>NC_067398.1:192813053-193155553 GCF_016432865.1 Antechinus flavipes
AAGATGTAAGTCTAAAGTCTTTCTAGAGGGAATACAGCCAACTTCTAGATGGTGATTACATATAAAACAGAGATTTTGGAACCCAGAAAACACAGTGGGCCCACAGGAAAAAGAGACAAAACCCAGAGACTATGACAGAGAGCAAGGAAAGCCCTCAAACTATAAGTGGGTTAGTGAAAATGTCTTCCAGACTGCACTAGAGATAGGACCTGAGAAGGCCAATGTACCTCATTCAAAGAAGCACTTATATGAATTAAGAAAAGAAATATTAAACACAAATACAGAGTTCAATACAAAAACACCTTAAATTCAACAGGGAAACAAGTGGGGTCAGGAAGGAAAGAGAAAGCAGAGTCACAAACAAAATAGATTTTAACTTTAGATAACAGATCATAAGTGAAGATTACAAGAGCCAATGAAATTAGTGTGAGCTAGGTAAAGAGAGGAAAGAAAGTAGTCAAATCAGATCACTTCAAATGTGCATTATAATGATTCTTCCCATTCCATTCCTTGCCCCTGCCCCCTTCCTGCTTTTTTTTTTCTTTATAAAGAGGGTAATAGAGATTCCAGAAGGATAATTAGAAGAGGCTATGATGGAGGGAAAAACATAATTAACAAACATAATAACCATGAAAGTGAATCAGATGGATTTATCTATAAACTTCCCAAAATAAAAGCAGAATACAATATGTGATTCACAGAAAATAAATTTGAAGCATGAAGATTAACAGAATGTAAAATGAGAGGCTGAAGCAGAATTTGTTATACCTCAAGGGAATTTTAAAAATTAAGATAAACCATCATGATCTCTGACAGTATAAATAAATATAGGTAGAAGAAATAAGCAAGGAAATTGCATTGAATGAATAAATGAATGAATGAAAAAGCATTTATCAAGCACCTACTATGTGTAAAGTATTTTGACAAGGATTGAGAATACAATTAATTAAATTTTGGCAGTCCTTGATCTTTAGGGACTCAACTTTCTAATAGAGAAACACAACACATGTAGGAGATTTCAGGTACAATTCAGATGGAAAAGTTGAATGGTCTTTGGGGTGCAAAGCAGATAGTAATAAATCATCTTTAGTATCACTTCCTCTAACAAACCTTATTTATTTCTGATATTGAACCATTTACTGTGTCAAGAACTTTGATCTCCAAAAGTTTCTTTTATGTGTCTAGAGTTATTTAGGAAGTAGGGCTTGAGCACGTTCAGAAGAATTTTCCAGTTCTCATCTCTACAGGGATTACTCTTCTGGATAATGACTATGGAAACATGGCTGAACATGGGGACAGTGATCTGAGAGGTGCTGCTGTTCCTACAATTCTTGATCTCAGGGTCCTGGCCTTTCCTTCTCCCTCTCCTTCTCCTTCTCCTTTTCTGTTACTTTGTCCCTCCCATACTTTCTCCCCACCCTTGTCTTTCTCTGTTTGTCTGCCTATATACACATATATAGCTTCTCTTTATCAAAGTAAGCTGTAAATACTAAACAGTATGAATTATACAGATTTGAGTAGAAAGAATATATAAGAATAAACAAGTTCTTTAAAGAAGAAGCAAGAACAATGCAGAGTGGTATGGAAGGAGTCCACTTTGAACAGTCTTTAGGGTTGTAGGCAGTGGGGAATAAAAGGTATGTCAATATATCTTCAACTAGGGGGAGATCTATAATCTCTCATTCAGAAGTCTGAATTTGCCTCTTTCCCCTGTCTCTTTAGCTCTTCCAACAGTCTTTCTGATTTGGAAGTCTCTTCTCCATAGGTACATCATACCTCATATTCAGAAATCTTGGTCAATTATGAGAAACATCTTTCTTTGTAGTTATTCAACTCTCAACATCACAAGTCATTAATTTAAGATACTGTCCTGGAAATTAAAGTAACTCTGAGGTACCACCTCACACCTATTAGAATGGCTAATATGATAAAAAAGGAAAATGTTGGATGTTGGAGGATATATGGGAAAACTGGGACACTAAACACTGTTAGTAGAGTTATGAACTCATCCAACCATCAGAGAGTAATTTGGAACTATTTCTAAAGGAGTATAAAACTGCATACCCTTTGATCTAGTAATGACACTGCTAGGTCATATAGACACCCAAAAACATCCAAAAAATGGAAAAGGACCTATTTGTATAAAAACATTCACAGCACCTTTTTGTGTGTGTGTGTGTGTGTGTGTGTGTGTGTGTGTGTGTGTGTGTGTGTGTGTGGTGGCTAAGAACTGAAAATCAAAGGGATGCCCATAAATTGCAGAATGGCTATACCAGCTGGGCCATATGATTGTAACAGAATACTATTGTGCTATAAGAAATGACAAGCAAGATGATTTCAGAAAAATCTTGAAAGACTTACATGAACTAATGCATAGTGAAATGAACAGAATCTGAAGAACATTTCACACAATTATAGCAATATTATTTCATGAAAGACAGCCATTTTCAGCAGTACAGTGAACCAAAACAATCCAAAAGGGTAATGATAATAGCCATACTACCTGGCTCCAGAAAAAGAACTGATATTGATTGGATATAGACTGATGCATGCTATTTTTCACTTTCTCTCATTTTTTTCTTTTATTTAAATCTTTTTTTACAAAATGACTACTATGAATTCTCTGATTGCTCACTATCTCAAGGAGTGGGTAAGGGAGGAAGAGAGGGACAGATAGAATTTTGAACTCAAAACTTTAAATAAAAATGTTTTTTAAAAAGAAAAAAAATATGCCCCCAATAGGCTAGGGATGAGATCTTATTGGCCTTGGGTTCCCCCTCCCCCTTTTAAAATTAGAGATTAAACTAACTTTAGGCCATTCTAGTATATCCTCAATCAGAACACTGTCAAGTTTCTGGATATCTTCTTGTGAAGTCCTGGATTAGATAGAGAAGTTTTGTGAACAAAATTGCTGTCCAGGCCTCCCTTTTATTAGAAAAATTAACTTAATAACTACTGCAAAATGAGGTCCCATATTTTGAAGGATGTGATATTTTAATGTAGCCTGCCCTCTTTTTGATGTCCTTAACTAATTATGAGGCTTTAAGTTTTCTAGGCAGAGATATTAAAGAAGCAGGGTCCCCTTGGTCAATTATAGTATCCAAAGACTTTAATGTACAATTTTTTTCTCTTTTTTTCTTAAGGCTTTTTAATTTTCAAAACATATGCATGAATAATTTTTCTTTTTTTTATTATAACTTTTTATTGACAGAACCCATGCCTGGGTAATTTTTTTACAGCATTATCCCTTGCACTCACTTCTGTTCTGATTTTTCCCCTCCCTCCCTCCACCACCTCCCCCAGATGGCAAGCAGTCCTTTACATGTTGAATATGTCACCGTATATCCTAGATACAATATATGTGTGCAGAACCGAACAGTTCTCTTGTTGCGCAGGGAGAATTGGATTCAGAAGGTAAAAATAACCTGGGAAGAAAAACAAAAATGCAAAGAGTTTACATTCATTTCCCAGTGTTCTTTCTTTGGGTGTAGCTGCTTCTGGCCATCATTGATCAATTGAAACTGAGTTAGATCTTCTCTGTCGAAGAAATCCACTTCCATCAGAATACATCCTCATACAGTATCGTTGTTGAGGTATATAATGATCTCCTGGTTCTGCTCATTTCACTTAGCATCAGTTCATGTAAGTCTCTCCAAGCCTCTCTGTATTCATCCTGCTGGTCATTCCTTACAGAACAATAATATTCCATAACATTCATATAACCACAATTTACCCAGCCATTCTCCAATTGATGGGCATCCATTCATTTTCCAGCTTCTAGCCACTACAAACAGGGCTGCCACAAACATTTTGGCACATACAGGTCCCTTTCCCTTCTTTAGTATCTCTTTGGGGTATAAGCCCAGTAGAAACACTGCTGGATCAAAGGTTATGCACAGTTTGATAACTTTTTGAGCATAGTTCCCAATTGCTCTCCAGAATGGCTGGATGTGTTTCACAATTCCACCAACAATGTATTAGTGTCCCCGTTTTCCTACATGCCCTCCAACGTTCCTCATTACCTTTCTCTGTCTGAATAATTTTTCAAAATTAACCTTTGAAAAAATTTGTGTTCCAATCCCTACCACATCTCCCACACCCTCCTCTAGATGGCAAGTAATTCAATATATGTTAAACATGGTAAAATATGTATATTAAATCCAATATATGTATATATATTTATACAATTATCTTGCTGCACAAGAAAAATCAAATCCAAAAGGAAAAAAATGAGAAAGAAAACAAAATGCAAGCAAACAACAATAAAGGAGTGAGAATACTATGTTGTGATCCACATTCAGTTCCCACAGTCCTCTCTCAGGGTGTAAATGGCTCTCTTCGTTACAAGATCCCATTGTACAAACTTGATGGTGTTAAAGGAATTTTTGATTTCCTTTTATTTTTCAGAACACAGAGGAAGGTTCTCAACTCTCCCTGACTTCTTAGACTTCTTCTCCTCAATCAGTCTATTTGTGAATCTTCTAAACTGTAATTTAATTTGTAACCTGATTTAATTGACCTATAAAATTTGATGAAGTTTTCTTATAGAATGTATATGATTCCAGCTTTGTTTAATTAAGCTTTTTCAACTTTTATGACATTGAAGGAAGTATGGGATCATGTATCTATATTCTCCAACTTTTATGGCCTAAGAGGAATGTATATAAGATTGTAATATATAAAATAATTATTTTTCTGTAATAATTTTCCTTGTGAAGGTTCAATTTTTTCCTAAGGTCTGAACCTATGCTTGAATATAATAATAAAAATTCAAGTTTTGACCTTCATAATTTCTGGATTCAAGTAAATATGTATTTGATAGCAATTACCCACCACATAAACTGGAAATATTTCTCACATAAAAAAGGGAAGGGTAAAAAAAATCATCTTTGGAAAGGGAGAAGGGAGCGGAAAGAGGAAAAAACATTTGGAACTCAAAATCTTATAAAAATTAATGCAAAAATTTTTCTTGACATGTAATTGGGGAAAAATACTTAAAAAACAAACAAACAAGCTACTGTTTCCTGTACCCATCTCACACACATTCAGTCAGTTCTCTTGAAAGCACAAAAGCTAAGCTATCACGAACAATACTATTGTAATTAGTGATGTGTCCCATAGATGCTTTGGGCTTTAATGACAAAGGACTGAAAAGTATGCCTCTGGAAAGATTAGAAGCATTAATTGAGGAGCAATAACATTTCAAGAACCAGTCATTGTGGGTGTGTATTTCTGAAGTGATGTTGAAGTAAAATAAACCAGTGACATATGACTGTGTGTGTCTTGGTTTTATTTCTGTTTTGAAAGGAAACAAAACATTTTCCCCTACAGATAAAAATTCAGAAGTGGAAGGGGTTATTCTCAATTCATTTTAGTAAAGACTGAGCTCATTGTTGGGCTGCATAATAGCCTCATGCCACCTCAATCCATTTTCTTGAACTCACACTTTCCTAGTAATAGTCAAGTTTTAGGTCTATAATGCTAACTCTTGTTCTGGTCTTGGCCTTAAATTTAAGGTAAAAAAATCATGACAAATGCCAATAAGTTATCTTTTAACTAATTTGCTGGTTTAAAGATTTTGCCTTTATTGCCTTTCTCACATCAAATGCTCACAATTAATTAAATTAGAATATTCTACTATAGTTTGTCATTTGATAGGATGTTAATTAAAAGTCTCAATTTGAAGGAAACTTGTTCTGGTTTGTCTTTATTGTGTTCTGTTGCTAAAACAATAACATCTTGCATCTGTATATTGCTGATTCTCAAATAAAAACAAAATCAAACCCCCCTTTTCCTTATTCCAGTAAGGGAATGAATGAATGGCACTTGGTCCTTTAGCTAATAAAGAAAAGTCACAAAATTCTAGAATTTCAGAGTTGGAAGGGACCTCAAAAACCATCTCATCTAATACCTGAAAAGTATCCTTTCTACAACAAACTCAATGTATTCATTTCTTTGATGTCTACCAATGAGGGGGAGGTTGTCATTTCATTCCATTTTTGTACAACATTAATTGTTTATCTTTATGTATCACAAAGGTTTCCTAGGAACTACTTGACTAAGGCCACAGAACTGATGACTTTTGTCAGTCTTTTTCCTTAACCTGCCCTAAGGTTTATCTCAGATTTGTGGCCTGTCTTCTCAATAAGACAATTAGGCTCCACATAGTTTTACTTCCCCTCCCACCTCAGACTCTAATGAATGATTTCATTTCTGGCACTAATCTAGGGGTTCTTAACCATAGACTCATGAACTTTTAAAAAAAATTAATTTTGCTAATTCTGTTTTCCAATACAATTGATTTCCTTTGTAATCATATATGTTTTATTTTATGAATTTAAATACATTACTCTGAGAAGGCATCCATAGGGTTCACCAGACTGCCAAAGGGTCCATAACAATAAAAGTTAAGAACCATTGTGTCTAATCTAAGGAATCCTCACTAGCAAGGGGAATGATTGTCAACATGATCCTCAGAATTGAGATTTATCTAAAATACTCACTGAATGGTTAAGTGATTTGCCAAGTCCAAGAACCCTGGTCTTTTCTAATGTCTAACACATTAACATCTTTAACTTTCAAACAAATAATCAGTTATGGACAGAAAGGGGAGAGCTTCTTTTATCTCTTTAAATGTATAGACAGATTAATGTTTATTTTTTGTAATAGCAAATTCCCAGAAGGCAGAGATCTAAACTTAATATGTTTAAGTAAATAGTACCCACTTCTCTGAGAAGGAGCTCTTTGGTGAGGATTATGATGAAGATGATGATGTGCTAATATAGCAACCAGGTTTCACAGAGAAGAAGAAGGAAATGTTGCTTAGCAACTAGAAGTTCCAGGCAGGAAAATTCTTAATTCTGCAATGATAAAATAATAAGCATGAAAGGCAAGAAAGCATGTGCTTAAAAAATTAAGGATCCTGGAGTACCATTCTTGGTGAGTGAAATCCAGGAAAAAATCTGGTGCTTATTATTTCCTTGGATTTTTTCATGAAAATCAGGCTACATTTTTATATGCATGAAGTGAATGGAGGAACTTGGCCTTATTAATTTCTTTGCTTCTGCCACTTGAAAGATCTCTGTGAATTTGACTTTATTGATCAGTATGAATCACAAAAATCGCTAAACTGAATAGATTAGCTGTTGGGTCTTGTTTTACCTGGGACATATAAGTGTGAGCTTGGATTTAAAATGATGGATTCTTTGCTATTAATGTATGATAGTTTTAAAACCTGGTTTTGATATGATGAAATCTTTGGGCTTTATGAAAAAGTTTAATCTAAAATATTTTAAATCTCAAATTCTGAATTTTCCTTGGTAAAAAATACTTACTAATTAAGAATTTTCTCCTCTTTGAAACTTTTTAGTGAAAACTATTCCCCCCAAATCAAACTCTTTTGTTTTAAAGATGAAACTAAAACTAAACTCTACTAAAGCTTATACAATCAAGATAAGAATATTTTATATTTATTATATTAACACGAGAGTGTAGAGTAAGACAGGTGGGAATAAGAAGCAAAAAACAAAGAATAAAGAAACAGGAAACATGTTAATGTGGTAAAAAGAGTAAGATATAGACTATACTAGTATAGAACAAAAGGAGATACAAATATATGTCAGGAAATGCCTGACAGAAGTTAGATTAGACAGAAGAACAAAGCCTATACTTAGCTGAAAAATATAAGCAAAAAACTAAAAAGTGTAGAAAGTGTAGTTTCATGAGAAACTACATGAGAGCCCATGTCAAAGAGACTCAATAGGTATTCAAACTAAATTTTAGAAGGTGTTTAAGAAATAATGACATAATTGTTGAAAACTCACTAATGCCCCCAAACCATTTTCATCGGCCAGCTGAAATCCATCTGAAAATGCCTAACTCTTGGCATTATTTTGCCTATAACATATATTTAAACAAGACAGCATATTTTGTATTGGAAAATCTAATGGTATGCTTCTCATCATGTCTGTCTAAGAATGGTTATTTTACTAAGAGGGATATAAAAAAATCTCCCCTTTACACAAGGTAAGTAGTTCTGAGAATGGATTTTTTTTTTTTTTGGTTTACTTATGTTTGCACATCTGGAATGGATACTAGATCTGGATGAATAATGACAAAGTTGAAGAGTGATTTGTTCCAGTGCTCTTCAGCATCCTCTCAGGTGCTTCTAAAGGCAGCTATATAATTCAGAGATCTTTTAGTGCCCTGTTACATAGCTAGAAGTGCAGCTTCTGCAACACCCAGATGATTTTTCAGCAAAGCCAGGAAAAGGCTTACAAGTCTATAAAATGTGAGAGGGATAGAGAAAGATTACTCTATAGTAGTTTTCAAACTTTTGGGTTTCAGAACTTCTTTATACTTTTGAAAAATTATTGTGACTCTTCTACCCCCAAGAGCTTTTTTATGTAATTTATATTTCTTAATATTTATCTATTAGAAATTAAAATATCTTAGTATTATTATGAAAACTTTTGACCTCAAGGAATCCCTAAAAGGATTTCAGGAATGTTAGGGATGTCTCTAGGGATACTTGGACCACAATTTGAGAACTACTTCTCTACACTCACAAAGGTGAATGTTTATCTTCCTTTTCTATACAATGGAAGAGATAAGCTGACTAAAACATTTTCCCTTGAAGAATATGTATCTTAAGTTAAATTTTGGCTTGTCATAATCTACTTAATAATGATAATGATGATGATTAGGATAATACTTTAGTACTTCAAAAGATGAATGATTTAATTGATATGAATATTCCCTCTACTAAATGCAAACACTGCTATCAAAACCCCTTCCATTCTTAAACACATATACACACATACCCATAGTATGTAGCAAAGCCTCAGTAGTTGATTATGTAAGTTGCTATTAACAAAAATAATCATCACCTTGTGGTGAACCTTCTGGTAAATGAATTTTTCCAATACTCCAGCTCATCAAGCAGTCAATCAACAAGCACTTATTAAACACTTACTATGTGTAATATTATGTGTTAGACCCTTTAATAAAAATGTCTTTATCTTGAAGGAATTTACATTCTTTTTGGGGACATAGAGTGTTTATACATAGATGAGTAAAAAACAAGGGAGTTTCAGGATGGAGAGAAAATAAAGTAGGGATGGAGGGGAATCAAAAAAACAGTATCACAGAGGAGATGGCATATGATCTACAGATATATCTGATCTAAAGAATTCTAAAAAGGCAGAGATGAGGAATGAATACATTCCATTCATGATCCAACTGCAATGACTATCATTGGTCTCTTTGAGCCAAATAGGATCTTTAGAGTTTATCTTCTGTTGTTACAACCTTTTAGAAGTCAAACTCCTTTTCATGGCATGATGAGGTATTGGTGGAGGACAACTTTACTAAAATATTACTGGCATTTATAAGCACTTTCAAACTTTTTAAAGTGTTTCAGATGTATTTCTCACAAAGCATTTAGTATTAATCGACTATTCAGATGATTAAGTATGTTTGCCATTATAGAAACATGTAACATATGTTCTTTCTTAAAAATAATCATTTTGAAATCTCCATTTTAATAAGATGGATACTGAATTTATAAGAATGGTAGATTGAAAATACAAAGGGAATTTTCTAAAGGAAATTATAGAGAAACTTATTAATGCTTTTATCAGGTTCCAACTGTAAATTGCAATCAGGTCTGCTCTCACCTCTGTACTAAAGAAAGGAAGTCTTCTATATCAGAAGGAGAAAAGGCTTTCCTCAAAACTTCTTTAATATACCCTCCTTGCTAAAAATTTGTATCAGATATAAGCAAAAATTTGCTTACCTAGGTATCTGAATGGAGCAACTAATACTCTTATGCATGCTCTTAACAGCTGCACACAGAAATGATGTAACACATAATTAGGTAGCATCACTCCACCAATTGGAGAATTAGGGGGGGATGGTGTTTGCTCCTTTGTGTTCTGTTTCCACAACGAGAAAGAACAAAATTTGTATTCAGAAAACTGCCCCACCATATGCTTAAAGCAATGTCTTCATTTCTGCCAGCACAAGGCAACTTTCACTTTCTGCTGCTTGCCCATTTGTAGAACCTCTAGTGCAAAAGAGAACAAGCTACCATTTGGTATCAGATTTACTATATCCTGCTCTGCTGTTTTCCTGTCTAATCTTTAACCTTTTGAGGGAAGAGGAGTTGTAAAAGACAGCCTCCCATATGACCATCTGTTTGCCTTCCATCTCATATTGTGCTTGCCTTCAGCCCAATCTCCAACCTCTGTGGGGAAGAAGAATGGTTCCCTTTCCTCAATTATGAACATTCTCATACCTGGTCCTCCCCGCCATATGCCAGTGATCCCATAGATTATCCAAACCGCATTTCCCATATCATTGCTTTCTTTACTTTCCCAATCCTCCTATCCAAAAGTTCCTATTAAACCCCACCTGCAATTCTCACTGTGTTCACTAAAATGTCTCTTCCATGGGCAACAGAATTGCCTTCATCTTTTCCTATCCTATTCTATCTATTAGCTATTACTGAACCTTGGCTTCCCCCTGATGATGCAGCCTTTCTGACCACTCTTTCCAATACTAGGTGTAGTCATTTTCATTTTCCTTGCCTCACTGGCCAAAGAAGAATAATACTTCTAGCTCCCCATTGCTATTTCCAGATTCTCCTCCTATATCCTTTCTTTTTCCAAGGTTCATGCTATTTATATCTGCCACTCAACTAAAACCCTGGTAGCTGCTGTCTATAGGTCACTCCTCCTTTATTCCCTTCCTTCTCCTCTCCTCCTCCCAGCCCCATCACTCCATTTCTTTCCTCAATGAGTTTATCACATAACATACAATTTTTCTCTCCTCCTTAATTCCTGCCTTCATAATAGAGAACTTGAACATACATACTGCTTCCTCCTCAAATTCCCTAATCACTAAGTTCCTGAACCTACTTTTCTCTCAGGAGTTAATTTCCCACTTTACCTTAGTCACACACAAAAATGGTCACGTTCTTAATTTTGCTATTACCCAGAAATGTCTACCTATAGATTCAAGAATCTCTAATTTCTTCTTCCCCTCTCCCTTCCATTACAAAACTCTACTCTTCATCTCCACTGTGACTTCCAGTCCCTTGATTCCACAATTATTTCTAAGGCCATCTCTCCTGAACTAATCACTCTCTCCTCCCACTTTTCTCCGTTTGGGGAACCAAATCAACTCTGTCCTGTCCTCATCTCTTGAATCCTTAGTCCTTATAGCATATCACTGATTAGTCCCAGTCAAACACCAGTCTCGGAACATTCCCACCATTTATCATCTTCATTCCTATACACATGCTGTAGAATGAAAGTGGGGAAAATCATTCAATCATTCTGACTGGGAATCCACTACAGATTTATATTATGCAACCTCAAGCAGGCCCTCAATCCTACTACATATTTCTTATCAATCTATTATCCCACTTTCCATAGTAGCTTTTCCATATCTCTTCATCCTTCTCCAAACATCCCATATTTTTCCTCCCTTCTCTCTCAACTGAGAAACTTGACTCATATTTTACCAAAAAAATTGAGGCCATTTACCATGAACTCCTTCTCCCTTCTTCCTCAGTTCCTTTAAATTAGACGCTTTCTCCCTCCTTCTCTTTGACTCCATCTCACATAATGAGTTGGCCATATTCCTTACCAAAGCTAATCCCTCCAACTGCTGAAGAGATCCAATTCTATCTTGTCCTTTTCAGCAGATATCCTCCTTGGTTATCCTTCTTTTATTTTAAATCATCATTCCTTGCTTTGTCTCATATCTTACTGCCCACAAGCTTCCCTATGTCTCCACTAACTTGAAAAATCCTTAGTTGATCTCTCCCTTCCCATGAACTATCATTCTAGATCTGTTCTGCCTTTAACAGTTAAAATCCTTGAATAAAGAATCAATAATTGCCTCCACTTTCTCTTTTCTTAAACTTTTACACTCCGGATTTTGACATATTTCACTGAAACGTCTTTTTTCAAAGTTACTAATGATCTCTTAGTTGCCACTAACTAATGGTCTTTTCTCAATCTCAGTTCTGGACCTTTTTCTTTTCTGTCCTCCATACTAGAATCCTCTTCTTCCTATTGACTTCCCTGGCTTCCTTTCAGTCCTTTAAAATCCCATATCTTACCGGAACCTTTCCTCAAACCCTCTTTTTTTTTTAGTGCCTTTCCTTTATTAATTATCTTTATTTATTCTGTATATTGCTTTTCTCTATATAGTAATGTGTGTGTTTTATGTATGTATATGTATATGTGTATTGATTTGACTAAATTCACAAATGATTTCTCCCTGCAAATTGATGTGATTTGCAATTCTTAATCTGTAAGTAGGGAAGCAGACTTTGATTAAATAACCGAGCTATTCATTATCGACAAATACTGATATTTTCTAAAAATAATCCAAAATACAGACAAATGCAAAACATTGCTGAATTTGTGAATCCATTATCCACTGCACATCAATCCACATCAATAAATAAAATAATAAAACAAATATAACAATAATAGTCCAGTTAGTTATCCCTCACAGCCGCTGCCATTCCACAATTAGAGCAAATTTATCAAAAGACCAAAAAAAAAAAACCAAACCCCACCTATTTTTACCAGTGGAGCAAGAAATTTTTCAAACAAAGCAAAAGCCAAAGACTGGGGGAACAAACTAGGCTTGTGCAACTGATAATTTCACAGGGAAGTAGAAAATTTGACAAAATGAAGATTGAAGATAGTTCCGAGGGAAGTCATAGAAAAAGAATAAAAACCTTGAATGAAAAAAAGGTTTAGGATTATTTATCTAGGAGAAAATGCAGGGCAAGAAGTCACTTAATAGTTGTCTTCATGTATTAACAGCTATTCTTAGTATACTCAAAGTATACTCAAAGAAGGAATGGTTTTAAAATGAAGTATGAGCGATTTAGGTTCAACAAATATAAGGAAGAATTTCCTGATTGTGAAATAACCTTTTAAATAGATTTTGGAATAGGTCTCAGTATATTATTTTCTCTGAAGGACTTTAAATATTGAATTCTTTTTTATCTGTGGCAGCTTATGAGTAGATCTGTCTGAAGCCGGGGAGTTGGGGAAATGACTTCTGAAGGTTCCATCTAGCCCTGTGATTCTGAGCCACTTCTTCCTGCTCTGGGATAATGAAAAGACACAGTTTAAGGAGAGGCCCTAGAAGAATCCAGAGAAGAAAATAAGAGCAGCTGCATCACACAGTACTTATTAGACTATCAAACTATAGGTGAGTCAGGTCACCTTCCTCTAAAGCAGGGTTTCTTGAACTTTTCCCACTCCTACCTCTTTTCTCTGAGAAATTTTTATGTGACCTATATAAGTGAATAAAATAGATATACAAATCAAACCTTTACCGATGATAACTAATAATTTCTCTACCCACACATTCAGTTAAAAGACTCCATATAGGGAAGAGAACCACAGTTTAAGAAGTTGGATCTAAGGTACACCCTGGAATTTGAGGGGAAGAAGATCACTGCCCTTTGAGGAGGGGAGTGGCCACTACCCCTCAGAATCTCCCAAGCAAATGCTTAGTCAGCTGGAGCAGGAGAAATGGAATAGGAGGGACCCTGGAACTAGAGCCTCTTGGGTCACAGTATCAGCATCAGAGGGTTCCACTCTTCCTCCTGGTGTCTCCAACGCCATTCTGGCTTCCTCAGTAACTTCTATACCATCCCTTCAGTGCCTTATTTTTTTCAATTACTGTAAGAGTGACAACTCCCCTTTCCAAGTAATTGGACTTGGGGTTCATGCTATCACTGCTTTATGTGGAGGAATGGAGGGAGGCAGAAGGGGAAAGAAGAAAAGAGGAAGAGAGAGAGGGAAGAAGTAAGGAAGGAAGGGGAAAAAGTAAGAAATAGGGGAGAGAGAAGAGATAACACTTCCCCTCTTTTCCCCCCTCTTCTAGTCTTTCTGCTCTCTTCCATCTCTGCTTTTTGTTTAAACCTCCCTCCTCCCCTTTCATCCTCCCCGCACTACTGCCTTGGCTTTGGTCTAGATAACTGAATTTTTTTTCTTCCTCCTCCTCCTCCTTCTCTTCCTCCTCCTCCTTCTCCTCTTCTTCCTCCTCCTCCTCGTCTTTCTCTTCTTCTTCTTGCTCCTCCCTCTTAGTCCCCCTTCCTCCTCCCCCTCCTTCTGTTCCCCTCCCTTCTCCTCTTCCTCCTCCTCCTCTCCTCCTCCTCCCCTTTCCTCCTCTCCTCTCCTCTCCCCTTCTCTCTCCTCCTCCATCTCTCCCCTCCCCTCGCTCCCTCTGCACCCTTGCACTCCAGAGAAGAGCTGCTGTGTGAGAAGAGAGTGTGGAAGAACAGGAGGAGGAAGAGGTGGCCGCGGTGGGTGTGGGTGTGTGGAAGGACACGGACTTGCTTCTCGTTCTTGCTCTTGCAGTCAGCGAGGGAGCACAAGGAGACCTGGTGAGCGGCAGTGAGCGGAGTCCTGCTAGGAAGATGCTGAAAGTCACCGTGCCCACCTCTCCTTCCTCCTCCAGTTCTTCCTCGACCACCTTGACTGGGAGCACCTCGGCCACTCCCGACTATTGGATCGACGGCTCCAATAAAGACTCTTTGGATGATTTCTTCGAGGTGGAGACGGAGCTGGGACGGTAAGAAGGAGGAAGAGGAGGAGAAGGAGTGTGTGTGCCTGGGGGTGGGAGTGGGGATGGGGGAGGGCAGGGTGGGAAGGCTGGGGGGGCAGAGGCAGGAGAGCTGGCCGACTGCAGAAAATCGGGTATTCTGTCCCTCAGTCTCTGTTGGCTTCTCTGACTGCCGTAGCTTAGCAAAACCAGACAAGCCGCTCCCGGCAGTGGGCAGGTAAACAAATGGGAAGGAGGGAGTGTGCATGTGTGGTTCAGGGGGTCACAAGCTGAAGGGAGCCTCCCCATTTTCTGGTTTTCAGGGACACTGACTTCCCTTTTCCTTCCATATCATCATCATCATTGTCATCATCATAGCAATTTATTCCCTCAATAGAATTAACTAAATTTCGACCGGACACTTCTTGGTCAAGATTTTTTTCCTGCAGAGGAAATTTAGGATTGCTGTAATAGTACAGAGCAGTGTTACAGCTATACGCCATCCCTATTCTCCCCAGCAACCTCCAGCCCCAGCTTCTTTTCAGACAGCTTTTTCTTCCACTTTTGAACCCCACTTTGTCATCCACCCTACTTCAAGACTACATACTACAATTCAGGACTACAACCTACTTGAGCGTCCTTTTGACTTGGGCATGGGAGGAGTGGAAATATGACAAAAATGTTAAAATTTGATTCCCCTCCCCCTTGCCCCATCTTGCTCTCTAAATTAAGTGACATTGGAAATTAAACTTAAATACCAGTTTCCTTGCAATGGCTGTTCAGGAGTAGATAGGAGAATGAATCAGTTACAAGAGTTTGTGGCAGAATAATAATCCAGTGGTGCTCAAAGGGTCTGCATGAGTGATCATTAATGAGAAGGGTTTTATCTATTCTTTCATGTATTGTACTTACTTATTTAAATTATGGACTATGCAATGCTCCTGATCTGATGTTTACAGTGGCCTAAGACTTTTGTTATGGAACTGGTGCTATATGCTATGGTATTTTTATATTCTAGATTCTTTTTTTTTTTTTTCTCAGAATGGGGGAAATTCATTTAAGAATCAGATCCTTTATTGTGGGAAAATCTAAAGATAAAAAGTTGTTGGTTCTTTTTGGTTTTCATACTCAATGATGCCAGGAAATTCCACTGGGGGTGGGAATGGGGGAGGGTAAGGAGTTTAGCTCATAGAGATTTTCGTTTTTCTATTGGTAAAAGTTCTAAACTCGATTTTGAAATCTGAACACTGTGTGCAAGGATTCAGAGGACCTTTCCTCCAATTGCTTCTCTTTCATTCTTCCTCCTTTCTCCTTTCTCAAACCTAATCAAATTGAAAAGCTTTATTTGATTACTCTTGAAATTAAAGGAATAATTGTTAGTTACCAAATGTTTCCAAATGTTCAATATTATAAAATGAAGCATGCAGGTCATTGAATGAATTTTTAAAAAAATATCACCAATATGAAAGATAGGTAAATTAGAAAAATAATTTTTATTTGAGTAGCATAGAGTTCTTGCTTTAACACCTTATCCTTGTGTAATCATGGGCAAGTCATTTAACTTCTGCTTCACACAACTCTTAAGATTTATAAATGAGGGAGCTTCCACACTGGGAATTTCTCCTCTGAAGAAATTACAGGTAGAGACTCTTCCTTTACTGGTATCTCAGTGCTGTTCCTCCACCTAAAAGTTGGGAAATATATATAATAAAATAACATAATTTTGTAAACAGAAAGGTAGTCTGGGTTGCTATGCAAACAATTAAACTTTTAATTAAACAGTCTACTTTCTTTTTTTTTTTTGTTGTTTGTTTGTTTGTTTGGCATCTTAAAAATTGTTAGATCCTTAAGGAAATTACTGTAATCGGGTCAGAGGCCATTCCCAGTAGTAAATTTATCTGCCTTTCAAAATATATTTCATCTTAAATCTGTTATTACTGTACTTCAAATCGCCATATGTGACTATATCTATGGTATCTAAGCCTAGGGGAAATAAAATAATTTTGAAGATTATATTGAAACTTATAAGTCAAAGAAAGAATATGATTGGATATTCATAAAATGAAATTTTGGACATTTTTTAAAAGAGCAAAATGTTGCAATAATGCTATAATTAGTCATGTGACAAATTTCCTTTTAATTATACAGTGAATTCAGGCTGAATCAACCAGTTTCAAGCTCTTGCTTTAACCAAACTGAACCAACTGATTGCCCATGGACCATCTCATATACTGTCTGATATGATATAGTTCCAAAGTATAATTCTACCTTTTAGATGACAGAGAAACAAATTATTTAGAGTTAATTAGAAGTAATTTATAGTTATCTTATAACTTATAGTCTTTATATTATAAAGTAGTTTTTTTTTGAGTATTTCCCTTCAAAATGTATCACCCCCCAAAAAGCCCCCAGTCTGTTCTGAATATTATATTTCTGTTAAGAGAACTTCACTATAAGGATAGGTACAGGAAATTAGGAGAAGTTGATTTTTGGAGGTTGTATTTACATCAGTCATGAATTTTCTACTTCCTTGATATGTGCTCTATGACCTAGAGTATGGCAGCAATAGAAGAGAATTAGTAATTCTGTCATTTGCATGAAGTGATAATGAAGCTTCTTTTCTCTTTTAAAGAAGTGTTAGTCTACCTAATTAGTCAGCAAAAATTTATTAAGACTTAGTATGGAGGAAAGTAAGTCAGAAAACTATTAGGCTTCCTCAAATTTCCCTCTAAATAACTTAAAATAATGCCTCAAAGTAAATGTTGCTGCTCCAGAAATAATTAAAAGTCAGGGTTGCAGCTGGCCAGCCTTGGCTTGGGAAGAGGTTAGGAAAAATTTAACATCCAGGGGAAATGCTCGTCTGATTGAAGTGCAGATACCAAGTCTCAACAAGCAGTAAGCCCCAAGGTCTTGTGCTTTCCCATTTTAGGCAATGTGGTGATTGGTCAGCTGATCAGGAAAAGATTGTGGGATCCTCCATTGGTGCTGGATGGTGTCCCAGCTTCTGAACAGATGGGGTCCCAGGCTGTGACTCTGAAGTTCTAAAACCAAAGAGTAACATAGAAATAGAAAATGAAAAAAAATCCACTAACCATTGTCTGACAAAGATGCCAAAATAGAAACTTTTGAGAACATATATACATTTCCCAGGTATAGGAGAAAACATTACAAGCAATTAGAAACAATTTAAACATTGTAGAACAATAGTGAATGTGACCACTGTGCTAGCACCCAGGATACCTTAGAATCAGCCAGAGTCAGGATTAGCAAAAGTCCTTAGTCTTTATTCTTGGTCTTTAGGGGTAGAACTGAAAGGGATGGAACTGTAGGATCTCTGCAAACTCCTCCTTCTTTGACCACTGCCAAAGTGACTCTGGCTAGTCTTACTCCACCTCTTAGTCCCTCCTACAATCTTCTGTATATACCAATCATCGAGCCAGCATAGGATAGTGAAAAGGGCCATTTTCCAAGCATATACCCATAGAGTATTGTCCAATCGGTAGTTAGCCTCAAGTGCTCAGTTGTCTTAACCTCAGTTCATCAATTCAAGAGTGTCAGCCCTCTACAACTGAGGATAACATACAATTTTGCAGCTTGTACATTAAATGTGGAATATAATATTCAGAAGAGCAAAGAAGTTTGATATACAGTCAAGAAATCTGGCAAAACTCAGTGTAGTTCTGCAAGGAAAAAAATGGGTATTTAGTGAACTAAAGAACTTTTAGGTATTTTTGAGAAAAAGACCAGAATTGAATAGAAAATTTGACTTACAAGAATCATGAAAAACAGAATAATCATGAAAGACTAATTATAAGGGATTTAATAATGTTACACTGTTAAATGGGAAAATGATATTTGTAACCTGAAGAATGTTGCTATTATTAGGGTAGTTCAAAAGAGCATAAGATCAAAGGCTTGAGGATGAGTTGATAATGATAGGATTATTTTTTTAAATAAAATTTGTTAGGGAGAGATAAAATAGAGGAAATATCTAATACAAAAGAGACATCAAAGGACTGTTCCAGTAGAGGGGAGGGAAGGATGGATGGCAGGTAGTGCAGAAACCTTATTCTTATCAGAATTAAAGAGGGAATAACATATGCATTTAACAAAACATAAATATCTTCTTAACTTAGAAGAAATAGTGGTTAAGAGGATAAATAAGGGAAGGACTTTTAGAAGAGTATATGGTTTAGAGAGACACTAGTCAGAAGTGAATTAGAACTCTGAGGAGAGATAGGATAAGGAGAGAAAGAGGGATAAACAGTGAGGAAAAATAGGGTGGAGAATAAATACACAACTAGAAAGTATAAGTTTGAATGTGAATGAGATGAACTCACCCATAAAATGGAAAAAGATAGGAGAATGGATTAAAAAAACTCAAATCTGACAAAATATTGTTTTCAAGAAACACATTTAAAAATAAGAGACATTAAATTAAATTAAAATTAATTAAATTAAAAAGAATAGGCTAGAATAAAATTAATTATGCTTTAGATGATATAAAAACATCAGGTGTAACAATCAAGATCTCAGACAAAGTTAAAGCTCAAATAGATTTAATTAAAAGAGATAAGCAGAGAAACTATATTATGTTAAAAGGTATCATAAATAATGAAGCAATATCAACACTAAAAATATTCCATAGCGTTCAAACGTGTAAAAGAAAAAATAAATGAATCAGGTGGAAAATTTAGTAAAACTATAATAGTGGGGGATTTCAACCTTCCATTCCCAGAACAAGATAAATCTCATCAAAAAATAAATAAGAAAGAAGTTGAGGAGATTAATGTAATCTTAGATAAACTATGTATTGTAGACATTTGGTGAAAATTGAATGAGAATAGGAAGGAATATATTTTTTCCTCTGTAGTACAGAATATCTTTGTAAAAACTGACCATATATTAGATTCTAAAAGCTTTATAATTAAATACAGAAAAGCAGAAATATTAAATGTATCCTTTCCCAGACCATAATGTAATAAAAATTACATTTAAAAAAGAACCATGGAAACACAGATTAAAAATTAATTGGAAACTAAATAATCTAATCTTAAGGAATGAGTAGGTTAAAGAATAAGTCATGGAAACAATAAATGTTCTTTTATTAATTTTTTAGCTGAGACAATTGGGTTTAAGTGACTTGTCCAAGGTCACACAGCTTAGAAGTGTTAACCGTCTGAGACTAGATTTGAACTCAGATCCTCCTGACTTCAGGGCTGATGCTCTATCTACTGTGCCACCTTGCTGCCTTAATAAATATTCTTATTGAAGAGAACAATGGTGACAGGATATTATCTCAAAGCTTCAGTAGTGCTGTGATCAGCAGAGAATTTGTGTGTAAGTGCTTGCATCATTGGGGTGGAGAGGGAGCAGATCAATGAATTGAGTGTGCAATTGGAAAGATTGGAAACAGATCTAGGAATCCCCAGTTGAAAACCATGTTGCATAAATCCTGAAAGTTAAAGGTAGGAATTAATGAAATTGAATGTAAGAAAACTATTGAGTTGGAAAATGAAGCTAGGAGTTGTTTTTGTGAAATAGCTAGTGGAGTGTGTAAATTATTGATTAATATGAGTGGGCAAGGTGGAGAAAGAATTATTATTAGTGGTATTAGAGCTGAGAAAGGCTGAATGTATGTATCACTGATGAAGATGAAATTGGAGTAATTATTGAGGATTATTTTACTCAATGTTATGCCAACAAATCTGACAATTTGGATGATGTGGAATAATGCTGGCAGAAACATGGACTTCCCAGATTAAAAGAAGAAAAGTCTATTTTGGGGGTGGGGTGGGAGAGGTGGGAATTGGCCAGACCACAGATGACCTTCCTAGGAAGGAATCATCAGGACCAGATGAATTTGAAGATAAATTCTACCAAACATTTGAGGATCAACTAATTATAAAATTAGATTATTTGGAATAATGAGTGGAGGAGTCCTACCAAATTTCTTTTTTGTGAGACAGGGTAGACAGGGAAAGTTGTGTATTAATTTCCCTGATTAATGTTAATGCAAAGATTCTGAGTAGGATATTAGTTAGGAGACTACAACACTGTATCACAGAGATTGTACGTTATGACCAGGTAGAGTTTTGTACTAGGAATACAAGGCTGATTCAACATGGGGAAAACTATTTATATAGTTAATTATAAAAGTGATGGGTAATGAGGATCACATGACTGTGTCAGTTGATATAGAGAGGGCTTTTGACAGAATGTAACACATTCCTTTTGAAAATACTTGAGGTAATGAGTGAAGACGGATTTTTACTTTACATGATGAGAGAGATTTTTCTAGAGACTTCAGTAAATATTGTCTATGGTGGAAATAGGCTAGAAGTCTTCCCACTGGGATAGGGTATGAGACAAAGATATCCTTTATCACCAATATTATTCAATGTTGTGTTGGAGATGCTGACAAAAGTAATGAGAGAGGAATGGGAGACTGAGGGAATCAGAATAGGCAATGAGTAGTGAAAGTATACCTTTGCAGATGATGTAATTTCAAAAATCCTGGAGACTCAACTAGAAAGCTAGTTGAAACAATTAATAATTTTAGTATGGTAGCAGGATGTAAAATAGACACATATGAATTTCTGTGTATCACTAGCAGAGGTTTTCAGGAAATGGTTCATTTGAGGTAACTTTGGACATGTCTTCCATTCCAATTGTTGCCAAGAGGTAATTTTGTTGAACTGGAAAAGGTAGTGGAAGACTTCATTTGGAGGAGCAGAAGGTCAGGAATATTGGGAGAATTAATATGAGGAAATATAGGAAAAGGAGTCCTAGCAGTAGCAGATTTTGACTAAATTTAGGGATGGTAATTGCCATGTTATTGGTGCTGGCCAGGAGGTGGAATGGTGGGTCAGTGGAATGGAGTGTATATACAGTGCACAGTGGTGAATGATTGCAGTAACTTTATGTTTGATGAATGGAAAGATTTAGATTCTGGAATGGAAATTCACTGGTGAATGTGAGCAAGTGTGACACGAACTGAGTATAGACCAATGTCTTATACCATTTGCTAGGATAGAGTGAGGGTGGATACATAACCTAGACATGGAGGAGGGGGGGTATCATGGGTGAATTAGAGAAGCATGGAACATGCTGCCTGTTGGATTTATCAATAGGAGAGGAATTTGTGAGTGGGCAAGAGATTGTGAGATGTGGAATGGGTGATTTTGATTGCTTTGAATTGAAAAGTTTTTGTACAAATAAAACAAATGTGGCCAAAATTAGAGGGAGGGCAAAAAATGTAGGAAAATTTTTTTGTGGACAGTTTTTTAGATGAAGGTATTATGTCTCAGGTGTTTGGAGAACTTTGCTAAACTTATGGGATTATGAGTCACTCTCAATTGATGGATAGGGACACAGAGAGACAGTTTTTGGAGCAGGAAATCAGGGATTTATGTGTTCATAGAGGGAAGCATTCTAGATGATTATTGATTGAAGAAGTGCAGATTGAAACAACTTTGAAATGCCATCTCATATCTATGAGACTGGCTGAAGTGATAAGAGGAGGGTATGAATGTTGGAGAGAATGTGGAGAGATTGAGACACTGCTATACTGTTGATGGAGCTATGAACTGATGCAACTTTTTGAAGAGCAATCTAGAGTTGAACTCATGGAGTTGTAGAGCTCTGTGTGTGTCCTGTTATTCAAGATGATCAGGGAAGAAAAAAGGCAACCTACGTGTTTTTTTTTCCCCCTGAGGAAATTGGGGTTAAATGACTTGCCCAGAGTCACACAGCGAGGAAGTGTTAAATGTCTGAGGCATTTGAACTCAGGTTCTCCTGACTTAAGGGCTGGTGCTCTATCCACTGAACCACTTAGCTTTCCCCCAACCTATGTGTTTTAATTATTTGTGGTGATTTTCTTCGTGGTGATGAACTTGAGGTTAAGGAGTACTCATCATAAGGGAATGATTGACTAGGTCGTCATGGCTGCTATGGGAAATAATGAGTAGTTGATTTTAGTAAAGTGTGGAAGGACTTGCATAAGTGGTGAGGAGTGAAATGAGGAGAAACAATAGAATGTTGTGTCTAGTGTCAGCAATAATGTTCAAGCAGTGGATTGATTGACTGGATTATTTTGAGTTGTATGAATGTTCAAGTTGACTACAGGGATCTTGTGAAGGAAGATGCTGTTTGCCTCCAGAAAGGAAATTGCTATATACAGCTATGTGTAGTTTCACATGTATATCTGTGTTATGTGTTAGCTTTCTCTGATCTGGGTTTGCAAGGGAGGGAAGCTGCTTGGAGGTCAGGAGTAGCAAAGAAAAAGGTGAAGTGAATATTAAAAAAAAAAAAAAAAGATTTACAATGCTCCAGACACTGTGCTGTACTCTGGGAATACAAGAAAAAAAAAAAAAACAGTTCCTGTCCTTGAGAAGCTCACATTTTAATGGATGAGGCAATGTGCCAATAACTATATACATACAAGATATCTATGTCTATCTATCTGTCTATCTGTCTATATATATAATTTCCATTGAAGGAATTTTCAAAGAAAAACCACTGGGATAGGAGTAGGAAAAAAGGAAATCAGGAAAGGAATCTTGCTGAAAGTAGGGAGAAGAAATAAGATAATCTAAAAGGTAGAAGTGAGGAGGGATAGCTTTCCAGGAATGGCATCCAGCCAGTGAAAAGGCCTGAAGTTGGAATGTTGTATTTAAGGAATGGCAATAAAGAAAGTATTGCTCCGTTATAAAGTACATGGAGGGCAATAAAGTGTAAGAAGACTGGAATGATAGAAAAGGTTAAGATTGTGAAAAGCTTTAAATGCCAAACAGTATTTTATATGTAGCGAGTGTTGTCTGGTTCTCTCTCCTAGAGCCAGGCAGATGGTATTTTTCTCAGGATACCATGGTATCTTGAGATTTTTGAGTGTGGCTTTTTTCTCTATTGTCTGATATCAGTTCAAGCTCCTACTAGTCAAGCTAATCTATTATTGGGGGATCAATGACAAAAATCTCAGTTTTATTTAACCATTTTATTTAACATTGATTATTCTTTTATAAAAAGATAGTTACTTCAAAGATACATAGCCATAACAAACACATAGACATTTCCCCTAATTTCTCCAAATAATACCACCTATATATGACAGGAGTAGGGAGCGTAGTAGAGCTCAATTTAGTCTTTCCTAGCATTGACCCCTCCATGGGTACTACTTCTTGAAGAGATACTCAAATATCCTCCCAAAATTCTCTTCTTACTCTCTTGAGCACTGATACCTCACTTGGTATCTGCTTTGTAGATTCTCGTAGCATTATCTCATAGAAGCTTGATTTTTGAAATTCTCAAGATTGGAAATTCTATTTCCTTCACCAGATGCCTTGAATGAAAAAGTCACTAAGCTCCTAAAGAAATCAATGAACCACATAAACAAAATTGAAGTTGACACTCCTTTTTGAAAGCCTCTGCAGCCAAAGCTTTCTCTTTAAAATGAGGTTGGCTAGCCAGTCTGCACAGAATGTCTGCATATTCTCCCACAGTCTATCTCATGAAGGCCCTTAACATATCATGATTCTTGTAGAACCAGCTCACTCATATCCTCTACCTGGAGAGAGATGACATCATCTTTCTCATTTCCTCTCTGGGGGAGAAGAGGAGAGATACCTTTTGAAGCAGGTTGATAAGGTCTGTATACGGCTGCCATTACATCTATTTGGTCTTGGAGATTTGATCTTAAGAGACCAATTGGAGACTAGTGAGTTGTGGAGGGAAGTAAAATAGTCAGATCTTCACTTTAAAGAAACTTAAAGATAACTGGGAAGAGATGGATTGGTGTGAAGAGAGACTTCAGTTAAGAATCACATCCAGCAGGGGATTACAATAATCTGGCATGAGGTGTTGACTACAGGCACCAGAGTGGTGGTTGTGAGTGGAATGAAGAAGTGCTTTATTAAAAATATGAAAGTAGAATCAACAAGATTGGCAAAATATTGGATATCTGGGGAGAGTATGAGTGAGTAGTAAGGATAACACTCTGATTGTGATCTTGAGTGACTTAGGTGTTGGTGCTCTGGACCATAAGAAAGTTGAGAAGAGGGGAAGATTTGTGTTGAAGTTGGGAGAAAGATAATGATATATGAAGCTTCCAAGTAGTGCATTGGATAGACTACTAGACTTGAAATTAGGAAGACCAGAGTTCAAATATGACTTCAGACACCCACTGAGTGACCTTAGGCAAATCACTCAATCTCTGACTGCCCCAGTTGACTCATCTATAAAATGGGGCAAATAATAGCTCCTAACTCTTAGGGTTGTTATGAGGATAAAATGAGATTATTTTTGTAAAATATTTTGCAAATCTAAAGACAATAAATTCTGGCTATTATATATATATTTTTTTTCCAAAAGAAAAAAAAGACAAAACAATATATATTTATGATGAGCATTTTTTACAGAGGTATACTTTTTGAATTTATCATGTAAATATGGAATATCATAGAATAAGATTTAATGGCTATTATATATTTTGAACATGTTGCGTTTGATATGGCAATAGGACATCCAGTATCAGATATTCAAAAGACAGTCAGTGGTGCAGACTGGATCTCAGGAGAGAGCTGGGTTTACAGATCTGGGGATTATCTATATAGAGATGATAATTAAGGCCATAAGAGCTGATGAGCTCAAACAAGGTAGTATAGAAGAAGAGAGGGTGCTGATATGGAGCTCCGGAGGACATCCATGGCCAATGTGCATGACCTAAAGTAGGATGGGTGAGTAGGAGCAATCACACAGGTAGAAGAAATCTCATTAAAATACAATTTGAGAGCAGCTAGATGATGAAGTGGACAGAGCACCGGACTGAAGTCAGGAGGACCTGAGGTCAAATCTTATCTCAGATACTTAACACTTCCCAGCTGTGTGACCCTGAGCAAGTCACTTAACCACCCCCCCAAAAAAAACTACAATTTGAATATATGACATAGGCCATGTAGATATGTACATTATTTAATACATTCCATTCTGTTTAAGAATATATGTTGACCTTGGTTCTGTTCAGATTTATATTATTATAGATAACAGATTAATCATTTCCCCAGTGATCTATTCCTTCTTATATATTTTTATGCTTTTTCAATTGAGGAAGTAACTTTCTTCCCCTGAAAACTTTGGTCAGTGTCTTGGAATAACAGAACTTTAAACAGATACTTTATGGAAGTAATTTAAATATGACTACATTTACTCATTTGTATCCCAACAACCTGCAGAGCTTCTCTTGAAATAAAAATTACTCATAGTATGATACAGTTTGTTATGATATATCTGCTCTTTCTACAGAGGGAAAATTTGTTTGGCCACTGCAAATGGAATTGGAGCCAAAAGGGATTGGGAATATATGAAAAGAAAAATAATTTTCTTTTGTCCTTGTGGGCAGATACCTTCTGAAGATGACAAAGTAGCTGCTGGGAAATGAGAGAAGTAGGAATCTCTCCCCAGTTCCTCTAAAAGATAGGGACCCAAATCTTAATCTCACTAACCTTTTGTTTCTCCATCTTTGCAACCTTTGATAACTACTACCTCTCTGCTGCAGGTATTAAAAAGAATACATGTTTATATTGTCCAACTATATTGTGGCTTTGAGACAGGAGATATTCTATTATTATTTAGTTTCACCATTATTTTACCACAGAAACAATTCGGAGTGAGATATATGCTAAGATTGAATGTGTGAAGCACCCACAGGCTCTACCACTTTGTAATCTTAATTACAAAGTAAATGTAATTTGCAAATACACTCCTTGCGAGGGAGTTTTTAAAGTCGTCAAGTCTGTTATAGCACCAATGTTTTGTTGAAACACACTCTTTTCCCATGCTTAAGTATTATTAAGTTAAAAATAACTTCAATTGAAAACAGATCCAGGTGCTGCCTGATGCTGCCACATACACTGTTCTAAGGAACTTTCTTTGAAAAAAAAAAACCACCCTCCACACTAACCACAAGGTAGCTTCACAGCACTTTATTCTCATAAACATTACCCACAAAGTTAGATGTGTAGACTATGTATCTGTAACACCCAGAGTAGGAATAAAGTTGTGGGTGGTAGGCAGATGAAATACCATTTTTGTTTTTCTTTTTCATTCTCTTCTGTTATATCTAACTAAAAATATAGGATAACATTTCATTTTATTTCAACATTCAATTTATATAAGCAAAATTAAAAAGTGAATTTAGTCAATTATTCACAAAATTGAGGCCCAAGTCACATTTACCTTGAATTGATAGATGCTATCAATTTTTTGTTTTTGTTTTTTTCAGTAATTATGTATAATTGACATAATTTGCTTATCTCTCTTTTTTCAGAAATAACTAAAGAGATTATAACTCAAAAATAAAAAATTAAAATGTTAATTAGCTCTCTTTGTGGTTTATTATTAACGTTATATATAATGCATACATACACACACACACATACAAATATGGAATCTAGTGAATCTGTTCTCTTTTTCATGAATTAGTAGTATGGATAATATTAAATTTCAGAAAATTTGGTTGTATCTTAACTTCCTATCATATTATTGTTCAAGACAAAAATTAAATATAGAAAGAAGTAGCTCGAATCTTATCTCAGAGAATTTATCATGCAACTTTAGTCATCTTTGATCAAATGATACTAATTGTTCCCTCTTAATTCTTATCATCTAAGTAGACTCTTTTCTCTTCTTTATCAGTATCAGTCAGTAACTTATTCGATCCCCAACTCAAAATTCTTCTGTGGTTTCTTAATGATTCTAACCTAAAAAGTTAATTCCTCAGCATGACATTTAAACATGATTCTAAACAATTCCCAGATTTATTTTGCATCATTTCTCATCTATTTGCAGTTAAAATGGCTCTAAACACATAAGAGAATCTCCTTAGCTTCCTTCAAAGCTTCATTTAGCATCACCTTCTGTGGGAAGTTTTTCTGGTTCTCTTGTTGTTGGTACTCTCTTATTTACACTTGTACCAAAGCATCCTTCTAGTAGAAAGTAAGTTCCTTGTGGGTATACACTATTTTAAAAAATTTTATCTTTGCTTGGAAAATATGACCAAAAAAGCAAAATGATAAATGTTTGACAAGATGTGGGAAAACTGGAACATTAATATACTGTTGGGGGAATTGTGAACTGATCCAAGCCTTCTGGAGAATAATTTAGAACTATGTTCAAAGGGATATAAAACCTCTGATCCATCAATACCACTGGTAGGGCTATATGAAAGGGGAAAAAAGGGAATAGGAAGGGGAAAGAAAGGGAGAGGAAAAGATGGAGAGAGGGAGTGAAGGAAAGAGAAAAGGAGAGAGAGAAAGAGGAAAGAGAGAAGGAGGGAGAGAGAAAGAAGAACTTGTATAAAAATATTTATAGTAACTCTTTGTGGTGACTAAGAATTGGAAATTGAGGATATGCTCATCAATTTGGGGATGGGTGGACAATTTGTGTTATATAATTGTGGTGTAATATTATTATACTATATGAAATGACAAGCAGGATGATTTCAAAAAAACCTGGACTTACATGAACAAAGTGAACCAGGAAAAGGTTTTATACAATAACAGCAATATTATATGATAATGTGATGAGAAATTGTTCTTAACGATTCTCAACAATACAACGATTCAAGAAAATCCCAAAGAACTAATGATCAAACATGATACATATTGTTTGAATACAGATTGAGGAATACTACTTTTCAATTTCTTTCATTACTTTTTTTGGTTTAAATTGTCTTGTACAAAATAACTAAAACAGAAATGTTTTACTTGATTTCACATGTATAAAAATCATTTCCAAGCTATAAAAGGGCCATTCTCCAATTAATTGATAGTCTAAGTATATAGACTGATATCAGAAAAAAAAAACCCAGACTATCAGCACCCATGTGAAGAACTACTACAAATTATTAATAATTATAGAAGTGCAAATTAAAACAATTTTGAAATTTTGTTTCACACCCATCATATTGGCAAAAATAATCAATAAAAGAAAATGATGGATATCGACAGAGCTTTGGAAAATACATTGATGTACTCTGGGTGGATTCACAAATAGGTACAACCATTCTAGAAAGGAATTTGGAATATTATACAAAAAGTTACTAAAAAGAATTTTTTAAGAATAATCACTGCCACCTCTTTCTTCCTATCTGTTTTTTTCAGCCCTTCATACCCTATTTTTCTTATTGGCAAATCAGATAATGGAAATAAAGATAAATCTTGTTATGGGCTTTCCAATTTATAGCCAGCTTATTTCAAAACAATTTTCTGTGAAACAATTCAGGTATTTTTATCCGTATATTATGGATGAAAAAACTGAGGTTCATAGAAGTAATGTGACTTGTGTAAAGACAGAGAGGTTGTTAAAAAATGACAGAGTGAAGTCTGACTTCAGGCTTAGTGGACTTTAAAAGAAAGTAATTATGCAAGTAAGTCAGGCAACATGAGGATGGAGCAGGAAAGAGAAATCTGTAAGAAAATCAGAAGTTGGAAAGAAAGAACATGTTGAGTCTTAGAGAGAGGATATGACCCATTACTAAGCCAAATATTGGTAGCTGAGAATAGGTTGTATTTCTAGGAACATTTTCATGCTGTATCTATGTGGATAAAGTGAAGAACAAAAAGGAGGCAATTCTGTAGATAATTCTATCTATCTAGAAGTTTCAGGTTAAAGAATTCTTAAAAATTATTCTGCATATTATCTCAATTCCCATTTTTGCATTGTTAATACAGATAGTTCTTTCTTCTTTCAATCAAGAAACCCTCTGTGAAACCCTGCCTCTCCCCAGGGACTGATCCTGTTTTCCAATCTTATAACACTACCCCGGAGCTCAGAGCCAAGCATCTCTAAAGAGAGCAAATCTCTTTCAACTGAACCTGAATGGTATCTATTGCTCACTGTATTAATAGAGAATGAGGTTCAGATTTACTCTTCCATATAGTGGCTTTGTCATTTATTGCTCCTTGCCTTTGGTTTTTGTTTGGTGCTAGAATTCCTTTATTTGTTCCAAAATCTCGGTGTTGTCCAGGAACTTTATTTATTCTCTGTAAATCAGAAATCTGATCTTGTCCAATAGCTCACTACTTCACATAATTTCCTTTTATCCATTCTCATATTTTTGGGCTAAATGATTTTCTGGAGGGACATCACAGATGTATAGGCTTGCCCTCAAGGAGAATTTTGTGGTGGTAAAGAATTGGAAATTGAAAGGATGCTCATCAATTAGGGAATGGCTGAACAAATTGTGATATATAATTGTGATGGAATGCTATTATGATATAAGAAATGATGAGCAGGTTGCTTTCAGACAAACCTGGAAAGAGTTACACAAACTGATGCAAAGTGAAGTGAGCAAAACTAGGAGAACCTTGAACATATGCAGCAAAAGCAATAGTGTGTGATGATCAATTGTGAATGATAGCATTCTCAACAAAATAAAAATCTAAGACAATTTTAAGGACTTATAATGAAAAATGTTATCCATATCCAGAGAAAGAACTAAAAAGAGTCTGAATGATGATCAACAGTAAATTGACACATTAATATGGAGGAACCAGTCTCTTTAAAATCCAGCAGCAAAAAACATGAAGCAAACATACTCTTGAAAAACAAAGATTGGTTATATAGTTCATGGGGAAAAATTTGGATGTCATTAATTTTATTCTTGTCTTACTGACACTGCATCTGTTCCATAGTTCAAACACAGTCCTTTCCCATTTGGCAGTCTCTTTCCTGCAGGCTCACTAGCTGTTGTAGAAGCAGCAACATTAAATAAAATGTACTTCCTTTCCTCTTTTTTTCATCTTCTCCTCTCCATTTGCTTATGTTATCAACTCTTGTTTGGTTCCTCCCTTAGGAATGAGGTATGGCTAAATCCTCCCAGACCCAGTAAAAAAGTACTGGTACTGATTTCTAGCCTTTCTGAAGCACAGACAAAATGAAAAACAATTTCTGCCTTGAATGACTAGGTTGGGAGAAAAGTTAACTCCCCCCCCCCCCTGCAATGAGCATAACCCCAAATCAATGAGCATTCATTAAGGCTTCTTGGGTGCCAGGTATACAGTCCTTATATCAAAGAACTTACATTCTGTTAGATGAAGGAAATATAGAAGTGGGAAGATACCCATTCATGGGCATTGTAGAAGAAATTTCAGAGGATAATCAGGAATGACATCAGTAACCTACATTCCTCCTTAAGATTTAAGGAGGCTCTGGCAGGAGCCAGCCATTCAGATGGAATTGCCAAAGGGGCAGAGAATATAGCTCAGTGTTAAAGTGAACTTCCATAGTGGAAAGGTTTTTGGGACCTGGTGAAGAAAGACTGGAAAAAAAAGTCAGGAGTGCACCCTGGAAAGGAATGACTCATACAAATAATAATTACAATTGAAGTTAGAATATGATACAGTTTATAGGAGAGATGAGAGGGACATGAGAGATTTGAAGAGGGAGATAATTACTTTAGCTGGAAGAATTAGATAAGATTTCATAGAGGAGATACTATTGTATGAATAAGGTAAAAATATGAAGCATATCTTTGCCAACTCTAGTTTATACATTCTTTGTTGAATCCTATCCTTTGATTCAGGTGAAAATCAAATACCATGAATTCTCTCATACTTTCAGTAATTAATAATTTCTTCACCTTGGCTTTCACATTATCCTTGTATCTTATGCCCTTTTCAGGTACTATTATTTGAGTATATTTTAATAGTCATATGTTATTATAAGAAGGCAGAGATCTTGTTTTGTTAATTTTTCTGTCTTCCTTAGAATCTAGCAGAGTCTTGTACATATAGTAGGTGATTGCTTAGTATGGTTTACTGTTGCATACCCTTGCTCTTTCCTTTATATCACTGGCTTAAAAGTTTTCATAAGACCTTTATTTTTGTTTTTTTAAATTTTCATTAATAAGATTCAAAGATTTTTACTTTGTCTTATAGTCTGTCCTAGCCTCTGCTCTTAGTTTTTCTTTCCCCCTTTCTCCCAATTCCCACATCTTGTTTTCTATAACTATCTCTTCCTTTTTCTTCTCTCTGCCTCCTTTCTTTCCCCTCTCCCCTGCCCCCTAAATATAGGAGAAAAGGAAAGTAATGAGAAGAAAAAGAGAAATATGAAAGGAAAAAGGGAGATATGGCATAGGAGTAAAATTTGTCTTTATATTATTACTATTAGTATACCTCTTATAGGGTGTTTGTTTTTTGATTTTAAAAAAGAAAACCATAATTGTCTTCAGAGCTAATATGACTAGATATTGAATTCATGGATACTTAAAAAGTATTTTAGATGATGTTAATGATTTTTTTTACTGTTTCAAGAAATTCTTTGGGAATGGAGTAACAGGCAGTACAGCATAGTAAAAATACTAATGGAACTGAGTTAAGGAGCATATTAGTTTTATGACTATAAAAAAGCCATTTAACCTCTCTCCTATGTAAAATTAACCTCCTATGTAAAATTAAGATATAATAAATATATCTACCTCATTAGTTGTGAGAATCAAATTAGATAATGCATTTAAAATTCTTTGTAAATCTTCAAGTAGTATATCATTAATTATTTATTTAGAAGGCCTAGAAAAGGGAAAAAGAGAAAAGAAAGAAAAAACAGTGAGTGCAAAAAAAGTGCTTGCTTTGTGCCTTGTTCTCTTAGATTCTGACTCATAGCTACTCAAGTCTTTAAACCCTGAGGCAGTATGGTGTCAGTCATCCAACATTTATTAAGTGCCTACTATGTGCCAGGATAAACATTTTATAAATATCTTGGTGGAAAAGGAAATGGATTTGAAGTCAGAAGTGGATTATGAAAATCCCCTTTCTACTATTTAGTGTATACTTCTCTGGATCTGAATTTCCTTATTTGTAAAGGGAGGAGCTCTGATTAGATAATTTGTAAAATTTTATTCTAAATCCTATGACTCTTGGCCTAATAACCTAATCATTTTTCTTATCCTTTCAAGATACTACATTATAGTACTTCACTTGGACTAGATCTCCCTAAGGCCTGGGTTTCATAAGCTCTTTTAATTCTTCCCTATTCCTCCCCTTTCTTTCCAAAGACTAAGATGTCCTTACCCCATATATCATACTCTTGGTCCCTGTTCTATATGTCTTTCAAGGTAAATGCAGTGAATTTGTGTCTTGTGGCCAAAAGAGAGTTTCTGAGTTAAAGCTGGCAGCCAATCTTCTTTAATAATAGCTTTCAAAAATAATCCTGTTATTTCTGGTCTCAGTCCAGAGTAGTGGCTTCCAGGCTTTATTTTCAGGCCAAGAGGAGAGAAAAGGTAGGGCTAAGGATGTCACTGTAGAACTATGTTTGGACCTTCAGTATTCATCAAAACATTCTGTATTGGTGACCTACTTCATATATGTATGAAATAGATCTACATGGTTCTATTCTTTTTTTTATTGAAGCTTTTTATTTTCAAAATATATGAAGACTAATTTTTCACCATTGACCCTGGCAAAACTTAGTATTCTTATTTCCCTTTCCTTCCCTCCACTCCCTCCTCTATATGGCAAGTAATCCAATATATGTTAAATGTGGTAAAAATATATGTAAGTCCAATATAGGCATATATATTTATACAATTGTCTTGCTGCACAAGGAAAATTAGATTAAAAAGGAAAAAATGAGAAAGAAAAAATGCAAGCAAACAACAACAAAAGAAGTGAAAATACTATGTTGTGATCCACATTCAGTTCCCACAGCCCTTTCTGTTGGTGTAGATGACTCTCTTCATCACAAGATCACTGGAATTGATCTGAATAGTCTCATTGTTGAAAACCTCTAAGTCCATCAGAATTGATCATCGTGTGATCTTGTTATTGCCATGTACAATGATCTGCTGGTTTTGCTCATTTTACTTAGCAATGAAGTCTCTACAAGCCTCTCTGAAACCATCCTCCTGAGCATTTCTTACAGAACAATAATATTCATAACATTCACATAGCACAATTTATTCAGCCATTCTCCAACTGATAGGCATCCACTCAGTTTCCAGTTTCTTGCCACTACAAACAGGGCTGCCACAAACATTTTTGCACATATGGGTCCCTTTCCCTCCTTTAAGATCTCTTAGGGTTGCAAGTCCAGTAGAAACACTGCTGGATCAAATGCACAATATGATATATGCATGATTCTGTTCTTTATAAGATGGTGTTTTGTCCCCCTGACACCTCCACATATTCTATACTTGATATGATTCATCCATGAATTCAATTTCTTGTCTCATACCTTCCTCATATTCATACCTTAATATATCACAACATTTCATTACCTGTTGGCTTGAAAAATGTCATTGCTTGGCAACTCATACCTTATTACTTCCTTGTCATCTGGCATGAAATTTTTTCAGTGCCAACTTGAAGGTTCTGCCATGAAAAAAGCAATTTGGCACTGCTTCCATGGTCATATGGTTCCCTCAGGTTTCTAGATGCACTTATCTAGAATGGCTCGTGGTGATCAGCTCAGAAACCTTCAAAAATATGCGTGAAGATAATAACTCACATTTACTTGATGATTTGAGAATTACAACACACTTTTCCTTAGAACCACTTTATTAGGTAGGTATTATTATTCTCATTATGCAGCTGATTAAACTGAGGTTCATAGAAGTTAAGTGGCCCTGGTAATACAATGAAGAACTGATGATCAGATTTCCCCGAATCTAGCCTAGTGCTTTTACTACTCCATCATGTGGCTTCTTCAGAATTCCTATCAGGGATCTGATATATTTTTGTTCTTTGAAATTTCTGCCTATGACTTACATCTTTTAAAATATTTAGGTGACTTGGGAATTATGTATAGGTGAATAGTAATTAATACTTTTGTAATGTATTTATTAAAATCATGGACTTTTATTTGGGATGAGAAATTAGGGCTGAGTTTCCTTCATATATGTTAATGTCTGATTTTGTTGTTGGATCTAAGGTTTCAGAGGGCAGGAATCATTACCTATTAACTTCCTGTAGTTAATTCATAGGAACGAGCAAAGCATGGATTGGGGGATAAGTGATATTTGTTTTTTCCATTGTTGATGAGATGAGATATTAGAAAGGTAAAAATGACCTTAGATTTTCAGTATGAGAATTGGTTGCTCTTTGTAGAATCTGGACAGGTTAAATGAATTGCCCAGGATCACACATCTATGCAGTACAAATTCAGAATTTAAAACTACGTATTCTGACTCCAAATTAGTTACTCTTTCTACTGCATCATTTGGCTTTCCTAATGATCTTTATTCTCTCTCCTAAAACATTATGATCTAAAATGTGTTGAGCATTTTAGAGGTTTTCCCCCTATTATCTCAGATATTCCATGCCAGAGAAAGTTCAGTTAACCTTTGTGAAAAGATTCACCTATACTGGAAAATATACATATATAGCTAAGGGATTTGAGATATTGGAGCTTTGACTACATTTGGGATTCTGGGGATGCAAGTTGTGATGACTCTTTTAAACCAAATTGTATTGGTCCAGAGGTATCTTTAAATTTATACATAAGGTAATTTTTCAGAGCTTTCATTGAATGACAGAGAAATAGTACAACAAAATGTTTCATGCAAAATTATCTCTTCTCATTCCAATTGTATTTACATCAGTTGCTTATGCCATTATTTTTACACAATTAATGTAATTTACATAGCCTGAAATTATTTCTGTGTAAGTTGTCATTTTCAGTTTTGTAATGTGTTAAAAAATTTTAGCGTCTCTTAACCATACTGAAAAGCCTTTGAGAAGGACGCAAAAAATATTTCTGGAAGTAGAAGTTATGAGTATAATTTTTTGTTGCTCAGCTTGAGATATTTTACCCTACTCCACCTCACAGTTTTTATTTCCCATTTCCTTTAGTGGCACCTTTCCTTCACAAGCCTGTCCTTCCCTTTATTCACCCTCCCCTGATCCCTGGCAAGAGAAAATACACTTTCTGGCCTAGAGTATAATAATCTCCAAATGAGGATAGAAATCAGTGAAATTGGCTCATTGGCATCTTGGACCAGAGGGGAAGAGGTGTTGGCAGGAAGCAGTTAGGGTCAAGAGGCTTTTAGCTGAAAAATGTCAGTGATTGCTAGACATAGAACCTTCTTCTTATACCATTTCTTAGGAAGTAATTCTGCAACACTGAAATATTAACATTGAAGTGTTTAAAAATGACTAATAACTATTATCATATTAAGTTTCAAATCTTATAAAGTAAAAAGACAACATAAAGACACTGCAAATAAAAGGACCTTGTTGGAGGCATGGATAAAATAAATTAAAATTTTTGATTAGTGATAATCTGTTTTTGATGCATTATAAAACACCATCTTCTGAAAAGCCAGATTCTGCTCTTAGGATTCTAAATATTTCTTTTCTGCTTTCTATTTGTGATTCCAAATGAAATGAAAAGTCTATTCTAAAATTTAACCTTCTTTTTCCATTAGGAGATTTCATAACTCTTAACTCTAATCCTTGTCTTTAAATCTTTTCTGTCTTTTTAAAAATATACTTTTCCTACTTGTATGCTCCACCACTGCCCCAAATTATATATAGAAATAAGTTCACTACTTTTCTTGCAGCTCATTATTCATTTCCAACTACTCTAGTTAAAAAATTTTTTTTGACATATTCTGTTTTTAAAATAATCATAAATCTTCTTGGTATCCCTCTTCCCCTCCTTCCAAGAGAGTCATTTCATATAATAAATATAATTTTTAAAGGCAAAAAAGAAGAAAAATATCAGTACAACTGATAACACAAAGAAAAACTGAAAAAAAAAATCCAAAATGAGCATGAATGGTTATAGGTGGTCTCTTACTTCTCTTTATTTAACTCATTCCTGATATTTATAATTTTGTTACATTCATTTTTGTTTTTGAGGTTTGACCTTCCCATTTGCATTGTTGTAGTCATTGTGTACATTGTTTTCTTGGCTCTGCTTCATTCTGTATCAGATCATGGAAATCTTTCCCTGCTTCGCTGTATTCATCATATATATCATTTATAGAACGATATTATAAAACAATAATATTCCCTAACATTCATGTAGTACAATTTGCTTAGCTATTTTCCAATCGATAAGCATTTACTTTCTTTCTAATCCTTAGCTATCACAAAAAGTGTTGCTATAAACTATTTTTGTGTACATGGGGGTTTTTCTGTCCAAGTGGTTTTCTTGGAGTATAAGTCCAGTGATGGAGTCTGTGGAGTCTGTTTTAGTCACTTTATTTACATAGTTTCAAACTGCTTTCTAAAATGGTTGTGCCATTTCAAATTATTCACAATATTCCTATCATCTCACAATTTCTCCAACATTGATTATTGCCTTTTTGTAATCTGGTAGTTTTCAGGATATGAAGTAAAATTTCAATGTTGTTTTGATTTATATTTCTCTTATTGATTTGAACTTTCTTATTAGTGACTTGATTTTCATGGGGCTGGTTAATACTTTGAAATTCTTTTTTGTTCATGGTCTTTGATCACTTATCTATTGAGGAATAGCTATTAGTCATTATAGCATAATCTTAACATTAAGGTCATATCCATTTAGAATATATTATTGTATTGTGTTAGTCTAAGTCTAATCTAATCTTAACCTCATTGCTTTTGAGTTTTTCCAGCAGTTTTTTAAAATCAGTAATTGATTCTTAAGTAATTTATGTATTTACTCTATCAGAGAAAGAGTTATTGAATTTCATTCTTTCTTATTTTCTTTGTCTAATTTATTCTATTGATTTATCTTCTTTTTTAAAAACCAATACCAGATTGTTTTTATGGTTACTGCTTTATAGTATAGTTTGAGGTCTGGAAGAGCTATTATTCTTCATTGTTTTTCATTATTTAATCTGATATTCCAGATCTTTTATTTTTTCAAATGAATTTTATTAGTATTTTATCAAATTTTATAAAGTCTCTTGACAATTTTATTGATATAGCATTGAAAGTATAAGTTAACTTTAGTAGTATTGTCATTTTTATTATATTCACATGGCCTAGTCATAAGTGCTTAATATTCCTACAATTATTTAAGTTCTTTATTTTATTTTTTAGGGGGATACAACTTAATCTTTTTAATAACAAAGCCAACGGGTTATTAAATTTAAAAGGATGGTCATTTGGCTATCACTTTTAGACCAAAGACAAATAAGTTCATCAAACACTTCATCAAGAATTTCTGATTATGGGATTTAGGGGAGACAGTGTGACAGGAAAAATGAAAAAATGGATGGCACTTGATAAGAATCAAAGAGCACAATCCTCTTTGATAAGTAGAACTTACAGATAAAAGATGCAAAAAGGGAAAAAGTATCTGTCTCCCTTCCTCAAGAAACATCTGATACAGTCCTGTGGCTCTGAAACATTCTGTTCTCCAGCTCAGGTAATCTGTTGAAATTTGCTACAAAATTAGTCTTAAAGTTACTTCCAATTTACTTTGCCAATAAACAATTAAAACAAACCTTATATCTTTTAAAATTTGAAATCTTTTAGATCAGGGAATTCACAATTTTACCTATAATCTATATTATCTATATCACCTATATAATCAATATCCATCATCTATATCATTTATATCACCTCTCTATATATCTCCAAACAGAAATCAGAAGCCAATTTTATGAGATGGATTTCAACAAAAAAATGGATTCATCTAAAATTGCCAGATTTATGTAAAGTTAGCAAAATGTTCTGGGATAGATAAATACATTAAGTAACAACAATTTTAAGTAACTCTAGCTTAAAGCAGTTTTACTAATAAAGCATTTAGCTTGTAGCTCTGCTAAAATGAATGACTCCTTAACAAAAATAGATGTTACATTTACAAGATATAAGATGAACTGATACTTTTTTTTAAAGAAGCACTTTGTAGTTAATCTATACATATATATATTTTTTTTTGTAGAAAATGTAATAGAATTATCACCAGATGTTTTATATGTGTTGTAGTGATTTGGATTGAGATTTTCTTCGCTCTTGGGTTTTTTCATTATTATATAGATATGCTGTTGATTTTCAAGGATGATATTGGATTAGGGAAAATAGAAGAACAAATAGAAATCCTAGATAACCCAATTTCAGAAAAGCAAATTGAACTAATTGTATAGAACTGCAAAAGGGGGGGGCGGGAAACCTCTCCCAAACACATTCTGATCCTAATGAATTCACAGAAGAATTGTATCAGACTTTTAATAAGCAATTAGGTACACTAATTATTCTCAACATCTGAAAAAGAAAGAATCCTACCAGAATTTTTTTGTGGGATTATTATAGTCTTAATAACTAAATCAGGGAAAGATAAAACAATGGAGATAAAACAGGAAAATTATAGACTAATAGTATTAATGAATCTTAATTTTTAAATAAAATACAGACAGGCAAAAGAAACAAACAAAAAAAAACCTTTTTTATGAAAAAAAAAAGGAAATTGTTTTCTAAATGAATACATTTTAATTGTTTCTGAAGAAAGTTGTTATTATATCTGCCAATACTGTGCAAAATAGCATTGCAGAACTTTTCAGATACCTTAATGGAAGTAACCTATTTTTAATGTGGCATTTGCTATTCAGACACAATTTCCAAAAGGTGATGATAGTGGCACAGTGAAAAGAACCCCAGGTTTGAAGTCCTCTTTTTTCTTTGAGCCTTTATTTCCTCATCTATTAAATAAAGAAATAAGATTCCATGATTTTTAAGATCTCTTTTCATCCATTAATAACTTTTTGCCAAGTTGCAAGCAAAATTACTAGTACAAAGACTGGGTTGCAATATTATAAAGTAGGCAAAATTTGTTATCCAGGACCTCCAGTTCCCCCTTAGTCTATTTATTAGTCTCACCTTCATCCCCTGCTACAATTTGGTTGGTTCAGGGTCTCTCTGTCTCTGTCTGTCTGTCTGTTTGTCTGTCTCTCTTTCTCTTTTTCTGTTTCTCTGTCTCTCTTTTTCTGTCTCTCTGTCTCTCTCTTTGTCTTTTTTTCTTTCTCTTTCTGTCTCTGTCTCTTTTCTTCCACTTCAATCTGTTTTCTGTTATTACAGATGTAAAAGACTGAATACTTAATCTGTTACTATTATCAGAAATATTTACATTTTAAAAGGGGACAAGAAATCTTTGGTCAGTGTAAGTAATCTCTTTAATTTTACTATTATAGACTTCAATGGTCAACTGGAAGAAGTATTTCGAAGAACAATAAGGGCCCCCTAAATTAAAAATATTTATTTGTATTAAATACATTTTTATTTTGTTTTTAGAAAAAAATAACAAAGCCTATTACAGACATGTATAATCAACCAAACATCTTTCTACATTACTCTTACCTAAATTTGTGTGTCTGCACATAGAGAAATTTTGGACAATATTTAAAATATAATCAATCATAATATTTGAAATATTTGAAAGATTGTTGTTGCTATATGTTTGTGTATGATCTTGTTTCTTCTCTTGAGCTAATTTTTAGTTGTGGCATTCAAAAAGAACTACTTATATACTGATTAACATTAGGTTGATTTAAAAATATATTCAGTAACAGTGATAACATAAACTTCTATTTTATTTAAATTTTTTTCTTTAATCACATAATCTTTCTGTGTTTCTGTCATTGTGTCTGTCATTCTTTCTGTTTCTCTCTCTTCTCATGCAAGATTTTGAGAATTTGTAAATTGATTTTTTGTCATGGAGCCAGAACTCTCCCAATATGATTATTTCTTGAAAATATGAAATTAAATGAAATAGCATTACAAGGGACAGCTGGTTTCAAAAGAGCAATATTATTAAAGGGATATGTAGATAAAAGCTTTAATGAGCTACAGATACTTGGAATTCAAGTGTTACACTGAATTTCAACCAGAAATCCAGTAACATCCTGAAAAACTGGCCAACAATATTGCAATGGGATTTGGCAAGATTTTAATGAAGTTTAATTATAATCTATCAGTACCATTATAGCAAAATGACATTGAGACAATATCATTTGAAGTTTGCCTGTATCTTGTAAAATCATTGGTAACAATTGTAGCTCATGTCTTTTGTATACATTTTATGTCTACTTGTCAGCATATATTTTGTTTTCATTGATAGAATATAAGTTCCTTAATGACTGGGACTATTTTCATTTTTCCTTTATATTTCCAGCAGATATCACAATACCTGTCAGAAGAAACTTAATAAATTACTAGCAATTATTTGATTGACTAATTAAGGTAAAATATGCTTAATCATGTCATCCTTTTAAGTATATCCTCTCATTTGGGAATCTTACAGTTCTTCATATATCTTAGAATTTTCAAAATAAAATTGAAGTCACACTAACATCTGTTTTTAAGCATATCAAGTTAAATTTTGAAAATTGACTTCAGCTTGTGAAAAATGAAAGTCTATTATAAAATTATACCCTCTAATGGTATACCAGCACATATTTTTGGTATTAATCTCATAATAAATTCTAATACATACAATTTATAAGAATACTTTAGTTATGTCTCACATCATAAGCATGATGATATGTCAGAGAGTGGAATACAGCATAACAATAGAAAAATCACAAAAATACATCATATGCTACCAAAATATTGACATTATAATATGGTTGTGAGGCACTGGAATGTATGAATAAAAGAAGTGGGGTAATGTTCTCAGGAATTTGAGAAATGTGGCAGCTCCCTTTAGAAACATTCAAGGTCGACTAAGAGACCTTTCAGTCTTCTGAATTTATAATTGTTCCATTAATCTTTAAAACAGTAATTTGAGAAGTGTGGCAAGTATTGTTTCTATTTCAGATGTGAAAAAAATGGAGGTGCTAATAACTGCACAGAAATATATTACCATGAATACTTATCCTATTTATTCTCTTTTATCTTATTTATCTTTATTTACAATGCCACTGAAATTGTATGTGTGTGTGTGTTTGTCATGGTTAGACCTGCATTAAAATCATTTTGGTAGCAGGATGGAAAATGAATGTTAGTGGGGGAGTGACTTAAGATAAGCAGACCAACCATCAGGCTATTGTAATAGTCCAGGAATGAAATGATGAAAGCTTGTATTTGCAGTGTCAGAGGAGAGAAGATGGAATAGTCAAAAAATGTTATAAAGTTAAAATCAACAGTTTTGGCAACAAATTGGATGTGGTAGAGGGGGTAGGGAGAGGAGGAAGAGAGTCAAGAGTTAAGGATGAAGCCTAGATTTTGAGCCTGAATGATTGAAGGGATAATAGTTATCTCTGCAATAATAGGGATGTTTGGAATGTATGAGGATTTTTTGGGGAAATAATGATTTCAGCTTTGATCATGTTGAGCTTAAATTTTCTTTAAGTTATCCATTATAAGATTTTTAATAAGCATCTAAAGGTATGAGACTAGAGGTCATTAGAAAGTTTAGGATTGGATAAGAACATTGGATAATTCTCTGCATAGAGATGATAATGGGAGCTAATAAAATCACCAAATTAAATAGCATAAAGGGAGATGAGAAAAGGGCCCAGGAGACTTTACTGTGGGTATCATTTGTGGTTAGCTGGTATGATCTAGGTGAAGATCCAGCAAAAGAGCCTAGAAGGAATGGTCAGAGAGGTAATCAGGGAGCCAGGAAAGAGTAATATCATGAAAGCTTAGAGAGAAAAGAGTCTTAAGGAAAAGAAAGTGATCAGTAGTGTCAAAGGCTGCAGAAAGATCAAGAAGGCTAAGAATGAGGAAAGGGCATTGGATTTGTCAAGATATTGTTAGTAACTTTGGAATTGTAATTGAATGATGAGGTTGGAAGATAGACTGTAGAGCTACAAAGAGAGTGAAAAGGAAGGAAAAAAAAAGAAAGAAAGTGGAGGAACTTTCTGAAAAAATATTCAAATGAAAACTTCCAGGAAGCTCATAGCCAAAATCCAGAGAGGTCAAAAGAAAAAAATACTACAGATAGTGATAAAGGAGGAATTAAAATTAGCAAAGAACCCACAGGCAGTATCACAGAGAATTTGGCAACCATTCTTTTTAGTTTTAATTTTTATTTTTGAGTTTCCCAATTACATGTAAAAATGATTTTAAATAATCATTTAAAAATTGAGTTACAAATTCTTTCTCTCCTTTCATTCTCTTCCCCCATCATTCAGAAGGCAAACAATTTATACATGTGCAGTCATGGAGAACATCTTTCTATATTAGAGATATAAAAGAAAACGTAAACCAAAAAAAACCATAAAAACAAAGAAAATAACAAATGGCATGTTTTGATATTCATTCAGAGACATTAGTCTTTTTTTTTTTTTCTGGAAATGAATAGTATTTTTCATCCTAAGTCCTTTAGGACTGTCTTGGATCTTTGTATTGTTGAGAATAGCCGTCATTCACAGTTGATTATTATACAATATTGTTATTATTATATATACATACTTTTCTCCTGGTTCTGCTCATTTCACTTTACAATCTGTTCATTTAAGTCTTTCCAGGTGTTTCTGAAATAACCCTACTCACTATTTCTTATAACATAATAGTATTCCATCACAATCATATACTATAGCTTGTTTATCATTCCCCTGTAGATGGGAATCTCCTCTTTACCAATTCTTTGTCATAACAAAAAGAGCTACTTTAAATATTTTTGTATATATAAGATTTTTTTCCTTTTTTAAAAAAAATCTCTTTGTAATACAGACCCAGTAGTGGTATTGCTAGGTCAAAAGGTATTTACAATTTTATAGCCATTTGGGCATAGTTCCATATTGCTCTTCAGAATGGTTGGAACTGTTTACAACTCCTTTTAGTGTCCCAGTTTTCCCACATCTACTCCAACATTTGCTATTTTTCTTTTCTGCAAATCTGATGGTGTAAGGTGGTAACTCAGAGTTGATTTAATTTGTATTTCTCTAATCAGTAGTAATTTAGAGCATAGTTTTGATTCCTTCTGAAAACTACCTGTTTATATCCTTTGACCATTTTATCATTTGGGTAGTGACTCACATTCTTGAAAATTTGGCTCAATTCTCTCTATGTATGTCTTTAATAGAGGAACTTGCTATAAAACTTTTTTCACTTTTCTACTTTTCTTCTGATGTTAGTTGCATTGGTTTTATTTGTGTGAAATCTTTTAAAATTTAATGTAATCAAAATTATCTGTTTTATATCTTATAATGTTCTTCATTTCTCATTCAGTTATGAATTCTTTCCTTATCCATATATCTGACAGTTAAATATTCTACAATATCCTAATTTGCTTATGATACCACCCATTATGCCAAATAACTTTCCAATTTTCCCAGCAGCCTTTATCAGATAATGTTTGCGTCCCAAAAGCAGGGATCTTTATATTTATCAGACACTAGATTATATCATGGTCATCACATACTGTAATTTGTGAACCCAATCTATCCTATTGATCCCTTCTTTGTATCCCTTCTTTTTAACGGCTAGGCCACCTTCTTTCACATTTCACCTCCAATTAATTTCTTTGATATTCTTGACTTTTGCTTCTTCCAGATGAATTTGATTTTTGATTATTTCATCTCTATAAAATTCTTTTTGATGTTTAATTGAATGGTAGTGAATTTAATTGTATGGTAATGAATAAGCAAATTAATTTAAGTAGAATTTCATTTTTATTATATTGGGTTAGCCTGCTCATAAACAATTAGTATTTTTCTGGGTGTTCAGATATAACTTTGTGAAAAGTGTTTTGTAATTATATTCATGTAGTTCTTTTTGTCCTGGCAGATAGACGTCAAAGTATTTTATATTGTCTGTAGTTATTTAAAATGAAATTTCTTTTTTTATCTCTTGTTTCTGGGCTTTGTTGGTAGTACATAGAAATATTGATGATTTATGTGGTTTTATTTTATATCCTTCAACTTTTTAAAAGTTGTTAATCATTTCAATTAGTTTTTAAATTGATTTACCTTTATATCATCTGCAAAAAGTAATAGTTTTATTTCTTCAATGCCTATTCTAATTCCTTCAATTTCTTCTTCTCTTAATGTTTTGGTATCCTTTATAATAAATTATTAAAAAATGGTAGTGATTGTGGGCATCCATCTTCAGGCATGATTTTATTGGGAAGACTTCTAGCTTATCCCCATAACAGATAAAGTTTGTTGATGGTTTTAGATAGATACTTTTTATCTTTTTCAGTAAAACTTCATTTACTTCTTTCTAGTCTTTTCCTTTAGAGTAAGTGTTGTATTTTGTCAAAAGCTTTTTCTGCATCTATTAAGACAATAATATAATTTTTATTGTTTTTGTTATAGCTATAGTCAGTTATGCTGATAGTTTTCTGAATATTGAATGAACCCTGAATTCGTAGTATAAATTCCACTTGGTCATAACATGTGATCATGTGATACATTGCTGTAATCTCTGTGCAGTGTTTTATTTGAAAATTTTACATCAATATTCATTAGAGAAACTAGCCAATAGCTTTCTTTCTCTGGTTTTTGCTTTCATTGGTTTGGTATCAGAATCCTATTTGGGTCAAAGAAAGAATCTGGGAGAATTTCTTTGCCTATTTTCCCAATTACATGTAGTATTAAAATTATTGTTCTTTAAATATTTGGTAGATGTACATATGTAAGAGATATAAATTTTTTTCAAATTGTTTCAGTGATATTCCCCAATTTTTGATATTTTGTGTTCTTGCTGTCATTAATTTTTAATGAAATTGTTGATGTTTCTATGATTTGTTCTTTGATTCCCTCATTCTTTAGGATAAGATTACATAGTTTTCAATTAATTTTTAATCTATGGTTCCAAAATCCTTTATTAAATGGAGTTTTTATTACATTTTATTTCTAAGAGGGTGTGTTTAATATTTGTTCATGATATTTTTTATGTCCCTAATAGTCAATTTTATGAAGGTGTCAGGTACAGGTGAGAAAAAGGTATACTTTTTATATTCCCAATCAATATTCTCCAGAAGTCAATCATATCCATTTTCCAAAAATTGAGATCCCTTGCTAGCATGTTTTTTGCCTACTTCCTTTTATAATTCATTTAACTTTTGTATTAAGAAAAATGCTATCATACTTGGTTGCATATATGTTTAATATACTTAAATTTATTGTTTATGGTACCTTTTATCAAGATGTGGCTTCCTGGTTTATCTCATTTAATTTGACTTATTTTTGCTTCTGATTTTTTTTGAGATAATTTCTAACATTACATTAAAAAAAACTCAGCTGATCTATAAGAGATTACATTTGAGCCTCTTATTTTAACTCTGTGTTTTTCCAGTCTCTCTGTGTTTTTCTGTTTCTGGATTCTAGTTTCGAATCCATTCTGCTATCCACTTATGGGTGAGTTTGTTTCATTCGCAATTATGCTTTTCATTTTCCCCTTCATCCAATTTTCTTCTATTTGTTTTTATCTCTCAGTTTTTACCTTGTCCTTCTTCAATAGTTTATTTTGTTTCTCCTATCAACTTCCAACTTTTCTCTCATGCCCTTTCCCTTCCACTTTCCTATTGGATAAGACAGATATCTATACCCAATTGTGTGTGCATATGTATGCTGTTTTCTTTGAACCATTAAAGGAGACAGTGAGATTTAATTGTTAACTGTTCCCTTTCTCATTTCTCCCTCTATTGTGAAATTTCTTTTTATGCCTATTTCATGAAAAATAATTTCCCCTATTCTCACTCTTCTTTCTTTCTCACATTTCACCCCTCTTTCTTACCCCTTCACTTAAAAAAAATCATCACAATATAATCAATTTACACCACAACATTTTCTATGTCGACTACTCCTACCCTCCCTAATAATGACAAAATACTTAGGTATCACATGTATCATATAAGTGTGTAAACAGTTTAACTTAATTGAGTACTTTATTGTTTCTTTTTCATGTTTACCTTTTTATGCTTTTCTTAAATCTTATATTTGAAAGCCAAATTTTTTATACAGCTTTGATCTTTTCATCAGGAATACTCGAAAGTTCACCATTTCATTAGATGCTCATTTTTTCTCCTAACATATTATAATCAGTTCTACTGGGTAGGTAATTCTTGGTTGTAATCCTAGCTCCTTTGACTTGTAGGATATCATATTCCAACCCCTGCTCTTTCTGTTGAGACACGGCTAAATCCTGGGTGATGCTTGTTGTGGTTACCATGTATTTAAATGGTTTCTTTATGGTTTCTTGCATTATTTTCTCTTTGACCTGGGTACCTTGGCATTTGGCTAAAATATTTCTGAAAGCTTTCATTTTGATATCTCTTTCAAGTGGTGATTGGTAAATTCTTTCAATTTTGATTTTAATCTCTATTTCTAAGATATTAGGGCAGTTTTCATTTATAATTATTAAAATGTGGTGTCTAGATTCTTTAATCATGACTTCTAGGTAATCCAACAATTCTTAAATTATCTTTCTTTAATCTATTTTCTAGGTCAGTTTTTTATGTGAGATATGTTTTCATTCTTTTGACTTTATTTCTTGATATATTTTATAGTTACTAACTTCTACTTGCATGATTCTAATTTTTAGGGAATTATTTTCTTCAGTGAGCTTTTGTACCTCTTTTTCTGTTTGTGCAATTCTGCTTTTTAAGGAGTTAGTTTCATCAGTGAATTTTTGTACTCTTTTATCAGTTGGTAAATTCCGCATTTTAAGGATTTCCTAATGAATTTTTATATCTCTTCTTGCCATTTGGTCAATACTGTTAAGCTGTTATTTATTTCAATATATTTTGTGCTTCTTTTACTAAACTGTTAATTCCCTTTTCATAATTTTCTTGCCTCTCATTTCTTGTTCCAATTTTTCCTCCACCAATTTTACTTGATTTTTAAAAAATTAGTTATGTCTTTTTAGCTGTACTTTTAAGATTCTTTCAGTTTTTAATTTACCTTTTGTTTCTAGAATATTGGGGCAATTTTCCTTTTTTTTATTCTTTAATAAGATATCTAGGCTTTTTTTTTTGTTGTTCTATAGATTTCATGTTTAAGAATTCTTAAATCATCTCTCCTCCATTTATTTCCTTGGTTAATTGTTTTTGGAACAAGATTCACTTTTTTCTATTTTTTTCATTCTTTTCACTTTTTTTTTGTTTCCTGCTGTGTCATGGAGTCATTGATTTTCACTTGTCTGATTCTAATTTTTAAGGAATTGTTTTCTTTAGTGAGATTTTGTAATTCTTTCCCATTTGGTCAATTTTATTTTTAGGGAATAATTGTCTTTGTTGAATTTTTGTGTCTCTTTTATCATTAGGCCAATTCTGTTTTTTAAAATATTATTGTCTTCAGTATTTTTGTGTGTGTATGCCTCTTTACCAAATGGGTTTTTTTTTGGGGGGGGGTAATTTTCTTGCATCATTCTCATTCATTTTTCCAGTCTATTTCTTGGCTTTGAACTTTATGTTAAAGTTAGGCTCTGCACACCTGAGGATGAGAAGACATTATTACAAACTTTAGGCTGTGTGTATGTGTGTGTGTGTATATGTGTGTGTGTGTGTGTGTGTGTGTGTGTGTGTGTGTGTGTATTGCTACTGCTGCTGCTGTTTTCAGAGCTAGTTCTTGGTCCTTCCAAGGCAGTATGATTTGATGTATGTATGATTCTTGCTTTCCTGGTTTGAATTCTGATCTTTATTCAGGAAAGGTCCCTGTTACTCTGCAGCTGCAAGCAGCAGGGCTCTTCTTTCCAAGGCCCCTGGTCCCTTATGACTAATCACAAGTACTTCTTTTCACCCTGCAACTTCAACCTAGAACAGAGTTCGAGACCTGCATTGAGTAAGAAGGTTGTAAAACAGCACCTGGCTACATCCAGCATCACCAGCAAAAAAGTCTATGTAATGTCTTTCCCACTAGTTGTTCAACCCCCTTATTGTTTTTAGGCTGAGTGCTCCCAAACAAGGTGCTGATGTTGCCACAGTCTAAGCCCAACTGGTGGTAGTGCCTTATTTTTAAATAATAATTGTCTTTGTTGAATTTTTGTGTCTCTTTTAACATTAGGCCAATTCTATTTTTAAAGATATTTTTGTCTTCAGTATTTTTTCTTTACAGTATCTTTACCAAATAGGTTTTTGTTTTTGTTTTTGGCAATTTTCGTGCAAAATTCTCATTTATTTTTGCATCTATTCCTTGGCTTTGAACTTTATGTTAAAATTGGGCTCTGCTCACCTGAGGGTGAGCCAGTCCTCTTTGGCTAGTTCTCATCCCAGTGTCACAGACCTTTTCCTGTTGCCCTTCTAACTTGCCTTAGGCTGAAAAAAAATGTCTCACACTGCAAACTTTTGTTGGCTTAGCTGCTCTAGAATTCAATCTGAAATGTTATTTTAAAAGTTGTTTTGAGGGAAATGTTGGGAGAAATGAGCCACAATCTTGGCCTTGCCCTATTTTCATTTAACTAATTAATGTCAATCAGCTTTTACAGAAGAATATTTACTGAGAACACATTAGCAAGAGCAGAAGTACAATACACCTCATCTCTCCAATACCCAAGATCATACTCTGCTCCTATATTAACTTGATCCTATGACTTCATACTTAAATCACATACTACAAAGCACTTGCTTTCACTGACTTCACTTTTTTTTAACAAAATGAGCATTTTATTTTTTTCCAATTACATGTAAAAAATAATTTTTAACGTTCTTTTAAAATTTTGAGTTCCAAATTGTATCCCTTCCTTCTTCCTCTCCCTCCTTACTGTAAAGGCAACTAATTTGATATAGGTTATATGTCTGCAGTAATGAAAATTATATTTTCATATTAGCCTTTTCATAAAAGAAAACAGACTCAAGAAAACTAAATTTTAAAAAGTTTTCTTTGATCTGTATTAATACTACATAAGTTCTTTCCCTGGAGGTGAATAGTATTTTTCATCATAAGTCCTTCAGAATTATCTTGAATCATTGCATTCATGAGAAGAGCTAAGTCTCTTACACAGTTAGTCATTGTATAGTATTGTTCTTGTGTATAATGTTCTCCTGGTTATGTTCATTTATCAGTTCATGTAAATCTTTCCACGTTTTTCTGAAAGCATCCTATACATCTTTTCTTATGTATCCCATCACAATTATATTTTTCAACCCTTCTCCAATGTAGGCATTTCCTCAATTCCCAACTTTGTACATATAAATAATTTCTTTTTTCTTTGATCTCTTTGGTTGAGTTAAAGGTATGCACAGTTTTATAGTCCTTTAGGCATAGTTGCAAATTGCTCTACAGAATGATTGAATTAATTCACAATTCTACCAACAATGCTTTAGTGCCCCAGTTTTCCTATATCCCCTTCCAAAATTTGTCATTTTCCTTTTTTTGTCATATTAGCCCATCTTCTGGTGAGAGGTGGTACCTCAGAATTGCTTTAATTTGCATTTTTCTAATCATTAATGATTTGAAGCATTTTTGCATATGAGAAATATAGCTTTGATTTCATTTGAAAACTACCTCTTCATATTTTTTGGCCATTTAAGCAACTGAAAAATGAGTTGTATTCTTATAAATTTGATTCAGTTCTCTATATATTTAAGAAATGAAGCTTTTATCAGAGGAATTTACTACAAAAAATTCTCTCTCTCAGTTATGATTACTGTTTATTTTCCTTCATTCTATATTCCCCCTTTTTATTCTTTTCTTTCTCTCTCTCTTCTTTTATCTGGTCCCTTCTCAAAAATGTTTTGCTTCTGACCATCATCTCCCCCAGTTCACTCTCTTTTAATTTCTCTCATCTCCTTTCCTTCCTATTACCTTGTAAAGCAAAATCAATTTTGCATTTCTATACCTAAGTGTATTTGTTATTCCTTCTTTGAGACAATTCTGAAAAAAGATAAGGTTTAAGTCTTGTCCATCATTTCCCACCCTATTAAAAAATAGCTCCCTCATAGATCTTTTATGTGAAATAATTTACCTTATTCTACTTATCCTTCCCCCTTTTCTGAATACATCTCTTTTCCTCACTACTTAATTTTATTTTTTTATATACCATCTTATCAGATGATGAATCACCTTTTAATGTAACAATTTTATTTTAAATTTAATAATTTGGTTTAAACATAATAATTTTAATCATATTCACCCCTAAATTTTCCTTTTTAAAATATCATCCCATCATATTTTAACTTCTAGGCGTCTTTAAATTTTCAGTTTTTCCAAGGAGAGTATAACCTAAGGAGAACTGTGGTCAGTGCTCTCCTAGCCTGTGCTCTGGTTTGTGAGTGTCCACAAGGATTTCTTTCTATCCAGAACTGTAACCAGAGTCCCTGTTCCTGTTAGTGCTCCCTAGCTTTGAGACTGGAACCTCGCAAGGCAATGTAGCAGAGTCTTCCATCCCATGCCAACAAAAGGTTTCCTGTAATCTCCTTCTAGCCAGTTGTCTGACCCCCTTGGGTTGAGAGTTCTGAAAGCTGCCACTGTTGATTTGGTCATCCTACCAAGTCCACTATTATGAATAATAGTGATTGTGTTTTCTTTAGAGGTTAAATATAGGTTAGGGAAATTTCTATGGAAATTTAGATTAGCTTTCCAGTAATTTGATTAAACATTATGATTGATTTTTATATAATGTTATGAACCCTCCTTCCCTGGAATTCTGATAGGATAAGTGTTCATCTACTTGGTATGGCTTAAATGTGGTCTTACTTTAAAAATAGGAGTTGAAATGAGATCTTTCAGGCCAGTTCAAATGGTCTTGTGATGAAGAAAGCCATCTACACCCAGCGAGAGGACTGTGGGGACTGAGTGTGGATCACAACATAGTATTTTCACTCTTTTGATTATTGTTTGCTTGTGTATTTTTTTTTCTTTTTCATTTTTTCCCTTTTTGATCTGATTTTTATTGCGCAGCATGATAATTGTGGAAATATGCATAGAAGAATTGCGCATGTTTAATGTATATTGGATAACTTGCCATCTAAGAGAGGGGGGTGGGGTTAAGGGAGGGAAAAATTTGGAACACAAGGTTTTACAAGGGTGAATGTTGAAAATTATCCATGCATATATTTTGAAACTAAAAAGCTTTAATAAAAATATGTATAGAAAGCTAAAAAAAAAAGAAAACAAAACTGGAGTTGATCACTTGCAAGCCAAGGAATCTATGAAGTAGATTCTATTTTGAAGTCTAATATGGATCTCATTATTTTTTATTTAGTGATTTACAAAACATATCCATGGGTAATTTTTCCAACATTGATCCTTGCAAAACCTTTTGTTCCAAATTTTCCCCGCATTCCCCTCACCCCTTCCCCTAGCTGGCAGGTAGTCCAATACATGTTACATATGTTGAAATACAGTATTAAATCCAATATATATTTACATATTTATATAGTTATCTTGTTGCACAAGAAAAATAAGATCAGAAAAAAAGAAAAACTGAGAAAGAAAACAAAATGTAAGCAAATAACAACAGAGAAAGTAAGAATGCTATGTTGTGTTCCACACTCTGTTCTCACAGACCTCTCTCTGAGTGTAAATGACTCTCTCCATTACTGAACAATTGGGACTGGTTTGAATCCTCTCATTGTTGAAGAGAGCCATGTATGTCAGAATTGATCATCATATAGTATATAATGATCTCCCAATTCTATTTATTTCACTTAGCATCAGCTCATGTAGGTCTTTCTGAAAGCCTTTCTGAAATCATCCTGCTGGTTGTTTCTTACAGAACAATAATATTCCATAGCATTCATATACCATAATTTATTAAGGCATTCACCAACTGATGGACATCCAATTAGTTTCCAGTTTCTTGCGACTACAAAAAGGGCTGCTACAAACATTTTTGCACATGTGGTTCCCTTTCCCTCCTTTAAGATCTCTTTGTAGAAACACTGCTGGATCAAAGGGTATACATAGTTTGAAAACTTTTTGAGCATAGTTCCAAACTGCTCTCCATAATGGTTGAATCTGTTCATAGTTCCACCAACAATGTATCAGTGTCTCAGTTTTCCCACATTCCCTCCAACATTTGTCGTTATCTTTTCTTGTCATCTTAGCCAATCTGACAAGTGTGTAGTGGTATCTCGGAGTTCTATTAATTTGCATTTCTCTGATCAATAGTGATTTGGAGCACCTTTTCATGTGACTACATATAGTTTTAATTTCTTCATCTGAAAATTGTTCATATCCTTTGACAATTTATCAATTGGAGAATGGCTTTAACTATTATAAATTTGAGTTAATTCTTTATATATTTTAGAAATGAGGCCTTTGTCAGATCCTTTGGATGTAAAAGTATTTTCCCAGTTTATTGCTTCCCTTCTAATTTTATCTGCATTATCTTTGTTTGTACAAAAACTTTTTAATGTAATATAATCAAAATTATCTATTTTGTAATCAATAATGGTCTCTGGTTCTTCTTTGGTCACAAATTCCTTCCTCCTCCACAAATCTGAGAGATAAACTATACTATGTTCTTCTAATTTGTTTATAATATCATTCTTTATGTCTAGATCATGAACCCATTTCGACCTTATTTTGTATATGGTGTTAGGTGTGGGTCTATGCCTAGTTTATGAATCTCATTATTAATTGGGTCTATTAAGTTACATTAGTTTCCATAGTAGATTAAAATCAATTATTTCTGATGACAGCTTACATTGAATAACTATATTTATTTTAAAAATTTGAATTGCTAAGTTTGTATTATCTTAAAGGCAATGTTTATACTTTTTTTCAGCAGTTGTGTGAATGTCCTCAAATTAGATTTTTAAAAAAAATTTTATCTCCTACTAATTAATTGTTAAGTTTTTAAACAAATGGATTTTTAATTTCCTATTCCATGTAACTACAGAATATAAATAATCACAAGGAAGAAGCATTATCTATTCCTTAGAGTTGCTGGCTATTGTGTCCAAATACCAGAGAGTGGTAGTGGCTAGAAACCATAGTCCTTGATTTATTCTTGTAGCCTTTGGCTAATTGAAATAACAATTCTATTTGGGGATAACATATCATAAAGCCTTGGATATGTCATAAATCAAAGAGGATCCCAAGACCTGATTTTCTTTCTTTTCTTTTTAGAAAAAATTATTTTCAAAATATATGCATAGTTTTCAACATTCACTCCTGCAAAACTGTAGTGTTCTGGTTAGCTTTCTGGAGGTCCTCTGAATGGGCCTTATTTCAGCAGAATAATCACCACAAGAATAGTCAGAAATAAGGTCCAAAGTCTTTATTATCTCCTTCACAATTTTGTCTCCTTCGCCTGGGGCCAGGCTAGCTTTCTGGGGGACCTTTATATGGATCTTGGTCTTAGTGGAGGAATGAAGGAGGATAGGCCAGCCACCATAAGGGTTTTTGTCTTCAAGTCTGTTCGAGTCCTCCAGCCTCCAGTCCTCTGTCTTCTCTGTCTATCTCCGAGTCTCTCCTCTAGGTCTGACTCTGATCTCTGAAATACTCAATTACAATTAAATCATTCCAGTATACTAAATATAAGCCAATCATTATATCACTAGGGAACCATTGTTTGTTGTAAGATTAAATCAATCATACTGAACTAGATAATCACCATGCTAAACTAGCTAAGCATTGTCTTATCAATTCCACTGAATTAACACCGTGTTATAAGAATCCTTGCCTCAAGTATATTTCTCCAGAGTTCTGACCCATTACACAAAATGTTGTGTTCCGAATTTTTTTCTCCCTCTCTTCCCTCTACCCCCTCCCCAGATGCAAACAATCTAATATATATTAAACATGTTCAATTCCTCTATAAATATTTCTACAACTATCATGCTGCACAAGAAAAATCAGACCAAAAAGGAAAATAAAATGAGAAAGAAAAAAAAGCAATCAAGCAAACAACAATAAAAAATAAAAGTACTATGTTGTGATCCACACTCAGTCCCCATAGTTCTCTCTCCTGGTACAGATGGCTCTCTTCATCACAAAGCCATTGAAACTGTCCTGAATCATTTCATTGTTGAAAAGAGCCACGTCCATCAGAATTGATCATTGTAAAATTTTGCTGTTGCTGTGTACAGTATTCTATTGGTTCTTCTCACTTCACTCAGCAACAATTCGTGTAAGTCTCTTCAGACATTTTTGAAATCAGCCTGCTAATCATTTCTTACACAAAAATAATATTCTATAACACACACATATATATTCCATTACATATGACATACACACACATACACATACACACACACACACACACACACACACACACACACACACACATATATATATATATATACCATAACTTATTTCAGCCACTCCAACTGATGGGCACTCAGTTTCCAGTTTCTTGCCATTACAAAAAGGGCAGCCATATTTTTACACATGGAGGTCCCTTTCCCTCCTTTAAGATCTCTTTGGGCTATAAGTCCAGTAGAGACACTGTTGAATCAAAGGATATGATATTAGTAGTCCTTTGGACATGGTTCCATATTGCCCTCCAGAATGGCTGGATACATTCACAATTCTACCAATTAGTGTCCCAGTTTTCCCACATCCCCTCCAACATTAATCATTTTTTCCTGTCATCTTGGCCAATCTGAGGGATATGTAGTAGTACTATATAGTTGTCTTAATTTGAATTTCTCCAATCAATAGTGATTTAGAGCATTTTTCATATGACTAGAAATGGTTTTAATTTCTTCATCGGAAAATTGTCTGTTCTTATTCTTTGACTATTTATTAATTGGAGAGTAGCTTATATTCTTATAAATTTGAGTCAATTATATATTTTAGAAATGAAGCCTTTATCATAACCCTTGGATACAAAAATATTTTTCCAGTTTATTGCTTCTTTTCTAAACTTGGCTGTATTGTCTGTATTTGTTTTGTTTGTACAAAAACTTTTTAACTTAATATAATCAAAATTATCCATTTTGCATTTCACTGTGTCTTCTGATTCTTCTTTGGCCACGCATTCTCTACAGCTCTGAAAAGCAGACTATCCTTTGTTCTTCTAAATGGCTTATGGTATCACTCGTTATGTCTAAATTATGAACTCATTTTGACTTATCTTGGTATAGAGTATGGGCCAATGCCTCATTCCTGCCATACTAATTTCCAGTTTTCCCAGCAATTTTTATCAAATAGTGAATTCTTATCCCAGAAGCTGGGGTCTTTGGGTTATCAAGCACTAGATTACTATAGTCATTGACTATTGTGTCTTGTGAACCTAACCTATTCCACTGATTGACTATTCTATTTCTTAGCCAGTATCAAATGGCTTTGATCATTGCCAAGAGTTGATTTTCTGGGATGGAAAATAACATCTTATTTAGCTATTATTCATTGTTCTTTCAATAAATATCACATATTACTTAATTTCACAAAGTTGCCTGGCATTTGATTTGCAGTGAGTTTTGGCATAGGTTCATAATTTTAAATGTCTATGAAAATGTTAGGATATTCATCTGCAAGGTGCAGTTAACATAACATCTAATTCTTTCAAACTCATTTATGCATTTTGAAAGATCTTTGCTTTTATCAACATGTATATTTCTTGCACTTAGTAGATCTCATTGTGTCAACACTATTTCATCCCAAGTGAATCTTGTTCTTATACACCTTCACAAAGGTACTATCCAAGACATTGTAAGTCTTTGTTAGAGAACTGAATATTAATTCCTCTTAAGCCAGCTAAGATGTTCTCTACAATTCTCCTTCAGACATTGTCTTGATGTCATCTTTACATTTTTTGGTTGATTGAATTTGTTTTTATGCCTCCCCTGATTTTTAAAATCATGAATATGATAAATACCAGCAAACATGAGCAAGTCCCTCTATATATACATTGACCTACTGTCTTCTCCACAGATTGTATCTTCAATCACTCTCCACAAATCTTCAACTTTTCCCAAGTTAGGTTCTTTCCTACGGACTTAAAATATGTCCAAATGTAACAGTTTTTGAGCAAGGTTGAACAACTTGCATATACATCTTTGAACACCCTAGACATTTTCTTTCTTCTAAGAGAAGAATTCTCTTGGGACCTGGACTGAAGCATGGAGATTCTAGGTATTTAGTATTTTATAAAGTTCTCTGGAAGATGAGAAGATAATTGGAGACTGGCATCAACAAATGGATGACTTCTCAGGAGACTTGGAAACCTCTGAGTGTTTCCTTTCTCTGCTTATAACCAGGGAGAATCTAATAGAGAATGACAGAATTTTGGCTTCTTTCTACCTTCTGGACAAAAGTGAATCCAGGCAGAAGTGGAACCTTTGCCCTAACATTTCCAGGAGCTTAACTCATTATTTCCCAGCAAACTGATTTCTTAGTGCTGGGTTTTTGAGTTTTATTTTGTTTGTTTTTCTCCACTCATTTTGGGGAAAGAATGATGTAAAACTCTTAAGAGAACATTATAACCTGAGTCAGCCATAGTGACCTCTGCTGGGCAAGACAAATCTTATCCATCCTTAAATTTTTTTTTTTTTTTCACTAGACCATACCATCTCCTCAAGCTATTGCCTGTATCTTCCCTCTCATTTTCAGCCAAATTCCTTGAAAGAAAAATCATCTAGACTTGATACTGCCTCTTCCTCTCCTCCTTTTCCTCAAACTTTTATGGTGTGGTGTCTAATCTCATCATTTAACTGAAACTGCTCTTTCTAAAGTTACCAAAATCTCTTAATTACCAAATCAGAAAATCTTATTTTTTTCAGACCTAATTCTCAAACTGTTTGTTACAACTGAAACAATTAAGAAACTCTCTTCTCTAGCATAGTTTCTCCTTTCTGGGTTTTTGTGATAACTGCTTCATCCTGGTTTTCCTTCTACCTAGCTAACTTCCCTTTTTTAGTTTTCTTTACTGACTCATGATCCACATCATGTCCCTAAATTATAGGTATTCCCTATGTTTCTGTCTGGACTTGCTTTTCATCTCATTTTGAACTTTTGATAATTTCATCAATAAATTCATCAATTGAACTATCATGTTTATGGAGATGATGAGATCTATATATCCAGCACCAGTATTTCTCATGAGCTTTAAGTCCCACATCACCAATTCAGTGTAAGACATTCTAAACTGGAGACACGTTGAACGGAAACATCCATTTTAATATGTCTAAAACTGAACTCATAATCTTTTTCTGTGTCCCCTAACCCCTTCTAAACTTCTTCATGTTTGTCAAAAGCATCAATATTCTTTAAGTCTCTGAGGTTAATCGTGACATTATAATGGATTATTAACTTTAGAGATCCAGTCAGTTTCCAAATTTCACCATTTCTAATTTGATAACATTTTTATCCCTTCATATCTCACTCCAGAAATATCACCTTAGTTCAAGCTCTCATCACTTCTCATCTACATATATTGCAACAGCTTTCTAACTGGTTTCTCTGATCATTAGTTTATTAACCATTCCAGTCAGTTAATAAATCATTCAACCTGACTGCTGCCAAGCATTGGGAATGGCAAAGAAAGGAAATAAAGAAAGGAAAAAGATAATCCCTGCTCTCAATGATCTTATGGTCTAATGAGAGAGACAACATGAAAAAATTATATACAAACACGATATTACACAGGACATATTGCTGCCAAATCATTTTCCTTAAGTGCAGAACTCCATGCAACTTCTGTTTTTAGTCATTTATAGTAGATTCCTATTGCATCTAAGATAAAATATAAATTCCTTTGTTTAGCTCTTAAATTTCCAAATAATCTAGCCCCAAGCTATCTTTTCAGCATCACTAGAATTTGTCCCCATCCTTCATTCTGTGATTCAGCCAAACTGGTCTCCCTCTTCCTCTCACAGAACAGTCAATAATCCACTTCTGTACTTTTGCAATGGCCATCCCCCATCTATTGATTGTACCCCTTCTTTAACTCTGCTTCTTAGAAATGCTCTTCCTCCAAGATGTGGCTTAAACACCACCTTTTTTGATTAAATATTTCCTGTGTCTTGATCTTGCTTCACATATAGAAAGGTCACGAAATGTTTAAATAGGGAAAGGAGCCAAACCACTGTCTAAATGTTAATAATTTTTCTAACTAGCAATTCTGAGATAGTCAATTAATCAACCAATCAATTAGTCTACTATTTGCTAAACATTTGGAATATTGAGAAAGACAAAATACAGTCTTTGCTCTGGGAAACAATATGCAAACAATTAAACAAACAAGATATGATCAGACAGGAATTTGCTGGAACCATTTCATGTCAGCTCTTGCTTCATCATTAAATGTTCAGTGTGAATATTGATAACTTAAAAATTGGTAAATGATCTATTTCAGGATGTGATTTCCTTTGTTGATTGCCTAGACTTAAGAAAAGTGATAATGCAAATTAAACTTTGTGCTCTGCATGAATTTTTTCCCTCAGAAAGTCAGTTGTTAAACATTTACTAAAACATCCTTGTATACATGGTAAATTAATGTAATATTAGAGTTAAGATACTAAGATTAGAGAGGAATGGGGAAGACTTCTTGCAGAACATGGAACTTAGGTGAGACTTGAAGAAGTTCTAGGAAGAGAAGAGAAGAAGGGAGAATGTTTCTACAAGGCATGGGAGACTGAAAGTGAAAACATTCAAGAGTTTCTTTCCCATCTTATTGCTCTCTCTATCATTTCCATTCTAATTATTTTTCTTCAATTTCTCTCTATTTACTGGCTCTTTTCTTAATGACTACAAACATGCCCTTGTCTTCTCTATCCTTAAAGAATCTTCACTAAATTCACATATCCCAGCTATCATATTGTCCTATATATCTCCTTTCTTTAATGACTAAGAAGGAAAATACAATTTTTACCAACTGTACTAAGTTTAAATATTCCTTTAAAATATGCTAACTTTAAAGAAAATTGTCAGAATTATTCATGAATTCATTTACATCCATCTGTACTGACTTTAAATGCTATCCAAATAGCTCTGGTGTGTCATGATAACTGTTTATTTTATAACTAACTAAGAATTGGGAAGGTGTTCATCTTTTTTTTTGCTTGTGAGCAATGTTGTAGAATATAACCTAATGTTATTAAGTTAGTGTTTTTTCTTTGTTTAAGACATATCTAAGGTCTTATTCTGTTTAAGTTTTTAAGCTACCCCACTTTCCTCAAATGGCTAAGATATTCCATTTATAAAGAACAGCAAGTAGGCCAATTTGAATGGAATTTAGAGTGAGCAAGTAATAATTATAATAATTATATAATAAGCCTTAAAAGATGGACTGGAACCATATTGCAAAGATCTTTAAATGCTAAAGATCATTTATATTTTATCCTGAAACTAATTTTAGACCATTGACTTATTGAACAAGGAAATGATATGTGCTTTAGGGATACCAATTTGGTGTGACAGACTGATTGAAGAGTGAAGAGACTGAAGTCAAAGAAATCAAAAAAACTTTATTAAATGAATTAGATTATTGCAGTATTCTAGGAGAGAGGTAATAAAGCATGGAATCATCAATGTGAGTGGAGAGAAGGGGACAGATATATGTTATGAAGGTAGAATGTAAGCTCTTTGAAGGAAAGAATTATTTCCACATTTAAATTTGTCTCCATAGCACAAAATATAGTGCCACTCATATAATTATCATGTACATATAAAAGTATGTTGATTTAGTAATTTCTTTTTTTTATTTGATAATTTCTTGATAAGAACTGATAACCAATTGGATATGAGGGATGAAAAAGACAGAGATGAGAGCTTTGTTTTGACATCATTGATGATTTCTGTCCAATTATTACTTTTTTTTTTTTTTTTTTTTTTTGGTGTGGCAATTGGGATTAAGTGACTTAGCCAGGGTCGCAGAGCTGAGAAGTATTAAGTGCCTGAGCTTCAGATTTGAACTCAGGTCTTCCCGACTCCAGTGCTCTATCCACTGAGCCACCCAGCTGCCCATTGTGTCTAATTCTTTAGGGGTTCTATATGCCAGCTAACTTTCTCTCTTATTAACCCAGAAATCTCATGTATGAGTGACCACTCTCCTCTTCCTCTTCCCCCACACTCTCACCACTGCCATTCATATTATGATATTATGATGTCATGGTCCCATTGATCTCACTGTTAGGTTGAATAATGGTAACAATGGGCATACAGGGTGTGGGTGAGCCTTTGTGGATGTTAGAGACTGTATTTCTGTCTGATAGTAGCATCTCTGGGAGAAGATTAAAGGGCTGCTATAATTTTTCTTAGCCGATCTGCATTGTTGTCAGCAAACTGTTCTCCCAAGCCACTTGCAGTAAAAGTAAACAAGCACAGATAAATAGATAAACAAACAGGGGTCTTTTTGAGCCACACTCTGTAAATCTTAGAAGGAAGGGTTAAACTCTGGTTGTAGGTAGAATTTGCCAAGTCTTTAATGTTAAGGAAACTTCAAAATTCTTCTCTTTACCAGAGAATACATTTAAATCTTAAATACTAGAGTAGAAGGCAAAACTGCTAGCTAATTGCTCTGAAATCAGTGAAAATTTGGACCCTGTCCTCTCTTTCAGCTTTGGCAGATATTATAACACTGAAAACTGCTTAGGCAGTTGCAGGCTGCCTTATTTTCTTCACAGATGTGCTGTCATGGTGACTACAGGATATTTAGAATTAATGAAGTAAATGAATACTCTGGTCCCTAAATTGAGACTGACCCTCAGGTTTCCAAAGCTTGGTGAAGAGTCTCATTGCCTTCCTCAGTTAATAATTTTTATACTATAGAGATGCTCTGGGGTATCTCATCAAAACCTGTCCCTCCAGGCTCAGCTTCGATTTGATCAGGGAATTAGTCCATCAAACTTCTCAAAATTTAGCTTTTTTCTCAACTAGTGCATAATGGGAAAGGGGGGGGGGGTTATGTGAAGTTCAGAGGCTTTACTTCCAAGAATTTTTTTCTCTTTCTCAAAGGGACAGACATGCAGTTGTAATTTGCATTGGATCAGAGGCCAAAGAAAGTTTTGTTTTAGTTTTGTTTTTTAATACCAGAAGTTTGTAGATAGGAAGTGTCAATTAAGTTTAGGGAATTCATGAGGCACCATGGAGAATACTGTGGTGACAACTAGGGATTGTCTGAAGGGATATTGAAAATTTCAGATTTGTTAGGGTTGCTCGTGTTGATCAAATAAGGTTGTAAGTTTTGTTGGGGAATGCCTCAACCCAAAGATCCCAGAATTTTCCAGACAATAATTGTTCCACTTTGATGCTGGTTTGATGGTAGGTCAATATATTAAGAGCAAAGGCTAAAAAGATAAAAAAAAAAAGTTTATCAGGTGAGGTTGCTCAGGCACTTTCCTTATTTGGGAGGATGAGTAATAGGGACAGGATGTGAGGTGATTTGGAGGATGTTAGGTAATTGGAACAGGATGTTGTTATGGAAGAAATAGTTGTTCTTTGAGTTATGTGGTTCTCTGAGTTATGCTGGAAATATACCACAGTAAGTTAACTATGGAGGTAAAAACCTAGTTTTTTTTTTGTTTTTTTTTTTTAAAACTAGGTTCAGGCCTCAGAAAAAATATGAACAATCATGAATTTTCTGACAAGGCTTGTTATAAGCAAAATTATGTCAAAGTAATAGGGAAATACCAATTTTGTACATTCCTCTCAGACCATAAAAGTTGAAGAGAAAATAGATTCATAATCCTATACTTCCTTCAGTATCATAAAAATCTGAATACATTTAGTTAAATAGATTCAGCCATAATCTCATACATCCTCTAAGAAAACAACCCTCCTCAAATAAACTAAATCAGATTACAGATTATAATGATATTTTTAGAGGGTTCACAAATAGGCTGATTGAAGAGTAGAATTTACATGTCTTTAAGAAGTCAAGGACAGATGAGATTCTTCCTCTTCTTATCTAAAGAATATTTAAATCTCTAAGTAAATTTTCATATTCCATGCAGTAGGTTTTGATCAGATGAAGATAATGTTAAATGAAATTTTCAGGAAGTCCTGAATAATAAAAGGAAACAAAAAATTCCCATAACTGTGTTAACTTTGGGGATAAAAACATGTTAACCCTGAAGTTTCAGGAGATGGCAAAGATCAGGTTTATTCCAGTTAGAAAATAATGTTCTCTGAAGTTAGACTTAGAATATCTTAGTGGTAGAGGAGATCTCTAAGATTGTGGAGCCCTCCTGGATAGATAATGATCCTGTTGTTGAATAAAATGTAGCCTGAGGGTTTAATTTCATTTACATTGCCCTGTAGCTCTATTTCTTTAATTTCCAAGATTATTTTTTCTGGGCATATGTGTCCTAAAATCCACAGTCTATCTCCTCCACAGTTTCTAGGATAAGAGCATCATCTGAGACACCAAATAGAAGCCGAGTCTTTAACTTGTAGAACTGGAGGTTGGTCATTTCTTCAGAATGAAAAGAACACTAACTGAAACTTTTTTTTTTTTTTTCTGTCCTTGAAGCTCTTTTGGCTTTCCCTGACATCATCCCAAATGGGGCAAAGTAGACGCCTGAATTGCCAGTCAAAGGATAATGGGATATAGCCTTGTGGCCTGTAGTTCTCCCTTGTATGGCCTGTGGACAATTTGATCCTTGTGATAAGAGTAATTGAGCTGAGTACACACTTTGATTGGTGTTTTATTCAAGTGCCTTTTCTACCTTTATAGCTTGCCTGAGAAGAAGCAGGAGAGTACCCTGTAATTAGGAATGTGTTCCTTGAATTTTCTGGAAGTCAGCAGTTAAAAGTATTTGCTCAGGGTCAGGCAGCTGTTTAATTTCCATGCAATTAAGCATAAGTTCTACTCCACTGATGAAGAGGCAGTTCATTCACTCGGCCCTATTTTCATCTATGTTCTATTGGTATTTATTAATGAAGGTATGAATTTTCAGGCAGGTGTATTCCCTACTGCCTTCTGAATGTCTAGCTCCATTCTCTCATGCCCTATAACCATCATTTTTTTGTATGATGTTTTGAGGAGTTCCTTTTTCCTACCAGCAATGACAACACCCTGATTTGGTTGGAGATAAAGTGACCAAAACAGCAGCAGTTGAAAGTGTTTAGGTGGAAGTCATATTGTAGCACCTGTTTGGTTGGCCCATCTAGGAGTCTGGTTCAGGAAGGTCTGAAGAGGGTCACCAAGAAAGTGATTTCCCCAATCTGGGGAATCGTGCCTCAGATGTAAACCACTTATTTCAGATTGGGGGACATCCTCACCCTAATCCCACCACAGAGACAGCTCAATTCTGTTAGAATTTGGAGGAGACTCCGGATTTCTCCAAGAACACAGTGGCTGTCTCCTTAAAAACTGTTCAGACACCGAAGAGTTCATGCAACAAGCAATCCCAGCCCTGAGACATACTCAGGGAGACTTTATTTACCAACTTCAAAATCCCATCCTTATAGACAATTGTTTTAATATGAGTTGAATAAATTTTGGAATCCTAAGAAAAGACAGAACATAACCAAAGAATATCAGCAAAGAGAAAATAAATTAAACTAATTTTATTGAGGGGAAATACAATTACTTATAAGGGATAATGGAAAGTAAGGGACAATAAAAATAGGACAGGCCTTCTAGATCCATTGGAAATGGGCATGTTGAAAATGGTCAATTCTGATAGGATTTTATTCTATGTCAAGCAGGACCAGGCAGGGTGGTGGGGAGCAATTGAGGAGCTTCATTTTCAGTCTGAGCCCATTCTCTCCAGGAACTGAAAGACCAGAGAGGAAAGTGCTCTGGTTTGGAGGACTTATTTATATTTCACCTTTCGCTATATTTTCTCAGTAGGACTTTACATTTGGATTAGCTTCGTAAAAACAACTGATGTTAATTGCTTTCATGAGATTGAGGAAATACCAACTAGTTGAATTAATGTGAGGTGTGAATCATCATTATAGATTATAGAGAGGGGTTAAGAACTGGGTAATTGATATTGTATAGACCTCTCAATGCCCAAGCATCTTGCAAATATGTGAAAAAGGCCATATTTTTTTGTAATTTTGGTTCTCTGAATGAGGAGATTGATTCAGAAAAATTGTCACTGACCAAATATGAGACCTCTTATAACTTACAGCTTAACTATTTTGCTGATTTTGGATACAAAACAAAAATCTTCCACATAGATTCTCGTAACTATTTCTTTTCCAGCTTCTGAAGCCAATGTAGACTGGAAAATAGTAGGTGTCATCCAAGGAGTTAAGAACAAAGCATAAGAAAAATAGATAAGAACTTGAAATAAAAAAAACAACCTAAATTCAGAGAATCCATATCAATGCAACATGTGAGTTTGACTTCTAACATGTGTTCTCTATATATGTGTCTCATTATATTTGTGCTTCAAATTTGAACTCCCTCTCCCCAGGGATCATGTGGGTACAAAAGGGGAGTGTATCACCTGTTCTGGACAATTGTTTCTAGAACAATTATTTTTACTAGGCTTGTTTAGTAAAAATGCTTTCTAAAAGCTAATTAAACCTATCTGGTAATTAATGGGGAATATATTATTGGGTGCTTATAAGTGACGGTACTAAAAAAAAAATCTCATCATTAAAGCATTATTCAATTGAACTCTGCAACCAGTAGTAGTCAGTCACTGTCTGGGGACCCTACCTATTAGTGCAAGTGTGAATGTGGGGAATACTTCCAGAGTACAGTAATAAATTACTAAATTATATTCTAAAGTCCTTTGAGGGGAAAGAGGTCTATGCCAGTAGGATTGAAAAGACTTTTAAAAAGACATTATCTATTAATGCACATTAGGTCTATTTATCAATTTGCTATCATTTTGGAACTCTGGGCTAACAGAGTGAATTATATCCTTCTAGACACATAGTAAATGCATCAGTCATATCTGGATTAAAGGAACTTCCTCCATCCCCTTTGTAAACTTTAAAAAGTCTTAACAGTAAGCACCTGTGCTTTAACTCAGCTTTTATTTCTTTCCAATTGACTATAAATTTGTATATAGTCAGTTCTGCTGTAACACAACAATTCTGGAGGGAAAGGGATTAGGTACACAACCCTCAAAAACTTCACCAATGACATTAAAAAGATGAAAATCTAATTATAGGGATGGTACAATTTTACACGTATTAAATTGTTAAAGAATAACCTTAGATTGTATCCTTTGGCACCTGGTTGCCCAAGCAAATGGGCAGACTATAATTGCCACTGCATAGAAGATCATGAGGAAAGCATATAGGATTGGTGCAGACCAGCTTTTCTCAGTTCATAGCTCTTTTTGCAACAGAAGACAAATACAATAAATATGGCACTTTATCTTAACAAAAACCTGAAGTTTCGTTATAGAAGTTGTTACAGAAGAGTTGCAGCTTATGAATTATTGTGAAATAGCACAGTTTTCTGCTTTCTTGCTGTTTCTTGGGAAGAATATACATAGAACCATCTCAAAAGTCATGTTATATTCAAAATGTTCCCTAAAAATCAGTCACATTGGAACAAATTTGTGTTTTTGAAACACATAACAGAACTAACTGTACTGAATTTCACTCAATTCTCAAGAGTAATTTTTGTATTTTTAATTTTCTTTCATTGTTAATTTTTAAAATTTTATTTAAAGGCAATGAAAAGACTAGTAGATATAAGTAGTCTGAAGCAGTCAGTGAGTCAGTCAATAAACCTTTATAAAATGCCTAATACGTGCTAGGAACTTTACTGAGTGCTATGGGAGAAAAGGCAAGGATAGTTCCTTTTCTCAAAGAACTTATGATCTAATGAGACAAGAAGCAAACAAAAATATACAAAGAAGCTATATTCAGGAAAAAATAGGAATTAAGAGAGGGAAGGCAGCAGAATTAGGAAGAGTTGAGAAAGGTTTCCTATACAAAATAGAATAATAAAATAAAAACAATTAAAAATAATAATGAATTATAATAATAATAGTAATAAATAAAAATGAGATAGCATATACTCATTTATTATATAAATTTAAGTAATATCTGTATTTTATCATATATTATATATGTAATAAAATTAGATTTATTATATAAATATAAAACATGCAAAAATATCATATATAGATAGCTCTCTCAATATCTTGAGGAGTGACAATTTGTCTCATTTCTGCCATTGTCTAGATTTTTTCTCCAACTTTAGGGGTCCAGTGATTAGCACCCCATTTCCATTTACCCCATTTCTACTTAGCTTTGGATTAGCTTGTATGTTTATGTGGGTATGTATTTCTTTTTCAGGGGGCAAATGGGATTAAGTGACTTGCCCAGGGTCATACAGCCAGTGGTGTTCTATATCCAAGGCTGATGCTCTATCTTTGTAGCTTAATTCCTACATTGCTTTAGACCCCACCAACTTCAAATTTAAAGCCTTATTTTGATTGGTGTCCAAGGCCGTTTTCCAAGGCTTCTCTTTTAGATGAACTGCAATATCTGGGCTGGAATCCTGGATTCCAAAATTCCCATTGTTTGAACATTCAGATAGAAGATACCATTCTGTGAACCTAGAATTGAGAAGACAAAACAAAACAGCAACAAAAATACCCAAGATCACTTCATGGGGCCAATGGTCTACTTGGAAAGGGGAAACTGGCTCTCATATCTTTCTGTCCTTACTGTTTGGTGTTAACTGCTGAGAGGGATTGAGTCCTTCATCTCAAAGACAGTTCAGACCATATGGCCAGTGGAAAATGTATGCAAGTAGTGGATTCAAACTACAGATGGGTCTTTACACTAAATTTACTAAAAACTCTGGCATTAAGCATTTATGGAGAGGCATTGTCAAACATTCTAAGTAACACTTGCTTTTAATGTTTGAGGTTTGATTTGGGATTTTGCTATTTAACCAATTTAGAAACCATTGTGTCTAATGTAACTTTCTCAATTTTAAAGGCATTTTTCCTAGTGCAGATTTGAAAATGCTAACAAAATAATTAAATAATTATTGTTTTAAAATGGATAATTTTTTTCCTATAATCTACTTTTAAAATTTTGCAAAAAAAAAATGCAAACTTAAAAAAAAATAGATTTTCACCATTACCTCCATATGTCCCCATTGTTTTGGAGAAATTGTAGAGAAAAGAGCACATTATCAAGACATACATATATTATATATATATATGTGTACATATATATATAATATATGTATATATACTGCTTATCTATCTATACTGTATATCTACCATATACAAAAGTTCATACTACTCTAGCAATAATAATTAGAACATAATATAAAACAGATATCCAAGTATTAACTTTTAAGTTTAAGTAAACTAAAGAAGAAAAAGAATGAGAATCAAATAATAAATGTCAAATTCTTTTAAAGCTTTGGTAACTATGGTTAAATTATAGTTTTAGAGAAAATGTTTTATTAGTTAATAGCATTCACTTTCAGCTAATTCCAACTTCTGTCCACAAATTACTCTCTTGTAATTGATAACATTACATATTTGATTTTCAGATCATTTTAGGATCACTTATAGTTATAGAATCATAGATTTTTTTGGACAACCAGAGGTCATTCAGTTTAATTCCTATTCTCTGACAGATCCACTACAACTGATCCTAATGTAAAAATCGTTCTGAGAAAGCAAGTTTGAGATCTCTTGGCAGACTATTTGGTTAATCCCCTCACAGTGAAGAAATTTAATCAAACTTCTTGTGTTGAAATTTGAGTTCCTCTTCTACCCTCCCCCTTCCACCTCATCCAATTCTGTCTTCTGTAGAAATAGGAAACAATTGTATAGCTCTGTTACTTTAAGAATATTCCATTTTGAGAGTTCTGGGAGTGGAGCCAAGATGGGCGGAATGAAGCCAGGAAGCTGCTTGAGCTTTCCCAGTTTCCCTCGAAAACCACATGAAACCAAACCTCTGAACAAAATCTAATGGAATGAAACAATTTTTGAGCTTAAGATAGACTGGAAGGGCTTCAAGAAAAGACATTCTCACTGGGATTTAAGGGGTGGTCAGCCCAACTCAAATGGTGTCCAGGAAAGCCATTGAGAGGGTCTTAATCATAGCAGATCAGCAGCTGAGACCTTGGGTCCTGATTCAGGAGCAGAGCAGACCAGTAGAGCAGTTTCCTATTATAGTGCAGCAGGCTATAAAGACTCAAAACAGCACAAGAAGCTTGGGACAATTCCCTCTCTGCCCCAGAAGCAGAGCTGGACCTTAAAAGTCACAACATAGGGGGAAAAAAACAAAGAAAGAAAATGAACAAGAGATAAAAAATAATCTTAACCATAGAAAGCTACTATGTGATAGAGAAAACCAAAATATCAGCTCAGAAGATGACAAAATGCTCATGTGCGAAATCTCAAAGAGTAATATGAATTGGTCTCAGATCTAAAGAGGCCTCTTGGAAGCGCTCATGAAGTATTTTAAAAGGCAAATAAGTCGAAGACAAACTGGAAAAAAATGAGAGGTATACAAAAGAGAGTCAATAGCTTGGAAAAGGAAGGACAAAAATTGACTGAAGAAAACAATTCCTTAAAAAATACAATGAGGAGCAGCAAGGTGGCGCAGTGCATAGAACACCATCCCTGAAGTCAGGAACAGCTAAGTTCAAATATGGCCTCAGGTACTTAATACTTTCTAGCTGTGTGACCCTAGGCAAGTCACTTAACTCCAGTTTCCTCAGGAAAAAAAAAAGAATTATCTGAAGAAATCAATTCCTTAAAAAACACAATGGTCAAATGCAAAAAAAAAAAAAAAAATCCACCGAAAAATACACCATCCTGAAAAGTAGAATTAAATGGAAAAAAGAGATACAAAATCATACATTAAAAACTAGACCTTGGCAAATAGAAGCTATAACTCTATGAGACATCAAGAATCAGTCAAACAAACTAAAAAAAATGGAAGAAAATTTTCCATTGGTTTCTCATTGGAAAAACCTCCAACCTTAAAAATTGGTCTCAGAGAAACAGCTTAAAAATTATTTGTCTACCTGAAGGTCATAACAAAAAAAAAAAAAAAAAAAAAAAAAAAAAAGCATAATAGCATTCTTCAAGACATCATCAAGAAAAACTGTCCTGATATACTAGAACCAGGGATAAAACCACACAGTTCTTAGGTGAAATTTTGTATGTCTAAATATTTAAATGAATAAAACAGAAGAGGAGATCAAAAAGGCTAAAAAAAAAGAATATATTAAAACCCTCCAATACCAAATTAGAAATTCTGAAAATCAAAGGAGAGATTAATAAAATTTTAAATAAGAAAACTATTGAACTAATTAGAAAAACTAAAAGTTGATTTTATGAAAAAAATAACAAAACATAAACCTTTGGTTAATTTGATTAGAAAAATGAAAGGAAAAAAATCAACAACCAACATCAAAAATGAAAAGGATAAATTCACCACTAATGAAGAAGAAATTAAAACTATAATTAGGAGCTATTTTGTCTAACTATATGCCAACGAGTCTCCCAATCTAATGAAATGAATGGATATTTACAAAAATAAAAATTGCCCAGATTAACAAAAGAGGAAATAAATTACTTGGGTAATCTCCTTAGAATAAGCCATCAATGAATTCTCTAAGAAAACATTTCCAGGACCAGATGGATTTACAAGTGAATTCTACCAAACACTTAAGAAACAGTACCAATACTATGTAAATAACTTGAAAAAATAAGCAAAGAAGGAATCTTGCTGAATTCCTTCTGTGACACAAATATGTTATTGATACCTAAACCAGGAAGAGCCAAAACAGAGAAACTTAATTACGGACCAATCTGTAATTATGAATATTGATGCAAAAATTTTAAATAAGATATTAGCAAAAAGAGTACAACAACTTATCAGCAATAATACACTATGACCAAATGGGATCTATACTAGGAATGCAGGGCTGGTTCAATATAAGGAAAACTATTGACATAATTGACCCTATCAAAAATTAAACAACAGAAATAATATGATAACCACAATTGGCACAGAAAAATCTTTTGACAAAATACAGAATCCATTTCTACTAAAAAATACTAGAGAACCTATAGGAATAAGGGGAATTTTCCTTAAAATGATAAGCATCATCTATCTAAAATCACCAGCAAGCATTTTTTGTAATGGAGAGAAGCTAAATGAAATCCCAATAAGAGTAGGGATAAAATAAGAATGATTATTATGATGTCTGGACTAGCTCTCTGGAGGACTTCAGGATCAGCCTTGATCTTGGGATCAGCCTTGATCTTAGAGGAGGAGTGCAGGAGGCAGGAGGGCCACATGGCTGGTCAAAGATGGAGTCTGGAATCTAGCATCTTCTGTGGCTGAGAGCTGTGGTTGAGAGTTCTGAGTCTGAGATTCCCTTTAAATACTCCAGTAGGATTAAGTCATTACTTCACATTGAGCATAAGCAACTGTAGAACAATCATGTTAAGTATATGCCAACTAGATTGATTACATCATTACATTACATTAAGTAGGTGTTTAGAGAACCATTATCTCACATTGAGTAGATGTGAACTATAAATATCCTGCTGTCCTAGATTTAAGTACACCTTTTCAGAGTTCCTGCCCTCTACATCTATTATCACCACTATTCAATATTGTACTAGAAATGTTGACTAGCAATAGCAAAAGAAAAAGAAATAGAAATTAAAGGAATTAGATTAGGCAATGAAGAGATAAATTATCCCTCTTTGCAGATGATATGATGGTATACTTAAAGAATCCTAAACAATCATTCAAAAACCTACTTGAATCAAGAGTTTTAGCAAACTTGGATGATATAAAATAAATCCACACAAACCATCAGTATTTCTATATGCTACTAACAAAGCCCAGCAGCAAGAGGTAGAAAGAGAAGTTCCATTTAAAATAATTGTAGAAAAAAACAAAATCTTTGGATGCCTATCTGACAAGACAAACTCAGGGACTATATTAACACAATCACAAAATACTTTCACAGTAACAGTCTGTTGAAAAATATCAATTTCTCACGAACAGGCTGAACTAATAAAATAAAAATGACAATTCTACCTAAATTAACCTACTTGTTCCATGCCATACCAATCAAACTGCCAAAAAATTATTTTATAGAGCTAAAAAGAATTCATTTGGAAGAACAAAAGATGAAGCATATCAAGGGAATTAATATAAAAAATTACAAAAGACTCTAGAGGGTTAGCAGTAGCAGATCTAAAACTTTTATTATAAAGAAGCAGTCATCAAAACCAGATGGTACTGGCTAAAACATAGAGTAGTGGATCAGTGGAATTGGTTAGATACATAAGACACAATAATCAGTGACTACAGTAATTTAGTGTTTGATAAGCCCCCAACTTCAGGTTCTGGGATAAGAGGTCACTATATCACAAAAATTGCTGGGAAAACTGGAAAAAAATATGTCAGAAGCTTTCTATAGACTTATATCTCACCTCCATAGCAAAATAAGGTCACAATGGGTATATAATTTAGGCATAAGAGTGACGCTATAAGTAAATTAGGAGAGAAGGTATAATTTACCTATCAGATCTTTGGAGACTCATGAACAAAGAAAGGAATTTATGGACAAAAGAGAACTAGATTACATTATGAAATGCAAAATGAATAATTTTGTTTATATTACATTAAAAATTTTTGCACAAATAAAACCAATGCAGCCAAGGTTAGAAGGGAAGCAGAAATGAAAAATGCCATCCAAATACATAGAACTATGGAGAATAAATTGTAAATTAATGCTATATTCACTTTTTTCTTTTTCTTCTATTGATTTTTTCTCTCACATTTCCCTTTTGTTTTGATTTTTCTCTCCCAATATGATTCATAAAGAAATAAGTAAAAAATACGAATGCACATAGATAACCAAAAATGTTGTTTCAGCATATAACTGGAGTAAATAAAAATTTTAAAAAAATTAAAGACTAGAGGCAGTATAGTGGACTAAGAACTGATTTCTAAAATCATAACACTTGTGTTCAAGTCTCTGTTCTGATCTAGACTAGCTGTCTTATTCTGGGCAAATTACTCAACTTTTTTAGTGTACCAAGCAATCCTCTAAGATTATAAATTGTAGAGAAGGTTCCTTTGTACATTGATAAAGAATATTCTTCATTGGGAATTCTCCATACTGATGAAATCACTGGTTGGGAAAGAAAAAAAAATGATGGAAGGGGGAGGGAAGAAAAAAAGGGGAAAAAAGAAAGTTACATGACAACTATTATATATTTAGACAAAATAGCAAATTGTTCATAATAGATTTGCAGTTTCATGTACAATCATTTTTTTTCTATTCTACTATGTTATAGAAAAACATTATTAAACTCAGAATAAAAAATTTTTTTAAAAAGAAAAAAATGCTTAATGGTAGTGTCTAAGTTTCTTTTTTATTGTTTTCATATAGCTTAAACATCTTGAACTCTTAATTTTTTCTTCAGATGAGAATTTCTAGTCTTTCTTTCCATACCATTCACTATTTGTTATCTCTTCTATGAGCAGGTAGGTGGCACAGTGAACAAAGTACTAGTCTTAGAGACTCATCCTCCTGAGTTCAAATCTGGCCTCAGATGTACAATAGCTATGCAATTCTCAGCAAGTCACTTAACCTTTTTTGCTTCAGTTTCCTCACCTGTAAAATGAGTTAGAGAAGAAAATGGCAAACAATTCTAGTATCTTTGCCAAGAAAATATCAAATGGGGTCACAAAGAATTAGACAAGACTGAGCAATAACAACAAAAACAACAGCACTCTCTTCTGATTGTGTAACTAATGTATGATGCTCAAAGCCGGTAGTATTCATTAATTTGTCAACAAACATTTATTAAGCATGTTTGCCATGCACTGTGTTTAGCACTAGGGATACAGATAAAGGCAAAAAAAAAGTCCCTCCTTTCAAGGAACTCACATATGCAAGCAACTATATACAGATAAAATATGTACACGATTAATTTGAGGTAATCAACAGATGAAAGGCATTAGCATGGTGGGGATGGGGGAGAGTGTTGGGAAAGGCTTCTATAGAAGGTGAGATTTTAGCTAGAACTTGAAAGAAGCTAGGAAGTACTAAAGATGATGATGAAAAGGGAAATAATTCTGGACATGGGAGTGTAGGCAGTGAACATTTCCAGAGTCTGAAGATGAAATGTCTTGTCTAAATAGAATGAGTGCAGGATCACCAACAGAGCTTCTTATTTTAGGTTGAAATTTCAGGGTGTGAATCACTGAAGGATGACATCATGCAGGGATTCCCTCTGCCCCACTTTATGGCACTTCAAAATGAATTTGAATTGCCAATAAAAATACATCCTGCCTATCTTTGGTCTTTTAGGCTCATTTTGAAATAGTAGTATTTGCAGCTTATTTGAATTACAACACTTCTGGTACAGCACTGTAGACCCGGAACTAACTTTGACTCCAAGAGTTGGGGTTCCCTAAAGACCCCGTTTGTAACAGTACAGTGTTCATACAATTCTCACCACCCCTATTTAATGTTTCCTTTCTTGCCTAAAGAAGTGATGAGGAGCAGTATTAGAAATTTGAGTGAATTAAGTTCAAACATGAGAGAAAAATATATCCTTGTTACCTAGTTAGTGTCCAATACATAGGGTTTTGTTTTGTTTTTTGTTTTCAGAATATGTAATGATTAATCACTATAATTGTATAATTGTCAACCTTCTTCCTTAAATTTAGTATTTTTTAAAAATGAGAACTAAGGTCTCTTAGGGAGACATGACTAGATCCCAATGGGGCTGTGGCCTTACCTTAGGAGATATATAACCAGGAGATTGTAGCCTGAAAAGATGATTGACATTCCACCTTTTTTTTTTTTTTTTTTTTTTGTGGTAGACAATCATGGGACTTGACTCCCATCCAATCATCCTATCCCTTTCCTTACCTAATTTTAACTATTCCCTCAACTGTGAAAGCTCTCCGCCTTTCTCAGAATTAATCCCTCAGGAAAGTTAAAATCTTATCATTTTCCTAGGTAGCAACAATAGCAACTGTATTAGTGTCCTTTGGTAAAAATCTTCCTTCCTCCCCAACTTAAGTGTATTCCTTCTCTGGTCTCAGAACACCTTTTGACTATAGCAGGCATTCTGTTGAGGTGATGGGAGGGGTATGGAGTAGAGTCTGTTCTCCATAGCAGTGTTTTGTCCCATTGTGGGTGCAACAGAGTGAGTGTGTTGCTCAAGGTAAGCAAGGTAAGCATCCATATGGATGGATGGCAATCTGTATCACACACCTTTTTTTTTTATTTAATTTTTTTCCTAATTACATGTAAGAACAATTTTAGCATTTTTTCCTTCTTCAGATTTTGACTTCCAGATTTGCCCTTTCCTTCCCCTTCCCTTTCATTGAGAAAAGGAATTTGCCATAGGTTATACACATGTAGTCAAGCAAAATACATTTCAATGTTAAGTCATTGTGTGGGGAAAAAAAATAGACCAAAAAAAACACAAGAAAAATAAAGTAAAGGAAAAGTATCTTCCCTCTTCATTTAGGCTCCATCAGTTCTTTCTCTGAAGATAGACAGCACCTTTCATTTCACAATTCCTTCAGAACTGTCTTAGATCATTGTACTTCTGAGAAAAGCTTAAGTCATTCCCAATGGGTCATATATAGTATTGCTGTCAATGAGTACAATTTTCTTCTGATCCTGCTCATTTAACTTTGCATCAATTAGTTCATATGTCTTTATAGGTTTTTCTGAGAGCATCCTGTTCATCATTTCATATTGTGCAGTAGTATTTCATAACAATCACATACAACTTGTTCAGTTGTCACTCAGGTGATGAAAATCCCATCAATTTCCAATTCTTTGCCACCACTTAAAGAGCTATCATAAATATTCTTGTCCATATAGATTTTTTTACTTTTTTAAAAATGTCTTTGGATTACAGACTTAGTAGCAGTATTACTGGTCAAAGGGTATGCATGATTTTATAGCCTTTTGGACATAGATCCAAATTGCTCTCCATAATGGTAGGCCATAAGAGTTTTAATTTTCCTACACTTTCTCCAACATTTTGTCATTTTCTTTTCCTGTCATATTAGCTAATCTTATAGAAATGTGGTATTACCTCAGAGTTGCTTTAATTTTCATTTTTTAATCAGTAGTAGTTTAGAGCATTTTATCCTATGATTACTTTGTCTGAAAAGTGCCTGTTCATGTCCTTTAATCACTTAACAATTGAAGAATAGCTCTTATTTGTATAAATTTGATTCATATATTTGAGAGATGAGATCTTTATCAAGAAAATTGCTGTAATTTTTTTCACAATAATGATTATCAACTATATTTTTCCTTCCATCCTAGTTTTACTCTGTTTTTCTTATTCTCTCCTTTCACCCTTCTCTTCCTTCAGTCTGTCACTCCTCTTCCTCCTCTTATGCCCTTTCTCTCCTACTCTCTGTTTGGTAAGATAGATTTCTATACCCAACTGAGTCATTTACTTTTTGAGTCAATCCTGATGAAAGTAAGGTTCATGTACTCTTTTCCTCCCTTCCCTCATTTTCCTCTCCACTGTAAAATCTCTTTTCTGCCTCTTTTATGGCAGGTAATTTATCCTATTTTACCTCTTCCCCTTTTCCCATAACATTCTTTAAAGATAGTCATCCTGTCACATTAATTCAAACTTGTACTTTCTGTCTATGTATACTCCTCCTAATAGCCTTAACATGAAAAAGTTATATGGGTCATAATATCATTTTTCCATGTAGGAATGTAAACATTAACTTTATTGAAGCCCTTGTGATCTCTCTTTCATGTTTACTTTTTATGCTTTCAAGTTTTGTATTTGCAAGTCAAACTTTTCAAAACTCTTTAGCTCTGGCCTTTTCATCAGAAATGCTTAGAAGTCCTCTAATTCATTTTAAATATCTATATTTTTTCCCTCTGAAGTACTATACTCAGTTTTGATAGGTAGGTAATATTTAGTTGTGATCCTAGTTCTTTTACCCTTTGGAATATCTTCCCTCCAGTCTTTTAATGTGACCCGTTTATGGCTTCATGATATTTGTATTTTTTTTCTGGCTGTTTGCAATATTTTCTCCTTGACCTGAGAGCACTAGAATTTGGCTACAATATCCTGAGAGTTTTCTTTTTGGGATCTCTTTTAGTAGATAATCAGCAGATTCCATTTCTGTTTTACCTGCTGGTTCTTGAATAACATCATAACAGTTTTCCTTGATAATTGATTTAAAGACGATATCTAGACTGTTTTTTGTATTATAGTTAAATGATAGTACAATAATTAAATTATGTCTCCTGGATCTATTTTCCATGTCAATTGTTTTTCTAATGGGTTATTTTATAATGTTTGGGCTTGCTCTCTGGAGGGCCTCAGTCAGAGTCAGGATAAATCAAAGTTCTTAGTCTTTAAGAGGAGAAGTGAAGGAGGTAGGCAAGCGCCATGTGGCTTATCAAAAATGGATCCTGGACTATGGAGTCTGGAGCCTGAAGTCTTCCCTCCTGAGCATGCTGCAGCAGAAAGTGACCCTTTTTCTCAATCCTCCAAGCCTTGCCTCTAATTACCTCACCACAACACATTCAGCAAGCACCAATAATGAGGAGAGCCATCACATCACCATATCATCTAAGTATATGTATATAGAACCGTTATCTCATATTGAGAATTAATTGTAATTAGCCTTAAGTGCTCTTCTGTCTTAGATTCAAGTATACTTTTTCAGAGTTCCAGCCCTCTACATCATTTCATATTTTCTTCAATTTTTTTCATTCTTGTGATTTTGTTTTATTGTTTCTTAACATCTCATGGACTCATTACCTTCCATTTGCTCAGTTCTCATTTTTAAGGAATTATTTTCCTTTTTTCATTTGGGCAATTCTACTTTTTAAGAATTTTTTTCTTCAGTGGATTTTTGTATAGCTTTTTCCATTTGACTAATTATGCTTTTTTAAAAGGCATTCTTTTCTTCTTTTCTTTTTCTTCCCCTGCCTTTTAAAACCATATGGTTCATTTTAGTTTTTAAAATGTGTTCAATATTTTTTTGTCTCCATTACAACTCATGATTTTCTTGATTTTCTTGCATCATTCAAAGTTCTTTTCCTAATTTTTCCTCTGCTTCTCTATCTTGATTTTTAAAATCCTTTTTGAGCTCCTTCATGACCTTGGGACAATTTATACTTTTCATTGAGGCTGGGATATGGAAGTTTTGTCTTTATTGTCTTCTGAGTTTGTGTTTTGCTCTTCCCTGTAACCATAGTAACTTTCTATAATTAGTCTCCTCACTAGTTTTCTGATACCCTTATCATTTGTGGGATGAGAAGTAGAAAAATCACCACTGATTCAATTTGCCTTTAAACCTGATCCTGGTTTGCTGGAGCTCAGTTTGTACAGGAGCAGCGTGTGTTTCACTCTCATCTCCAGTGCAACAGTGTTTTTCTTCTGACCTTCTAAGTTGTCTTGGATTGGAAAATTGTTTCACTTTATCTTTTGGAGAATTCTGCCCCTCTAAAATGTATTTTGGGCCATTATTTAAAGGTATTTGGAGGAGTTTGAGGGAGAACTCAGATGAGTCCCAACCTTTTCTTCACCATCTTGACTGTTTCACTGTACCAATAATGTAATATTATTTTTCTGAGGAACTCAATCTTTTCCCAAATTTCCCTATTACTATTGAGGCTACTATCATTCTTCTAGTCAGCAAGATTCACAATCTCAGGGTTATCTTCTGCTCTTTATTCTCTCTCATTTTCCATAATTAAATCAATTGACAAATCTTGTTTTTTCTGCCTTCACACATCGATCCTTCTCTCTACTCAGATAGCTATGAGCCCAAAGTAGCCTCCTTATTGTTTCCTTGCCTCAAATCACTTTTCTTTCCAATCAGTCTTTCACACAGTGGTCAAAGTGATTACACTAAAGCTCTGCTCAGTTATGTAATTATGTCAGTTCAGTAAACTCTAAAGACTTCTTATTGGCTCCAGAATCAAATTATTTAACCTTTATCACATCCCTTTAAATTTCCATTTTTTGTCTAAGTCTTATAATGAACATAATTATTATCCTAGTAGTATGCACACATGTGCACACATACATGTAACTTACAAATAAGTAATACACATATTGGAAATATGTCCAAATTTTTTCTTTTTATTGATGGGATATACTATCAAAAAAGTTCACAATTTTTTTCCCTGTTTATCCTTCCTCTCTCCTTAAGGGGTGCTACATCAGTTGTGTACAGATGTATCCAGAAGGGGACACAGAAGCCTTATGCTCTCAAAGTGCTAAAGAAAACAGTAAGTGTATTTAATTATATATCTGTACTTCCAAGGGACTACAGGGACTAGAGAATTCTGGAGTGTGGTGAAAGAAAATCTTATCCCCAGCTGACAGTTTGAATATTGATCATAATGAAAAAAATGAAAATTTTATCTAACAGCAATTTCATGGATCTTTGAAAGGAATTTGTGTTTTATTTCTGTTTCGATTAAAATGATGAGATGAGATTCAAGATGGAGAAAAAAACAGTTTTGTAAAGAGAAATGGGCCTATTGAGGCTTCATTTTCAGAATATACACAATGTCTTCTGCCTGCTGCCAAAGCACATAGGCAGGCTTGTTGAGCATGCTACTGGAATTTCATGATGACATGTAATCTATGCATGTCATGCATAAAGCATACAATTCTAAATGTTTCTGGTCTACTGTCCATATTATAAAGAAATGGATTTTTGTTTTAACTGTTGAACTGGAAGTAGGAAAGAAAGCCAAATACTTTGGTAGGGATAACTTGGTCATTTTTTCCACCTTCCTTTGGACTGACTCCAGGAAAAAAAAAAAAAAAAGATTTGATCTATTTCCCTAGAAGTCTTTTGTATTTAGACTTTGTATATTATATTTTGTATTTATAAATACATAAATATATATATATATATATATTTAAATATATATATATATATATATATATAATATAATATATATATATATATAATATAATATATATATATATAATATATATATATATATATATATATATATATATATATACACATACATACACACATATATTTAAATACAATATACATAATTCAATAACAATCAAAAATATCATTTCCTCAACAAAGAGCCAGTCAGGGAAACAGGCACAGAATACTTGTGCATGTTTCAAAATTTATGTGGGGGATTGCTTCAAACATGCTGTATATATCCATGAGGGTTAGTCTCTCATTGGGCCGCCTCCATTACACTTGAGTTATGATCCAGAAAAGTTGTATGTAGAAGGATGAAAGCAGCCTAGAAAAATATCCCATTCTACCTAAAAAATATGATAATACCCATACACAAATACTTAAAGCTGGTGGGAATATATTTCAATAAAAGAACAGCAATATAAGATGTTAGACTAAATGTGAAAAGTCTTTGAAAATCATTGGATGAGCTGGAGTGATGTTGCACAGGAGTCATGCTAGTGATCTGAGGAAATTTGGTTGTGACCTGAGGGTCATGTATAAAATATTGAGCCAGTTTTACAATAAATGGATTTAAACAAGGAAATTTAATCCAGGAGAGATTGTAGTTCTAGCTTAACCCTTGAGAAGTAGTTAGTAATTATTTATATGGGGAGGAAGAGAGGGAGAAAAGTGGACCTAGATCTCAGCTTTGGTTTCCTTTCTCCTCCCTTTGACAAAAGGGTACCTTGTGAACCTCAGAGTATCATAAAATGTAGACTTTTTCTTTTTTAAAAAATTTATTTATTTTATTTTTAACTTTTGGAATAAAGCAAGCATTTTCATAACATAGCATAATAAAAGAGATGATTATATGTGAAACTACAAATCTATGTACAGCTTGCTCATTCTTTTAAATATACAACAAACATATTATGTAAATTTCTTTCTAAATTTTCTTCCATTCCTCCAACCTTTCTTAGAGATTGCCCCATTAGACTCAAATAGGTATATGTGTGTATCTATATGTAAAATTATTCTATACATACTTCTATTTTTCAGTTCTTTTTCTGGAGGCAGATAGTATCTTTCTATTCCTTATATTTAATTTGGATACTTTCAATAGTCAAAATAGCTTATTTATTCAAAGTTGTTCTTAAAATGATATTGCTGTTACTATATACAATGTTCTCTTGGTTCTGCTCATTTCAATCTTCATTATCTTGTATAAATCTTTCCATGTTTCTCTAAGATCATTGAGCTCATCATTAAAAATAATAATAATTATTATTATTAAATAGCTCAATAATGTTCAATCACAATCATATGCCATTCCCCATTTGGTGGGCATTCCTGCAATTCCAATTCTTTGCCATCACAAAGAGACTTTCTCTCTTTCTCTCTGTCTCTGTGTGTGTGTGTGTGTGTGTGTGTGTATGTATATATATATAATATAATATAATATTATATATATATATATATATATATAATATATGTGTGTGTATGTGTGTATGTGTGTGTGTATGTATATATTACAACTTATAGGTTCTTTTCTTTTCCCCTTAATCATCTTTGGAAATACATTTAGAAGTGGTAGACTTTTTCATTACTATCCTATTCTAGCAGTACTTCCAAAATAGGTAATACAGTGTTTACATTGAGATTCAAGAATAGATTTGACTTGCTATGAGAAATTAATTTAAAGATTTTATAAGGAAGCAGAGACTTTCTTAGCAAGTTATAACAGAAGACACCAGTCAAGATCTCAAAGTGGAAAATTTAGTTTAGCCTCAGTTCCTTCAACAATGATTCCAACACAAATTTCAGAAGAATGTCAGATGAAGTAGTGATCAGAAATCTAAAAAAAAAAAACACAAAGTGTATCATCTTTCATAACTCAACCCACAAATAAGGAAGCGGGCTATTTACTATGGAACAAGATGGGCCAGGATCCCTCAGCTTGAATAAGGAGTAAAACAGGACCACACTATTTTCTTTCTAATGCTAGAGAGAATATTGGGATCTTGGACTCAGCTACCATATGGAGAAGAGATTTACAAATCTGTTTTTCTGACCAAGGAAAAGCTAACTGAAATTCAACTACTGAGCCCAAGGATTGACATTTGTTGCTCTAACTCAAAAGAAAGCATCCAAGAGTCAGATGCCTGGTGTACAATAGCGTCAATGTATTGTCATTCTAAACCAGAAGAGGGATTCTTGCTTCAGAAGACGTATTTAGAGTCTAGCCTTGGCAAACAGAGCAAAAGTCAAAATCTGGGAGGTAAGGGTGGAAGAATTTTTATGCAATGGTCTCCCAAAATCATAATATAAAAAATTATAAACATCTTAGTAAGATAAAATAGTATCATCAATTTAATTCATAGATCCAAAATAAAACTTATTATAATTAAATGATATTATCTAGTTAAATGCATTTCTGAATTATCTTCCAAAAATAATTTCATTTATCTATCAATTTAGGTATTCTATACTAATTGCATTCAAAAGATAAAGCATTATTACCATTTAAGACATACATCAATCATGTTGTGGTTAATAATTTTTTCTCAATTAACTTACAAAACAATTAACTTACCAAAATATAGTATTTAAGGTATTTGTCAGGCATTCCCAGTAATTTCAATGTGACTTAATTTTGATAGAAAAATTATAGCTATAATTCTTATAAACATTTTACTTTGGTACCAACTTTTAAGTATTATTTTTTTCAACAAGGTCTGTTTTACCCATGGTGGGTAAAATATCACGATTGTCCCAGTAGGAAAAACATATCTCACTTAAAAGGAAGCTATCATAATTTTGTTTTCTACCAAACTCCATTTTCCCCAAAGGCTATTCAGTATTAGCTCTTCAAATTGTAGACTTTACTGCCTTCAGCAAGTTTGCTATTAAAGGTTAACATGGAAGTCCAACACTGTTAACTGTCTCACAGGGTACATTTCCACTCTTCTAAAACATGAGAACTGCAAACATAACCTCTCTTGTGCAATCAAGAATGTATATTCCCCACAAAAATATTAAGATATACATTGCTATTGATCCTTCAATGACAGAATTTAGGTATACTACACTCAAATAATTCCATGCTGTAAATTTATTGCTATGTCCTCTACTTGGTAAATGTAATAACTAAATACAGCTCTGCCCATTGTAAACAATGCTATATAATTCCAACTATTTTTGCATATCAACATGAATATTAAATTGATTAAAAAATATTTTGTGAGCATGAAAAATCTCAAAACTGACAAACAATTCTTCAAAGAGAATTTACAAGCTTACAGGCATGGACATTTTCCTATTCTGCTTTTATCTTAAGATGATTTAAAATTTCCTTGAGTTTTCTTTTCCTTTCTTTCTTTAACAGTGATTAATCAAAACCCTTCAAACTTCCAAATTGTACTTCTATTCCTACACTGATTTAATACTTCCACTTACCTTGACTACTTTTTCAGTCCCTCATGTCTGTTTATTTCCCAGTCATATCCCAAATCTATCCTCAGAACTAGTTTTCAAAATCTTTCTGAATCTCTCCTTTCCAAATATGCATGTTTCTTATATAATACCAATTAATTGCAACATTTAATTTTCCTTGATCAAAATAAAGACTTTTGTAAGTTTGGAGAAAACATCTTTTTCCCCAGGAAAAAACCTAAACTGAAAAGGCAAAGAAAAAATACAATGTGGTATAAATAAAGACTATATATATATAGTTTTCTTCAAAAAGATAAACCTGTTAATTCTATCATGGAGTTTTCCATTATCTTAAAAGATTCTCTGCTATTTATTTTATTTCCTTTTAGATGGCTTTTCTTATAAACACCTAGACAATTAAGTTCTTTTCTCATTTTTTCTCTACCCATTATTTTACTTTTATAACCCTTTTTGAGTTCTTCCAGAAAGTTTTTTTTGGGGACCTGTGATCAATTCATATTTTTCTTTGAAGCTTTGCATCTAGCTGTTTTGATTATCTTCTTTTGAGTTTGTCTCTTCATTCTCCCTGTCACTATAGTAATTTTCTATGGTCATATTCTTTTGTAATTGTTTTCTCCTTTTCCCAGCCCATTTCTTGATTGAAAACTTTATATTAAAGTTAGGCTCTGGATTCAGGTGATACTGTCCCAAGCTTTAGGTTGTTTCTTCTATTTTTGTTTCTTATTTTTTTGGTCCTGTTGTTTTTCAGAGATAGCTCTGGAGTATGTAAGTTTTTGGTTTATCTAAGGCAGTGTATCCTAAGAAATGGTATGATTACTGCTCTCCTGGCCAGTATATTGGTCTTTGAGTGACCACAAGCACTCTTCTCCACCATGTAACTATGACCAGGGTCACTGTACCTCTGAGAATGCAAGTGCTAGTTACCTAGTTTCCTCTTAACTCTGGGACTATGACCAGAATTGTGTCCAGGTAGTCCGACAGGGATAGGCACTCAGTCCTAGCAATAGTTCCCCTGTAATCACTTTCTGAGCAGTTGTCCCATCTCCTTATTGTGTGTGGATTGACACTTCCCAAAGCTGTGACTCTTGCTGCTGAACTCCTTAAAGGCCTATTGTTTTCATTCTGGCATTGCCTGCCCTTGATGGTCTGTGTTAGGCTTCAGGTTCATCCACTACCCACCGATAGATTTTTCCTGCTGACCTCCTAAGTTGTCTTTAGATGGCAATTCTTTCATCCTAACCTTTTGTTAGTTCTGTTGCTCCAGAATTTGATTTGTAATGTTACTTTAAATCTGTTTGGAGGAAAATTTGAGAAAACTCAGATTGATCCCTGACTTTATTCTGTCATCTTGGTTCTGTCTCAGACAATTTTAACATTTAGAAAACTTTCATTGTGCCGATCATCCTATTCCTTTCCTTTCTATTCAATCATCTCTCCTGTCGTTACTCTATTATTCTCTTCCTAAACTAAGAAAACAAAAGTGTAGTAGTTATTTAAATTTCTTTATAGACATAGATACTAAAAGGTAATAGAACATAATTATTAATTTTTTTTGCCCTTATTGTGTTAATTAGTGGCCTAAACCTAGATGTGTTAACTGACAACAGGGAATAGTATATTTAATTTCTCATTGAAATTTAAAGCAATGTAACTGCTGCTTCAAGTTCATTTTCATTATAGTGTTTAAAAACAGAAGTAAAATGTCATTGAAAGTGTTAGCAAAAACATCAGATTCATAAAGCACTAGATTCATAACCTGATTTGGAATATGTGACATTATGAGCAATGACTCAATCAATAAGCATGCATTAAGAGCCTAAATTGTGCCAGATTCTGTGCTAGGTCTTGGCAATACAAATACAAAAAAAAAAAAAAATTCCGTGTCCTCTAGTGACTCCCTTCTTTGAGCTTCTAGTAAAGTAGGTCATTTGTAAAGTAGGGAAGATATTATGTGAGAACCTTTCAGCACAATATAAGGGAAAATTTCCTCAAATCAGAGTTGTTCAGAGGTAGTAATGCTTGGACAAGTAGGGTATGCTTAGAGGCAGCAGATTCTTTACTAAGGCTTTCCTTGGTTTATACCTTCTCTGTGTGGCTAGATAATTTTTAGATTCCTTGTACCTTTAGATTCCTTCTGAGATTCTTTCTAAAAGTGAAATTCTATGATGCTCTGATATCACATGAAGCAGCTGAAAGGAAAACCTCTGTAAATTTTAAATTGCTATAGAAATGTAAGTTGGTGTTATTTTCAGTTTTACTTTTTAGGTTTCAAATAGCATAAATCAAGATGCAAGTCATCCACAAGCACTTATAAAGCTAGGTACTGTGCTAAGTGCTAAGGATTCAAAGAAAGGGGAAAAAATGGTCCTTGTTCTCCAGGGGCTCACAATATAATGGGGATAGGAAGTATGCAAATGATCATGTACAAACAAGAAACTGATAAGGATTTAACTTGAATTTTTCTTATTTTCCCTCCTATGAACCTTTTCATAAGTTTCCTTAGACACAATCCTCCTTCTTCAGGAGAATTGGAAGTAGAATGCTATTCCACAATTATAAGAAGTAATTGTAATACCCCACTCTTTTGTATATCCAGATATTTTTATTATGTTTCTATTTATTGAGATTTGGTACCTTCTCTGGGTGGCTTTGCAGAAATAGAAGAAAAAATGTAGATATGGAGAGAATAATCTTATTTTTATTTGATAGAGACTTGCTGTCTTATTATACTTAATGATAAGGAGTTTTCAGATCCTCTCTAGAGGATAGTAGCTAGTCGCAATGAGAGGCAACACGGCTTAATAGAGAGTGGGCACTGGAATCAGAGAGCTCCTGAATCAAGTCCTATATTTGGCACATATTGACTGTGTGACCCTGGGTAAATTAGTTACCACTCAGTGCATTAGGCAACTCTAAAAATATAACCTGCAGACGAGTTTTGACATGCATTCTTCATCAAAGAGAATTCCCTACACTAATTCCCTCACTCTTCAAAAAAAATAGTCATGCTAGAGTATTACTTAAACCAATGATACCCAGATTTTTTAAATTAATGACATATTAAATATTTCTTGCTAATACATGAGTTCTGATCTCATTTTGTTGCCTTACTGTTCAGTCCAATTGCATCTGACCCTTCGTGACCTCATTAGGGGTTTTCTTGATAAAAATAGTAGAATGGTTTGCTGTTTCCCTTTTCACTTAGAAGTTAAGTGACTGTAAAGTAAGGGCTAGCTCCCTGGAGGGCCTCAGGGTCAGCCAGAGTCAGAATAAATTAAAGTCCTTGGTCTTTAGGGGGGAGAAGTGAAGGAGGCAGGCAAGCAGAATCCTGGATTCAAGAATCCTGAGTCACCAACCTCTCTCCTCCTTGTCCTGCCCCCAAGGGACTCTACCCTCTCTCCTGATTCCCTCTAAACCTTGCCCCTCACTATCTTAACAACAAACATTCAGCAAGCCCCAGAGGTGAAAAGAGCCATTTATCCAAATATATGCTAATAGAGCCTTAAGTGCTTCATTATCTGATTCAAGCATTCCTTTTTGGAGTTTCAGCCAGCTACAAGTGACTAAAAAACAACAACAACAACAAAAAAAACTAATAAATAAATGAATGAACAAACAAATAAATAAAGAAGTTAAGTGACTTGTCTAGGCTCACACATCTAGGAAGTATCTGAAGATGGATTTATACTTAAGTCTTTCTGATTTTAATCTCCTTGCTCTATCCCAGAGCCATCAGCTGCCTCATCACATAATAGCATCTCTTAAAAGAGAGAGAGGGCACACTGGAACTCAGTCTAGGTGAGAGGATCTTCCATCATGAATCTGGCTATCTTTACTATGAATGTATATTTGTTTTCTGTCTAAGGTTTGGATTGACTATCTTGAAACTATAGTCCAATAGACTTTAGAGGGATAGAAATTCACAGCCTTTCCCCCCTTAATCTCTTTCTTGGAACACACACAGTGAGAACCCTCTTAAATTCAGACGGAATATTCTTGAACAGATATATATGGTCTTGTTTTATAAGACCATAAATAAATAAGGTTAAATAAAAAAGGTTCTTTAGCCTTTCTTATTAAGTCAGTGCTTCCCTGATATGTTTTGAATGCAAGAAGGCACATGTTAGCCAGATCAGTTTTGTAATGAAATTTTTCTTCCCAATACTCACTTTATATTTTGTAAGGTAAAAGCAGACCTCCTTTTTTGACAGTGTTAAAAATGCATGTGTTAAGAAGGAAAGAAGGAGAAAGAGTTTGGAATAATATATATGTGCTGATTGGGAAACAGTAAGTCTAATTAGATTTCCACTCTGTATTCTCCATAAAGCCTTTATTATAGAGTCAGATTTTTACCTTGAGCTCTGGAAGCAGTTCATCTTTAAATAAATCCATTTGTGGTACATGCACAACAAATTACAAGCCAGTAATGTCTTTAGGCCCTGGAAAAACCCAGTTCCTTAACTCTTGGAAAGGAAAAATTCATTCTAGCAATCATTGGTGCTCATAAAATAAAATGCCAAGAAGCCCATCTGGAGTTTTGAATGTCTGGAATTACATGGGCAATCAGATGAATCTCTATTAACTTTGAACTCTCAAAACTGGAAAAATCAACTACCCCATTTTCTATTTATGATATTTGATTTATCTTTATAAAGTTGTCCCTAAACTTGTGAAGTTTGTCATTTTTTAATGATGTGCCAATCTATTCTTTGTCTATACCCTCCTCCTATCCCTTCTTTGTCATATTTCCTAATGATCCCTCTTCTAATTCTCTTTCTTCCTTTCAATGTCTGCTCTCCTGAAATGATAAAATATGGCATATCAATTTTAGTGTCTTACTCTAATTTCAAGTATTTTCTTTAAAAATATTGTAAGAAAAAAAGATTTCTCTCTAGTTAGAGCAGTGTAAATGAATGAATAGGCAAAGTAGGCAGGGAGAACCTTTCATGGAATAATATAACTAGATTTTTCTAGTCCCTAATCCAATCCTAAAGAGCCCTAATGAGGTAAACTGTGAGCTTTTCTGTGTTACACATTGCTTGCAAAATTACTGTTTTTCCGCTACACTCCTTAGTGTATAGAGAAAATAACTCTGACCTTGGAGACAGAGAATCATGGTTCAAATTCTGGCTCTGCTATTTGGAGTTTTTACCAAATTTCATAGATCTTAGAAGATACCTGATCTACTCCAACCTATGATTTTATAGATGAGTAAAATGATGTCCAGAGAGGAAAAGTGACATGGTTAGAGTATAGAGGGAAAGACACTTAGAATTCTCTATATTAACAAATTACATATGTATATATATAAAGTATTATACATATGTCAGCTACGATTATTTTCATAGTGTTTTAAGTTTTGCAAGGCATTTTTCTCATTTACAGATACAGAAAGAGGTTTAAAGAGGTTAAGTGAATTATTAGGTGTCTTGGAGCTAGTATGGGAAGAAGAATTTGAACTCAGAGCTCTTTCCTCTAAATCTAACACTCTTTCTACTATAATGTTTTATTCTTTTAAATAGCAACTAGATAATTTCTTTACAAGAGCCACTATGTCATACAAGCAGTACAGGGGACCGCTTATGTGTTATGATTTGAAGGTCATAAAGAAAGCTTTTTATTCACAAATCTGTCAAAGAAACCTAATATTCTACCATCCATTACTTTAGAATGAGGTATTTTCTTCTTTCTCTCACTTAAAATATATCCTCTCTGTATCCCAAAAGTAACATTAATTATTAGCCAATATTATTTATTAATATGCCTTAATACTAATTAACTTATGAACTACTCTCCAAACCTAAGCTTAACTGAGATCAAAGTTAATAGACAGCATGGTATAGTGGAAAAGACTAGCGAATTTAGAGTCAAAGGTTTCATATACCCCAGTTTTGCTAATATTACTTATGTGAACTTGATTAAATTACTTAGCTCTTTTAGAACATTTAAGTTTTAGGACATCAGACTTCAGAGACATCAGAGAAAGATGGCATTATTAGGAAGCTGTATTTATTTAGATTTGTAAAATTTGTATTATGAAATTATTAGATATTAGAACCTAAAGACAAAAATTATTGTGATTTTATCACAAATCATCTATGAGTTTAGTGAAAACTCCAAGTTAATGAAAATCTCAATTTGCTTAACATCAGGAGAAAAATTTATTATAAGTAAAAATTTTAAAATTCAGGAGTTGTCCAAATTATCAAGATAAAATATATTATTTTGTTCCACGTGGCATTTTATTTCTACTTGTTCATAAGGAAAATCTTAACCTGGGATTTTTGCTAATAATTTGGTTTTATGTTAACAAAAAAAACTTTTTAATCTGAATTTTACATAATTGTTAGGTCTTTTCACCAGCATGTTGTTACTGGTATGTGTATGAGATATGCTATGAGGAAAAAGAATGTTATAAATACACAAGTAACAAACCATAGATTAACAATAATGAAAACTTAAAAGCATTCCATCTTTCTTACAATATCCTAGGGTCACATTTCTTAAAATTCAGCCAAGAATGGTGGATAAGTAGGAAACAAAAGAAAATTAATTAAATTTTATCTCTTACAAAAGAAAGGAAGAAAGAAGGAACAGAAGAAAGAAAAGATAAGGCAGAATATTGTGTGTAATTTTGCTATCTGTATTCACCAAATTGGAGAAGAATCCAAGTTACAAAGAAATTGTCCGAGATATAATAGTTCCCTATGTTTGTGGATGACATATGAAAAATCTCCTGAAAAAGATACATAGCCATTCAAAATTTTTGGCCTGATCATCTACAAAGGAATTAACAAATAGGCAAAAAAGTTGATTTTTCAGACTTTGAAAAATATAACTATTTGTATCTTTATCAGTAGATATATCTGAAACATAGCATAAACAGATAATTTAGTAGACCAAGAATTAATTAAGAGGAGAGTGTTGCATTGCCTTTAGGAAACTGAAGAGCTCTTTTAATAATCTATAAACTCCTAGAAACACAGGCTCACAATTTTAATCTTTTTGCTTGTAGCGCTATGATATGTACTACAACAATATCCAAAAAGTTAAAAATAAATATCACACAGAAGATAAGGGAGAGATGTGTGATGAAAGTGAACTGGCTGTAGAGTACTTAACAAAAGGAAATTTTGAAGAAAAGAAATGAGGGAAGTCCTCAGGGAATGATATGATGTCATCAACATGCTAGAAAAAGATGAAATGGTCACATACAAAGGATAAAGGATAACTCATGACAGCTTAAATAAGCTAGCAGAATTCACATAATACCAAGAAAAATCAATGAAAGCCTACAGCATGTTGGGTAGACCCTTTAGGGGGAAGTTATGAGAGACATGAATGAGAGTCACACAAAAGACAGCTCAGTTATCTATAATATTAGAGGTAATGTACAAAACTGTGAGATCACAGATACATTTAAGAGCTTAAGTATTTAATTTTGCTCCTTTTCTTTTTAGTCATTTTTAGTTATGTCCAACTCTTTACGATTCCATTTGAGGTTTTCTTGGCAAAAATACAGGAATAGCTTGCCATTTTCTTCTCTAATTCATTTTAAAGATGAAGAAACTAAGGTAAACAGATGCAAGTGATTTCTCTGGGGTCTCACAGCTAGTTAGTGTCTGAGGACAAATTTGAATTCTTCTTAACTTGAGGTCTGGCATTCTATCCATTGTAGTATCTACTTTATTAAATTATTCTTAAGTGTTTATTAATTACTTATTGTGCTAAGTCTTGTATATACAAAGGACTAAAATATTTTTTTACTATGTAGGAACTTATATTCTAATAAAGGAGACAATATGTAAATAAATAGAAGATATATATGAAGTAAATGGAAGTAATATACATTTGAATTTTTTCCTCTAAGAATGTTAATATCTACATGATGATTTATAGGAAGAGATATGATTCTGAATCTAGCTAGAAATCTATATAGGTGTTTTGTTAAGACTGTTATTTTGTTAAAGTAATTTCTATGAAATTCCCATTAAATTAGAGGAAGATAACCAATTGACTACAGAGCTGAAGGTGGGGAAAATGGTTGAAAATTATATATACAAAATAAAGAAGGATGTTTTAGGAAAAACTTTGCAATAATGTGAGCTAATAAAAATGGAGCTGACTTAATGATGTAGTGAATTTCTTGTTGCTGGAATTCTGAAGCCGAGAATGAATGAAGGTTAAAGTGTGTTTAGAAGAGATTTATCTGCCCGAAAGAGAAGTCAGACTAGGTGTTCTCTGAGTTGTCTTCCATATCTAGAATATTGTGAGAAGTAGTGTGATATAATTAAAAGAGTTTTGGACTTAAAATCAGGACAGCTGAGTTTTGAATCTAGCTGTTACACTTACTCTTGCTATGTGATTGTGGTGAAACTACTTGATGTAGTAGAAAACCTTCAGTTTTCTCATGTGTAAGAAGAGTATAATATTTATACTATTTAATTCATGGGATGTTATGAAAAAAATGTTTTTTATATCTTAATGAATTCTATACATCTAAACTATTATTAATCTCTGGGATCTAATCTTAAAATTCCTAAAATTTTTTTTTTAATATCAGATCATCGCTATTTCATCTTTGTGGAGACTAAATGCCTTTCATTTATGCCTTCATGATTTGCTTTATTAGGGGCTTATTATATTTTTCTTTGAGGTTGTACTTACTTTAATCACCAGGTTGGTAAGTCAAGGAAAAACAAATAGCAAACCTTATTCTAAAACACTCAAGTTCAAAAACTGTATGACAATCATTTCTTTGATATTGGCTATTAGTTCTGTATTTTTCTCAATTAAAGCTTGTTTTCCTTTTGCAGTGGTATTCAATGTTGAATGAAAAACACTGCCTTATAGGTAATAAAAGAGTAGCTCTGTTTTACACTGCTGAATGTTGATCTGTCATATTTAGTCATTTTTCATAAATTCAAGAATGTGTTCCTAAGTACAAGTATCAAAGTGGCAAGGAAATATATTTTTAAAGTTTTAAATGTTTATAGATATCATTGAGTATTGGCAGACTCTGCCATATTGTCCGAGAGCTCTCTTATTTCTACATAAAGACAGATTTTATTTGTATGCTTCCTGTCTTAATGTCACGATGGCTTGAGATATCCTTTACATTCTTCTTAAGGAACTAATGGTAAAAATGACTTCAGAAATAGATTCATGAACTTTGATGATTTGTTTGTTAGATATTAAGGAGGGAAATAGTACAAAATTTTCCTTAGAATTTTTCCATCAAAGCTCATTGATAAATTCCTCTCTGTTTAAATGGTTATCCAAACATCATCTCTAAAACCTGATTTACATAGGATCATAAAATTTACAATTGAATGGCACCTTAGAAATCTTAGAGTGCACCCCTTTCATTTTACAAATGAAGAAACATATTACATGTTATATAACTCGCCAAAATTTTGTAACAGAGATAGAATTCAGACCCAGGTATTTTGATTTTTGATTTAGTTGAATTATTATACCTTTTCTACATTCCATTACAAAGAATTAAATGAAAATTAAAGGTCTATTCCCTTCCCCCCCAAACAAAAAACAATCATCTTTTGTTAGAAGGTTATAGCTATTTTTTGTTTACATGCATTCAAAAGACGTAGGTTGTAATTGTTGTAATTGCCACATTACAGCTGTGTCATCTTAGGCAATTCCTTTCTTTACTCTGGGTCTCAGTTCCTTCATCTGTGGAAAAAGGGATTTTGATTAGAGCAGATATTTTTAATGTAGGGCAAACAAAATTCTAAGGGAGTCCAACATTGGATTTCTAGGAAGTCAAAGAATTTGTATGGGAAAAGTTTTTTGATAACTATAAAAAAAACTGTTTAAATTTGATAAATTCACTGTAATTAGTTTCCTTTATAATCCTATGCACTTTATTTCATGCATTTAAATGAAGAATGAGAAAGGATTCTGAGAAAGGATTCATAGTCTGATAAGGCATTCATGACACATAAAAAGGGTAAGAAATTCTGAACTCTTAAGTCCTTTTCATTTTTAGACCTAGCACTATAGAAATCTCTTCTTTCATTGACCACGTAACCTCTCAAAGGACTGTATAAATTCTTATGCTTCTCTCATATCTTCTAGAATGCCTAACATAGTTTCATTTGCTCAGAGTAGAAACTTAGTGATTATGATTGAAGGATTAATTTTAGGAAGTGAGGAAGCAGAGATAAAAAATAAACTGGGTTATATAAGTGTTTCATAAAAGGGAGGTAAGGAAAATCACAGATTAAGCAGAAAATTATACCCATAAATCTAATTAAAAGAAACCATGTTTGGAATCCACTCCATGGTAAAGTTAGTAAAGTAGCCTTCAAAATTTATAGATAATTGGTGTCTGGACATATCAAGATTCATCTCTTCCTTTTATTTTTATGAATCTCAAAAGGCATCAAGCACTTAAATTTAAGGTCAAGCAACTTGAATAAGGTATTTTTTTAAAATCAATTTTTTACTTAGGAGTCCTCTCATATTAAGATAGTTAGATAAAATATATACAATATTTTATCTTTTTTCATTCTTGTCAGCAAGATCAAATAGTCAGAGCCATAAGTTCTTTATATGTAAAATGTTCATGAATATTTTAAAGATGAAAATGTACAATGAATGCAGTCTGACATGAAATAAATTTGCAATGCATAATGACTAGGATTATTAGCATAAATTAGTCTTTTAAAATACTATATGCTTTATTATTACCATGATTGTTTAGTGTTTTTTGGCATATAGTAGATATTGTCTTGAGTGTATATAGATCATATGAATGTCCTACAGAGATGTGTACTTTTTACATAGATACTATCTTAATAGCCATGCCATTTTGTCTATGTTGCTTTGCATGGTTTCAATTCCAGGGAACAAGATGCTTTTTCCACTTCTAAATTCACCACTTTGCTGCTCACTCAAGCCTTGATTAACCCCATCTCCCTCAGTCACCTTTCTTTGATGAGAGGGCTGACGGATGGAGTACCTAATTCTTCCAGATGACTGCTTTTCTAGAGGGCAGAAACCGCTCTTTCAACTCCACTTTATCAGCTGCTCTTCATGGTTTTATATCCATGGAACAAGATGCTTCTGTCCTGGGCACTCCCTGGCATTCCACCCTCCCCTTCCACTTTCCTTTTCCTTTTATGTGTTTTCTCCCTCTTTAGATTATAAATTTCTTTTTATTAATTGTATTCCAATGCTTAGCACAGTGCCTCTCACATAATAGATGCTTAATGTTTATTTGAATGAAGTGAACCTTGGATGGGATTTCTTATGATCTTGGGTTCTAGTTGTTAAAAAGACTGGACACAAAAAGGAAAGAAAATGTAAATAAAAAACAATTGATCATCTCTAAACTATAGGAATAACTGACTTTCCTTTAAAATTAGAGGTCAGAGTTCAGCAGAAGGGCCAAGATTCTGCTAATTAATCTCAAAGTAATAGGAAATGCAAAGGGAAAAGAAATCACAGGGACATCCAGCGACATTTCCTACTGTTACCTGCTTTATCTTGTCTTTGTTACCTTTAATACAGTAAAAAGCTTCTATGAAAGGTGTTTCTTTTAACTTTTATATATTTTGTCTTTTAGGTAGACAAAAAAATAATTCGAACTGAAATAGGAGTCCTTCTTCGCCTTTCACATCCAAACATCGTAAGTGATTTTCCATCCTTGAAAACTGAATTATTTTCACCCCCCTTCTCTCTGCCTCTCTCTATGTCTCTCTGTTTCTCTTTCTCTCTGACTCTGTCTCTTTCTCTCTGTCTCCCTCTCTCCATTTTTATGTTTGTCCTCCACCTTCTGATAATGAAGGATATGCTTGAGTATATTTGTGCAGACCTAGTCTAGATATTTTCTTTCTTTTGATCACATTTATAACTGATAAAAATTTGTGGCCAAACCAGCCTTATAATAATTCATGGTGGTAAATATGACCCCAAACTAGCCAATCACCAATACCCCTATTCATTCATTTCATACCTTATAGTAGTTATCTGAGATGGATAATATGTTGCCATCTAATCACTGAGCATTTAGTGAGTGTTTTTTTCCTTCTAGAAATCATTCTATTTCTCTAGGTATAAAGATCCTGAAATCCCAACAGATATCCTCATCCTCCCCACTTGTATTTTATACATTTTTATAATTAGAAACAATCAACTCTATATTGAAAATTTTAAGGTTCCAAAATACCTTGAAAAATCATTTCAGATTATACTGAATAGTTAAAACAATCATTTAAAGCACTATGTTAAACACAACAGACAAAAATTTTTAAAAGCACAATCCACTTGAGAGATCCAGCTATCTTTTGGGGGTGATATAATGAAAGAAACACTGGACAGAGAATAAAAGAACATGAGTTATAGTTCTAGATCTACTCCTAACTAGCCATGAGATTAGGGGCATATCATTTTACCATATGGGCTCAGTTTACTCATTTGTAAGTGAATTAGATTAAATTACCTTTGAGATCTATTTCTATTTCTAACAGTATAATTTTATGATACTAGTATACAGATACTGTTTACATAATAAAGTGCTATGTAAATATAAGTGAATATAATGTATCATTATTGTTATCTTTTAAATATTTTTTCACTAGATTTAAGATAAAAATGACTGGGATAATAGCCATTCTTTTATTATTTCATTATATATTTTTTTCTACTACTACACTAATGGATAAAGAAAATTAAATGAATACTGTTTTGATTCTATACTGTATTGATTTTATATTGTAATTGAATCTGCATCTGCCTAAAGTTACTTTCTTTGTCCTTGAATTGACTTCAGGAATTTAGTTATCCTTCTGATTTAGTTTAAAGTTATAATTAAAATCAAAGTTATCATCTCTCATGTCAGTAGCCCCTGGGATAAGTACAGGCTATTATCTTTAAGCCTCACAAGTTGACTTGATACTACCTTCCAAAAGAGTTAGTGTCTAGCCTTGCCTGTTCTTGTAAGGGGCGTTATATTTATTTAGGGGAGTTTTTATGTTTTCCAAGGAGATAATAAGTCTGTTAGTTTTGATCATCTAGGAAAGATCACAAGATGCAAGGGGTCCCATAAAACAATGAATATTCCTTAATTGACAGAGAATTGTCAGAATGATGTGAATGCCAGCTAACTTTTCATAATATAGCAATCAAAATGTTCCTGCTTCAAATCTACAACTTACCACTTTTTTTTCCCATGCCAACCAAGACCCCTTTGTTATGTGTCAATAAAGAATATTGCTTTTTTCTCACTCGGGTCATTGGCTTTACCGAGGGTGTCAGTCTGAGCCACTTTGATGACAATTATATGCATTACTTTAATAAATTGATTTTGTTCAAAATTCTTTGCCTCAGTTTACTTATATTAATTTCATTTGCTACATGAATAAATATTTGCTTTTTGTTGAATAAAAGTTTTAGGATATAATCTTATACTCTATAAAGTTATTAAAAACATACTTGATACATCTCCTCATAATTTTTGTATCTTCTGTCGTTTCTTTATTCTTTGAAAGCTTTTCATTCCATGTGGTTCAGAAATGATAAAAATTTTGAATGTATGAATTGGTTTCATTATTTTCTCAAATGAGCATCTACCCAAGAAAAAATACTTATGAAAATTCACAGGATCATAGAATCTCAGAGTTGGAAGGAATGCCAGAGATCATCTAATTTAACTCCTATGTGAACAAGAATCAACTCAATGACATAACTGCCAAATGGTCATCCAGTCTTTGTTTGAAGACCTTTAGTAAAGTGGGAAGGGCCCAGTACTTCCTGACATTAAAATGCCTCAGAATTGTATTAAATCATGTCCAGTTAAAACTCTGACTCAGCTTGGTTAGAAACTTTTTTGGATACCTATTTATATGAGGCCAGAAAGAATTTGTGGCATTAATGTGCTGAAGATATTGTCATAGGAATTTCTCTTTTTTGTACACTGAGAAAGCTCTAGAGCCTAGACATTTTCTGGAATACTTAAAACTAAGGTTTAAGTACTTAAAAGCTAGTAATTGTTTTGACCTAGTAATTTTCTACTGTTTTGGTGTTGATAGACTGTTCATTTAGTTTTAGTTAGTTCCCTAGTATATAGTGTTAGGAAAGATGAAAATAATAAACTTGTGACTTTTTTATGCTTCTCTGCAGATAAAACTAAAAGAGATATTCGAAACACAAGCAGAAATCAGCCTGGTTCTGGAATTGGTCACAGGAGGGGAACTGTTTGATAGGTGAGTGGTCTATAAAAGTCAACTCTCCGAAAAGTTCATATTTTGGACTGTAAAAAAGCATCCTTAGAGAATTTCTTCTGTTTGTCCATCCATTCATCCATTCTTTCATCCAAACATCCACCCAATATTAAATACTACTTTCTGAAAAGAATAATAGAGGGATAAGGCACAAACACAGTGGTGAATCACAATAATCTATAATCAACTTATTAGTGAGATGAAGAATAAAAATCTATATGAAATTTGTGTGGAAACATTGTGGTAATAAAAAAAATACATTATTTTCTTAATTTGCATATAATTTATTTGGAAATTTCTTAAAGGAAGTTTTTTTTTAAAAAAACATGTTTCTACTGAAATAAATTCTCAAGAGAAAAAATATCATTGAATAATTGACAATTGATAGACTACTAGAAGAATGACCAAAATCTTTGGAGTATGGCAATTAAGGAGAACATTATACTAATTATACTGGCAGACTATAAGTAGCTTTATCGTTTTGTAAAAGTGTTACTATAATTCAGAGGAGAAAATGTAAGATTAATTGTATCTTATGAAAAAAATAGTACATAATATAATGCTCAATATTCCATTACATGTGGATCTTCCTTTTACTCATATAGTTAAGACCCATTTTTTCTATGCAACAGAATTTTAAGAGCCCTGACTTCTGAGGGCTTCAAGTTACCCATAACAGTATGTTATCTAAATGACTAATTTTGTAAAGCTGCATTCTTTTTTCATTCCCAAGGGAAAATGAGGGTTGAAAGTGGGCATTGTCCCACAGATAGTAAACCTACCTTAGCATATTGAAATCATGGATCTTGCCAACAGAATTTTAACTCTGCCATTATATGAAAAAACAGTTTTATAAATGATTAAACATATTTTTTTTGCTATTATTTTTTTAACTAATCCATAAAACTATCTCTTAATTTTTTCCTATATCTTCTTTGGTGTTTTAAACATACCATAATACATACAATAGATATATAGTCCTTTGTTTCATTTGTTCTTTTTTATTAAAACCTGTTCATATCCATATTTTCCCTTTTATAAAACATAGAACAATTATGGATATGTAGTAGGTAGTCAATTATTTGATTTTAAATATTAGATTTAAAAGTCAATACATAGTAAAGCACTGATATTATTATTTTCATAACTTAACCTTTAATGCTTATTTTACCATATCTTACTGTTCCTCTTTATAGCATTTTTCTAGTCATGTAGTCCATGTCTTTTAGGTGTCTTAGAATCTAGATCCGAGAGCAAGAAGATAGATTGTAAGCTTCTGGAAGTTTACTTACTGTAACTATTAAAATGCCTTGAATGTTGTAGGCACTTAATAAATATTTGTTAAGTTGAATTGAATAAACATAGAATAGAAATTAGATAATTTTCTATATATAGCAATCATTTACTTCTATAACTATGTTATGTAAATATATCTTTGCATCCATTATTTATTTCTCTATTATCTATATGTGTCTTTGCTTCTCTATGTCTTTCTGTCTCTCTTTCTATCTGATCACCTGTATCTGTTTCTGTACCTCTCACCTACTCTTAGCTATAGAAATATTGGAAATGGAGTGAAAGATCTTGGGCTCAAATCTAGCTCTGTTACTTACTAACCTATGTGATCTTAGATCATTCTGACCCCAGTATCCTCATTTGTGAAATGAAGAGTTGAACTAGATGATTTTGAACACTAGTGGATCTGTTTCTATACACATTTCCATCCCTTTCTATAAACATTTTGATAGGAACAATATTTTCACAGAGTGGTTAGGGCTATCTTAAGACCATACAAATAGGCTAATTCTTCCTTAAAGAGTATTGAAGCCATCCTTGAGATTTCATTGTCTCAAGGAACTAGGAGCCAAGCATCAATGTAGCTTCCTGACTAGTCAAAAAAAAATCATGAAAAACTCCAGCTGGGTCCTGAAAATTTGGATCAGCAAAGTTATTAAAGTGGCCAACATTAGATAACTAACTCTGGGAAATTGTATCCATCTAAATCAACTATATCCTTAATGAATATCCTTTCCCTACTCTGAATGTCTTTCTTCTACTATAATTAAATAAGCACCCTTTTCTAAATGTTTCATTTCATTCCAATCTTAAATTTGAGACAGTAGATCCTCTTGGTTATCTCTAATCTATCACACTATCTATGCAATATACATTGTTTATGTATTTGAGGAATCTGTTCACTTTTTTTTATGCTAAAGGACCAGGGCTAGTAGGTTGTATTAGGGCATAATTTAAAGACAGTTCCATATGAAAAAAGGAAAAGAAAAGAGGTTTTGTTAAATTCAGTGTTTCCAAGCTTATCAATTCTCATATAGAATGATATTTTAATATTTTAATGGAAGTCATTTAAAGATTGGCATACAGCCAGTAAGCATTTAACAGAGTCTTTAAAATCAGTGGTTTTTATGGATGGTATCTTTTTTTTTTCAAATGAAAATTTTGCCAATAGTATGAATAGAATCACTAACACTGAAATACTTAGTTCCTCCATCAAAATGCTGTATTTCTCAGTTATTTTAAAATTTTTCTTTAGGATGAAACTATTCTTGGATTAGAATATAAACTCAAAAATGAATTTTATCTAAAAACAACTTTAATTTTAAAAGAAATTGTTAAAATTATTTACATTTCCAATCTGTTATAGTGATTATCTTCATTTTTATACTAACACTGATCCTAATCGATCCTTATTAAACATTTATGCAAACTAAAGATTATGCAATATGATGTATGAAATGAAAAAAATTGTTCAGCAATATTTTAATTGAAAACAAATTGCTTAAGGTGTCTAGGTAGATACCCAACTGAGTAGCATGCCAGTAACAATTTCTGGTTGTCCACATTTTAGTAAATGGACAGGGAAAAACTTATCTAATTTAATTGTTTCTCTGAAAATTTGATTGGGGGAAAAACATTTTTAGGGAGAAGTTACTTCCACAACTTTATAATAGGATTTGTTGGATTTGCTTATGATGCAATTATATTATTGTGATGTGGAGTTATGGGCTAGGACCAAATATATGGAATTTGACTGTGGATAGTTTGTTGTTTCAGTTAATATGGGAATTTTTTAGGGGCCTATAAAATGCCCATTATCTTATTTCTTTCTGTAGTAGTAAAGGTAACCTGTTATAATGGATAGAGTGCTGGACTTGAAATCAGGAAGTTCTGAGTTCAAATATCACCTGATATATACTAACGTGTGACAATAGACAAGTCTCTATACTAATATAAGCCTCAGTTTCTTGATATATAAAAACAGTGACAATAGTTGAGTGTTGTTGCATACCTGTAATCCCTGTTTCTGGAAAGGATAATATTAGTAGATTGCTCCAGAACAGGAGTTCTAAGCTGCAATGGGCTAAGACATCAGCACTTAGCATGGCATTAATATGGTAAGCCCTTGGGAGCAGGGGGCCACCAGGAGCAAACTAAGAAAGAGCAAACTGGTCCAAAGCAGAAATGGAGCAGGTCAAAGCTCTTGAGCTTATTAGAAATGGGATTGTGTCTTTAGGGGCCAATGCATTTTCAGCCTGGGCAAAATAGGGAAAGAAAAAAAGAAAGTAAGAAAAGTGGCATAATAAAATAACACCAATAATACCTACCTCATAGAATTATTGTGAAGCTCGAATATGTGTATGAGAGCACGTTGCAAATATTAGAAATATGTGTCGATGGTTGTCATGTAGAAAGTAAGGGAATTATTTCATTTTTCAACTCTATATATGTTTTTAAAAAAACATGCTGATATTCTTGATTAAAGACTCAAGGAATGCTTTCTTATACATTGGATTTCTTCCAAAGAATGTAAATTTCCTAGAGATGAAAAACAGTAAGAAACAAGCCGAGAAGAAAATGAAAAGAAAGTTTTCTAACTAGAAGAACATAATGTAGCTGGAGGTGGAGTAGGAAGAGTTTGAAATGTTGACCAAAAGCTATATGATAGTAATGAGACTTTTCATGAGGATAGATCTGGATCTTCTAAGGAAGAAACATGATTTTATATACCATGAAAATAGAAGGTGGAGCCATAGCTGGTACCAACGGGTTCAAAAAATGATTTAATGATTTTAGGATGTGGCCATCTTTAGATAACATGGTGTGACTTTTCTGGAATCCATATCAGGATCATGCATAAGTTGCTGAGTTATTACAATTGTCAGCTAAAATTGCTGGCTCATTTATATGGCACCGAATCTAAATAACACAGTGGCAGGAGGGAATGCTAATGGGCTGTATGAAAAAGTTAGAGGCCAAAAATATCTCAATAGGCTGGAATTAGGGTGTTAATACAATAAGATGATATTTAATAAAGTTAAGTGCAAGATCCTATACTTAAGTATAAGCTCAGGAAGCCATTGCCTAATAGCAGCTTGTTTGAAAGTAGACTAAGGGGTTTTAGTCTACTATAAATTCAGTAGGAATCAGCAGTATGATTTAACTTAATGCATAAGGTACATAGAAGTATAATATGCAAAACAAAGAATATAATCTATTTATTCAGTTTATTCTCTACTGGTCAGATCTTATGTAGAATATCTTGAGAGGATAAGGAGGGCATTGATAAAAGTAGAGCTGATGTGTCCAACTTCTGGTGAAGCCATGATGTCTGCAAAACTTGCAGCCAAACACAATTAAAATGTAATTGGGAAGTGTTCAGCAAAAGAAATGAAAATACAGTTCAACAGAGTAATGTTTATTTGTGATTTTCCAAGTCAATATTCCTCAAATAGAGATCCATTTCTATTTGAGTTTGACACTATTTAAGAGAACTTCATGAGAGAATGAGCATAATAAAGAATTCAAAATCATGTTATATGAATAGCAGTTAAACTGAGCATCTTTAGTTCAGATGATTAAATAAAACAAATATTTATTTATTTGCTAAGACAATTGGGATTAAGCGACTTGCCCAGGGTCACACAGCTAGAAAGTTTTAAGTGTCTGAGGCCAGATTTGAACTCAAGTCCTCCTGACTTCAAGGCTGGTACTCTATCCACTACACCAACTAGCTGCCTCAAGACAAAAGTTAATTAAATATCTACTTTATGCAGGACACCAAGCTAGATTTGGGGGATGATTCAAGGTTCAGTTAAGACAAAGTTCCTGTCCTTATAGAATTTACAATTTAATAGTGTATTTCAGAGTCTTAAAAGTAGACTCAGAAGTCATAGTATAGTTTTCTTTAAATATTTGAAGATTTATCACTTGAAGAGGTCATTCAGTGTGGCTCTACAGAACAGAATTAAGACCAATCAATAGAAGTTATAAGGAATTGGATTTTGTCTTGATACTCTCCATGAAAATCCCTAATTTGATGCCTTAAAATGGCGTGGAGATGATCCTGGGTTCTTCAAGAAAAGACCAATGGACCACATGTCCCGGCAGATTTCAAGTCAGGCACCTGTGATGGAATATATGTCTCCTGGCTGAATACTAGTTTAATTAAATTTGGAGAGAGGCTTATCACCAAGTTGGCTGAAGAGTGGTGAATTTGTTTTTTTTACCACAGCACCTCTTGAAGACCATCTACTAAGTCACAGAGGACTTGTTATCTGTATTAGTGGAGGGAATAACCACACCAATTAAATCATGGATATTTGACATATTGACAGGTAAGAAAGAACTTTCTAACATTGGAGCTGTCCAAATATCAAATAGGTTGCATCATAAAATGATGAGTTCCTTACCATTGGAAGTATAAAAGGAGAGCTTAGATGATATTTTATGGAGCACATACTTTACAGTGAGTAGGGGCTTGCACTTGAAAACCTCAAAAATTACTTCTAACTCTTAAGCTGCTAACAAAATCTGATTAGTGAGTGGTTTCAGGCTAAATTTAAAAGAAAATTTCACAGTTCAATCATTAAAACTTTTTGGACTCAAAATGTTGAATCTTACATGTTTCTAAAATAAAGTAATTTTAAAAATCATGGACTTTCAGGAACAGTAGTGGAAGACATTCAGCAATCTTTTAGTCCATTTTTTTGACTAGCTTCATCTAATGCTTTCATTAATTAGTTTTTTTGAAAAATTAAGCTACAAAGTTTATGCAGAAAATTTAAAGATTTTTTCAGATACATTTCATCAGATTTTAAAATAGCATATATTTACTCTGAGAAACATATATCTTGAGGAGTTGCCATTTGTAATTGTTTATAAATCAACTCATAAGTAGCTAGCATTTTCCTTATAGTATTATATAAATATATTGAATGACCAACAAAATTATGCATTATGTATACTCGGAAGTAGCTTAAGAACAGAGTTAGTCCAGCATTCTAAAAGAAGGGAATTAGGCAAGGTTTGGACTTGATTTTCCAGATACACTTAACATGAGTGAGGGTTCTATTGCTATAAGTCAAAGCTTTAGTCAGAGTGACTTAGGTGGATTTTTGGTAAAATTCCCTTGCGAAAACAGGGAAGGACAAAGACATAGGGAAGCAAAGATTCAAGGCTCAAAGTCAGGAAGTGCTGTTCTAAATGTTTGAGGAGACAGGTGAAAATGTTTAAGGCAACATTAATAACTAGAACCCTAGCAACTACTTCCCTAGAAGTCCTCTTGTTCTCTTGTTTCTGTTCTCTAGAGTAGAGTTTTTTGTTTTTTCCATACTTTTTTCCCAAATCCTGACCCAAATTGTTTTGTCTCCATGTAAAGATGTTGTCTTTGCTCATTTCCTAAGACTGTTTATATGATAACGAACAACAACTTGGATAAAGGATAAAGGAGAGAAGTTCAGATTCCTTTAGCTCTCAAATAGAGGTGTGGTATCTCAGAATGATTTATCCATTCATCATTATATTAATATACAATAACAATTAACTTTATAATCCTACTTTCTAACATCTGAGTAGCAACATCTAGACATGAGCAAGTGGGCTTTCTTTAAGATGTTCAGTGTTAATAGGAAGAACCTATAGGGCTTCACTATTAACAGAGCTATCTCTCTATATAAAACGTGTTGTATCTTGTAATTCACCAGAGTCTTGACACAGTTTCTATTTTAATAAACCTACCTAGAAAAATCATGAATTGATATAGACTATTAGTTATTCTTATGTAGGGTAAAATAAATTTCTCTAAAATATGGCTTTCCCAAAAGGAGGTAAGAGTCATTAATGTAATGATTGATACCATTTCCCTCAATCTTGTTTCCCCTCTGAGAGAAGGACTAGAAGGTGGAATGCTATTTTTTCCCAAAATCTTCCTTACTCAGGGCTGAAATTGGATTTTTGGCTCACTCCACTCTACATCTGCTATTCTGCTTGAATTTCTACTGACCAAGATGTTCCCATTCTGGTGCTCTTTGATATTTCCCTGCTTCCATTTCCCTGCCTCCTTTTGTATGCTGTCTTCCTCCTCCCCCATTAGATTGTAAGCTCCTTGAGGGCAGGGACTGTTTTTTTCCTCAGTTGTATACCTTGTACTTAGCATAGTACGTAGCATATATTAGGGCATTAATAAATGCTTATTTAATTGAATTGAAAGGTATATCAATACTTGAAGCACAAAGACTTCTGAAGCCAAGAGTCCATCCTCCTTTATTGCCTCAGGTCTGTGTGAGCAGATTCAAACTTAATGAAAACTAATAATATTTATTCCCCAAGTTTACTTCTGAAGGTTTTAAATGGAAGAGTTCCTACTTTATTAGCAGGACCACTGCTAGGCACGGTCAATATAGGTTATTCCTTAGGGCTCAGCTGGTTCAGCTTTTGGAAAATTATGTTATAGACTCTTGTTACTGGACTGTTAGAGTTCTTCTAAACTTTTGAAGTTCATGGGTTCTATGAACTTGGTCCATCTGTCTCCAAAATTAATTCACCAAAATCATGAAAGGATAGATACAATGGAGCCTAAAGAAATGGCAATATTGTGTTTACTGCCATATGGAGAACTTCCGGATAGGGTGTAAGTTTCCCCACTTGGAGACTAGCATTTCTTTCTCCTCACTTGAAAATCAAAAGGGAGAAGACAACTTTTCGCTTCTTTATTCCTTTTGTATGTATCCTTAGTTTTAGTTCAGCAGCCAATTAAAATGCTTATCATCCCAATACATAATGTCCCCATCCTCTGACAGAAACAATAGTAGAATATATCTATGTATGGTAGTGAATGGAATACTGAGCTTGAAGTCAGGAAAATCTGAGTCCAAATGTGGTCTCAGATGCTTCCTCTGTACCTCAGTTTCCTCATTTATAAAATGGAAATACCTTGTAAAGTACTTTATATAGCTTGAATAAATGCTAGTAGTTATAATAACTCTGGTAATTATCTTATTTGGGGAGAGGTCTTACAATGTAGTGTATATTTTCAAGATCAGGTTCATCAAGCTGATACACAAATTACCAAAGTCAGAATGTATTACTCTAAGATCTAAGACATAGTAAAAAGAGTATGCTAAGGAAAGACTCCTGGAGAGCATCCACAATGAAAAGTTGAGAAGGTGAATGAACAATTAGTGAAAGAAATAGAAGGTTTTGTGACACTTATTGTAATAGCTCCCATAAGCTTCTTGTAGCATTTCTACCTCTACTTTCTATTAGAAGCCTCCTATAATGTAAAGAATGGGGCTGTTTTTTTAACTATACAAAGTAGAGTAAAATGAGAGAAATTAGGTAAGATGTATTTACCTTCATCATCATGAAGTAACATCTAAGTGTTACAGTTTAAAAAGAACATTTGTAATCTGTAGTGTCCAGAGCAGGGCAACAGTGAAAGATCTCATTCCATGTCATAGAAGGATTAACTGAACAAAGAGGGCATATTTAATCTGGAGGAGAGATGGATTCAAAAGGAAACATAATAACTGTCTTTAATATTTAAAAGATTATCCTATGGACTAGGGATTGAGTAGCCTATTTTGTTTGTTTTCTTAGAGCACACTTAGGCTTGATGTAAGAGAAAACGTTCTAACAATGAGATCTGTCCAAAAGTGGAATGGGCTTCCTTTCTTGGCAGAATCAGGCAGAAACCAGATTCTAACAAGTTGGGTGTAATATTGGAAATGCTTTCTGGATATGAATTAGATTAAGTGACCACTGAGGTCACTTTCAACTTTTCAGTTCTATGATTCTATAATATACCAAGCAACACATCAACATTTTTTTAAATGAAAATGCACTACTTTATATCTTTCTACTTGCATGGATACTTTTCTTCTTGATTGTATGATTTATTCTTTTTTGTCAATAGTATTTTATTTTTCAAAATATGTATAAAGATAGTTTTCAGTATTCATTTTTGTAAGATTTTGTGTTCCATTTTTTTCTCCCTTTCTCCACCTCCTCCTTAAGAAAACAAGTAATCTGATATAGGTTATATCTGTTCAATTCTTTTAAATATATTTCTGTATTTGTCATGTTGTGCAAGAAAAATCAGGCCAAAATGGAAAAAAAAAACCTACAAGAAAGAAAAAGCCAAAAAATTACATTCAGTCTCCATAGTTCTTTCTCTGGATACACATGGCATTTTTCATATCAAGTGTGTTGGAACTATCTTGGATCTTCCCATTGCTGAGAAGAGTTAATTCTATCACAGTTGATCATCAAATAGTTTTGCTGTTACTATGTATTGTTCTGGTTCTGCTCACTTCACTCAGCATCAGTTTATATAATTCTTTTCAGGCTTTTTTGAAATCAGTCTGCCCATCATTTCTATTAGGATAATAATATTCCATTAGTTTCACGTACTATAACTTATTGAGTCATTTCCCAATTGATAGACATCCACTTAGTTTCCTGTTCCTTGCCACTACAAAAAGAACTGCTACACAATTTTTTTTTTTAACAAAATGTTAAAATATGTGCTTTCTTTTCCCTCTTTTATGCTCTCTTTAGTATATTTACCCAAATAGAGGCACAGTTTGGTAGCCCTTTGGGCAAAGTTATTTCACAACTCCACTAACAAAGCATTGGTGTTCTGGTTTCCCATATCTCCTCAAACATTTATCACTATCTTTCCCTATTATCTTAGTCAATCTGATAAGTGTGATGTGGCACTTCAGAGTTGTCTTAATTTGCATTTCTCTAATCAGTAATGATTTAGAGCATTTTTATATGAATATAAATGCTTTAATTTCCTCATCTGAAAATTATTCATATTCTTTGATCATTTATCAAGTGGGTAATGACTTGCATTCTTATAAATTTGTCTCAGTTGTCTATATATTTAGAAAGGAAGCTTCTATCAGAAATATTGGCTGTAAAAATTATTTCACAACTTTCTTCTTCTTTTCCAATTTTGGTTGTATTGGTTTTCTTTATGCAAAACCCTTTTTAATTTAATGTAATCAAAAATTATCCATTTTGTATTTCACAATGTTCTCTAATTCTTCTTTGGCCATAAATTCCTTCCTTCTCCAAAGATCTGATAGGCAGTTTATCCCTTGGTCTCCTAATTTGCTTATAGAATCACCCTTTATGTTTAAATTATGAGTCCATTTCAACGTTATCTTGATGTAGAATGTGAGATGTTGGTCCATACGATTTTCCAACTTTCCCAGAAATTTTTGTCAACTAGTGAATTCTTATCCTAGAATGTGAAGTCTTTGGTTTATCTAACAGTAGATTACTAAAGTCATTGACTATTGTGTCTTGTGAGCCTAACCTATTCCATATCTTGGCTATTTTTCTTTGCATTTTTAAAAAAGAATTCCCTTGATATTCTTGACCTTCTCTACTTTCAGATGAATTTTGTTATTTTTTTCCCTAGCTCTATGAAGTAAATTTTTGGCAGTTTTATTGGTATGGCACTGAATAAGTAAATTTAGGTAGAATTTTTATTTTTATTATATTAGCTCAGCCTACCCATGAACAAATGATGTTTTTGAAGGACTTGTTCTAAAGATCCAAATTTAGAAGGTAATCATATTTGCATTCTAATGGACAATAATAAGAAAGCCAGTTAACCCATGGAGGAATTGAGTAGCAGATACTCTGGGTGTTCGTACTTACTAAGTGGGATTCCTTAGAAAAAAAATTGTGATCTTTCACAAGAACATGTGGAAAAAAAAAACACTGGCTACATTCTATGGGATAGCTATCTGTGTTTCTGATGATAAATTTGCCAAGTAGGCAGCTAGGTTGAAAGCAATTACTATTAAAGCATAGAACAATGACAAAATTCCCTCTTTTCATGTGGTCTTGATATATATTGTACATACTTATAATGCTTCACTATATTGGGCTTTAGAAAAAACATAGAAAATCAATCACGGGAGATAATTTTTGGCAAATTGAAATTTCAGATTGTTTTAGGAAGTGCCTATAGTCATGTTAAAGTTTTGAAGTTGTATTTTCCATTATCTTCATTTTTACTTCAGTTAAGATTCTATTTAATTTCTATTGTGAGGGAATAATGTTGGGAATGAGTTAAAAATCTGTGGGAAAGGAGGCTATAGACATTTGATAAATGATGAATTGTTGCTAAGAGTATATGTACTTCTAAATTAGATAGAAATCTGGAAGAGAAGTCAGAGTGAAAAAATTTAGGAGATACAGCAAATTTGGCTGGAATCCCATTTGATACAACTAAACATATGCATTGTTCATGGTACCCTTAAATCAGATGGAATTTCCCTAATTATCTCTTTTTAATTAGGTTTATTTTTGCTTTTGCTTTGACTGGGATGATGATCACTACTCCTCAGTACTTTAAAAAAAAAAGTTTGTTTGTTTATTTATTCATTTATTTGTTTCTCTTTTTTTTTTTATTTGTAATAATAGATTCTATTCTGTCAGTTATTACCAAACATTATGCTCTATTAGATATTGTGTGGATCTTTTGAATATTGTATACCTAATATGTTGTACTGATAAATATTCCCATTTTAAGTTATTACCAAATAGTTTTTGATAATGCTTACTTTTTTGTAATTTAACTTGACCCTTGTTATCCTAAGTTCCTCTTCCTTCCTCACCTTTTCTGTTACTTTCCTCAAAAATTTCCATATTCACTTTTCTTGGTTCTACAAGTAACTCTTTGCTAATTTAATTGATATGATACTGAATTTGAAGAATACTTTGGGTAGTATTATTTTTATTGTAATAGCATAGCACAGCACAACCATAAGTAATTAATATCTATTTAATTAGTCTGTTCATTTCTATATAGTGCTTTATAGTTGCATTTTCAAAATTTCTGAATGTCATGGTAGATAAATTCCCAGTTTTTATAATTCAATAGTTATTTCAAAAGTATTTTTCTGTACCTTCATAAAGTAACATTTAATATTCTGCTATATTTAACAATATTTAATTAATAATGGACCAACATCTCACACCCTACATCAAAATAAGGTTGAAATGGACTAAAATTTAAATATAAAGGGCGATACTATAAGGAGGCCAAGGGATAATATCAGAAAGGCTGATGATTTGGAGGGCTAGTTTATATCTTTAAACTTTATTGAAGTTGTTAATTATGTCAGTTAACTTGGTTTATTTAGAGAACTCTAAAGATTCAGCTATCATATCCAAAAAGAGATTATCTGTTTCTTGCTGTTGCTTATTTCCTAAATTTCTCTCTCTTTTTAAAAATCATTGCTATATTTAGTATATCTAGAACTCTATAAAATAATTGTGGTGCCAGTGGATAGCCTCGCTTTTACCATTTATGGTATTGGAAAGTTTTCTAGTGTTATTCTATTGCAGAAAATATTGTCTCTTGATTTTTACCATTTATAAATCTTATTAAGGAATGTTTCATTTACTCCTAAATTTCTCAAAGTTTTTGATGTAAAGGGATATTGCAATTTATAAGGGAAAAAAACCTTTTCCTATCATGTAATTATGTGAGTTTAATTTTTGTCACTAATGTGTTCTATTATTTATAATTTAACTATTATTGAACCAATCCAATATTCCTGGAGTATATCCAACTTGGTCATTTAATATGATGCTATAGTCTCTTAGCTAATATTTTATTCAGTATTTTTTGCATTAACTATTGTTTTCTTTCTCTTATTTGCATTTCTTTTTAAGATAAAATTTTAGCTTACTTTTTTAAAAATTAAGAAATTTATTTTATCTCTTTCCTTTGGGGATACTTGATTCTCCTTTGGAGGCAATAATCCTTAGTAACATGTATAATGAAACAAAAATTCTTTCATTGACTATCTCACACACACACACACACACACACACACACACACACACACACGGAGATAGTGGATAGAGTACCAAGCCTGGAGTCAGGAAGACCTGAGTTTAAATCCAGCCTTAGATATTTACTAGCAGTTTGACATTGGGCAAGTCATTTAACTGTTTGCCTCCATGTCTTCATATGTAAAATGAGCTGGAAAAGGAAATGGGCAAATCATTCCAGTATTCCAGGGGTTCTCCAGTATGGCAAATTGCAAGGCTTAAGGGTTCTTGGATTATATCAGTAAATGCCAGTTGTCTAGAGGGTAGATTAGTCTTGGAGAATTTTAGGAGGCAGTAGTAGGGAAAGTATAAGATCTGGTGCTCCTTCATCTCATCAGAAAAAAGTAATATTTGTGCTTTTCAAGTCCGTTCAAGGCTTATAAGCAATTAGTCTATATGGTTTCTTTTCAGACCAGAGACAACAGGCAGGGCAAAAGGGGAAGAAAAATTAGGAGGGAGAGAGAAAGGACACTACCAGCGGTGACATTCATCTCAATTTTTGACTACCCTGGATAAATTTTAGATGGCCCAGGGCCAAAGAACAGGGAAAACGTTGAAGAGTATCTCTAGTAGTGGCAGATAACCCAGGCCATCCTAGATTTCTATTCATGTCCTTAAATTTTTTCTAATTTTCTTTCTGTAAGGTTAGCTTATATAAAAAAAGCACAGGCATTAATAATCTTTCTGCCTATTTCTTCTTGTATTTGTACTGTTTTTCTCCAGACACTATGCCCTTTACTTCATACATATTTAGTTCATACTGTTGTCTTTCATGCCTTTAAGTGTAACATATCTTCCTTGATTATCTTTTTTATGTCTTTTTATTTTTAATCTATTGAAGTATCATGAATGCTTTCTTTACTTTTATGAATTTATCTGAAGCACAATAAACTTTGCACTATTGGATCTTCATTTTAAGTCTGTATAAATCTTTGCTTCACTTATGATTTTTATAAACAATGTAATGTATCTCTGATCCATTTTGCTACCCATTTCATTTTATGAAAGACTTAACAGTCACATTCACTTGTCAAAATTAATTTTTTCAGTTATAAACATTTTTTTTCATTTTTATTACCTTCTCCAGTGGGAGGGAAAGAAATAAAACAGAATCTATATATCATATCTGCCTAACAAAATAAAGCAAATTACTATGTTGGCTATTTCCAAAAATGTATATTTCATTCTGCATATTAGCCCACCATTTCTTTCTCAGAGGGTGATTCTGGTATTCAAACTCATTTTTTTCTGACTAATGGCTATTTTTTCCTTTGACTTGGAAGATCTGGATTTTAGCACTTTTAATATTAGATTTCTTTCAAGTGTATTCTTTTCATTTTTATTTTGTATTTCTTGAAATATCCAGGTTTTTTTGTTTGGTCATGTTTTTCAGGGGAAATGATAGTTTGAACTTGTGTTTCCTCAAGTTGTTTTCTGAGTCAGTTGTTTTAATTTAATTTTCCCCATTTTTCAACATTTGATTTTTTTCTATTATTATTATCTGATAGCATCATTGAATTTTGATTGCTTGATCCTGCTTTTCAGGGAATCTATTACTTATATATGGTTTCCATCTTTGGCTCTAAACTGTTCATCTTTCCATTCTTTTGCTCTAGAATTCCAATTTGATTTATTTTCTCTTCCTTTATTTCTTTTAGTCTCTGTAGCCAAGCAGTTTTTCTCTTTGATGCTCTATTTGTCTTTGTTATGGAGCTAAACACTTGTTCTGGGTTTACTTCTTGCACATCTCAAACCCACAGTACTTTTTCATTTATTTGGTGTTTTCTTCTGTTTGATATTATTTCTATCCTTAACTCCCTCCCTCTTGCATACTTGGAGAGCTTGGGTAGACCTTCTCTTTTTGTGTCTCTGTGTCATCTGGATATCATTGTCACTATCATTCTGAATAGAGTTGCTGGTATTCTTTCTCACTACCTCTACTTTATCTTACACATACTTTCTTTAATCCCTAATTTATACCTGCAAAATCATTTAGTATTGGTGCTTGATCACTGAGTTGGTCCTGTCTCTGTTGCTTTCAGGATTGACCTTGTCTCCCTGAAAAGGAATCTATCAGGGCTAACTCTGTCTTCCACTTCTGTTCTGAAGGGCCATAGCTGAGAATGGGATGAACTACTTTTTTTGTTATTTGTTGTCCCATTGACACTATGTTGTCATCAGCATAGAGACATCACCTTGATAATGATGGACAAGTTTGGATCCCTGAGATATTATCTTAGTTTTTATCTTTTAAAAGGTAGAGTGCAGGAGTACACATAGATTTATAGGCATAAAGGGCAAAAAAGTGACAGAGAGAAAGAATAAGGAGAGGGGATAGACAGAGATACAGACTTACATTCCTGGAGGGAGGCTTGGTCATTTATATGATATCCCTTTAGAGAACCACATTCCCCCTCCCCCCCAGATAGGATACCACTGAAGATTACCCCCAAGTAAAGGTAGTTCCAATAATGTGGATGTTTACTACATGTCAAAACAATTTAATATGGTTTCATCCACATGGATATGCTATAAGAACTAAAGCATTAGTGACATTCGGCATCCATCTATCAAATGATTGGGAGCATCCTTTTTCCATTCACTGCATGGCTATAGAATGGCCATCATATTAAAAATACCTTATTCATTACCCTTGTGGCTTTTATAACTTTCCCACTTGAGAGAATCACACCATGTACAAAGGGTGGGCAGAGGGCCTGAAGGCTCCTCCTCCTCACTTAGGCCATATAATCTTGAGAAATGGGCCTAGGTCTTTGGCCTTTTCGTTCGTTCTTTTCTGTTCTAGGTCAAGGGAGTGGAATGTCTGATTTGCCCAGGAGTACAAGCCACAAGGATCCAGGAGTCCCAGAATCCAGGCCTGGTGTTTGCAGCCTACCCAGCAGAAGCCAGCATGGCCAGCTTTGGACTTGAATTTGGTGGGACGAATGCTATGTAGGAACTGAGCTAAGCTGTGAGCCTAATTCCTCTTTACCCTTCCATCCCTCTTCCTGCCCCCCCAAAATGAATAACAAGGTGGTTTAGGGGAGACTATGCTCCTAAAGTTTAGGAGGAAATATTTATACATTTTTCTTATTATATCTTTGAAGTAAATATCCCTTTGCATAAGTTAATCTTGGGATTCTAAAAATGATGAAGGACATAGCTAATTGAAGGGTTAGAGACCATTGAATTTCCTCAGAGTACTGGAGTACCCTAGAGCAAATGAAGTAAAGCAAAGGATCTGCTTCAAAGTTGAGCATCTGCAAATAGGAAGTAAGAAGCAATAAAGAACAGGACAATCAAAAGAAGCAGCAAATCTGAACTTGCCTTCTAGAGCAGTACTCTGTCTGGAGTATTTATAGATAACAGGTGAAGGTAGGTCCCTGCTAGAAGGAATGTCTGACTCTTTAGAAATCTAAGTTATTTTTGGTTGATAATAAAGAGAAGGCAAAATTAATATCTTGTTTTTGTTTTCTGTCAATAACAATGATTTTTAGACTAAAAAGGACTGAACAAATTGTATTAGGGATTTTATTACCAAGATAAATAAGGAGATAAGAGAACTCCTAATTTCCCTAAGGAATTTGTTATTCACCTGACCACAACTAATTAAGTTCTTGGAGATTGAAGAAACTGAAAAAAGTGATTGCTGTGCCACAGGCAGTGATTTTTGAAAGATCATGAAGAATAGAAGTAACTCAAAAATGGGAAAGGAAAATGTTGGCAAGAGTACTTCAAATAAGGAAAAGAGAACGGAGTCTGAGAACTAGAGGTTTCTGCATTTAATTTGATTCCTGGAAAATTTGTATAACATGCTAGGATGAAGCTAGAGGATATAGAGTTTTAAGTTTAAGAGTTAGAAAGACCTGAAGTCAAATACTGCCTCAGACACTTATGTGCTATGTGACTCTAGGTAAGTCACTTAACCTCTCAGCCTTAGTGTCTTGATCATGTAAAATGAGGAACTTGGACTTAACCTGGTCTCTAAGGTCCTTTCTAGCTATAAATTTAAGCTATTATGTGTAATTTAAGAACATCTAGAAATTAAATCTATCATCACAAAGACCTTTATTAAGAATTAGTCATGTCTAAACCACGATTATAGAGTAATAAAGATAAACATGTTACCTTCTTCTAACAGGGAAGTTATAGACTGAAGTTGCCAAGGTTGCTGTACATTTTTGGATTTCAATTTACTTTACTTGACTGTTCATAGTTGTTACAAGCATTTTTTGTTTGTTTCTATTTAATTTGGAATGAATAAACAAAGAGAAAATAAATGTGTGTTAGCACAAACAAATGATTTAAACAAAAAAGATTGTCATACCAAACTAACTCCATTTCCCTTTTTTAATGGGATTACCAGAGTAATAGTTTGTGAGAATGGTAGAAATACAATCACTGAAATTTTAGTAAGACATTTGTCAATTTCTCACTTAATTGTGAATTAGTCTTTGAAATATAAACTTGGGTAAGGTAAATTAGGTGAAATAAAAACTATCCTTCATTCAGCCAGGGTATGGTTGTGGTTGATAAGTCATTAGTTCCTACTAATTCTGAAATTCTGTGATTCTCTGTTAGTATTTACCTTAGGGCTGAGAATATTTCTTCCTCCTTACCTTCCTTCTTTCTTCTCTTCCTCCTCCCTCTTTCCCTTCCTCCCTTTACTCTCCTTCTCTCCCTCCCTCTCTTTAATTACTCTCTCTCCTTCCTTCCTTCTTTTCTTCCTTCCTTCCTTCCTTCCTTCCTTCCTTCCTTCCTTCCTTCCTTCCTTCCTTCCTTCCTTCCTTCCTTCCTTCCTTCCTTCCTTCTTTCCTTCCTTCCTTCCTTCCTTCCTTCCTTCCTTCTTGTGAATGTGAATCAGATTCTGATGTTCTTAGGGTAAACCCTGGGTAACAGCACAAGCCACAGACAGTCTGGATTGTATTAACTCAAAGTTATAATTGTAAGCATAAGTATTTTATTTCTGCAACAGCAAAATTCTTTGCCCATAGTATAGAATGTAAACACTGCAACTAACCCCTTAAAACTACTATCTTGAAAAGCCTATGTTATGAAGATTGTCAGTCAAGACTGAGAAGACACAAGGGAGGAGTAGGAAAGATTGTCCAGGATACAGCAGAATAGTGGAGAGGGGGAAATGAAATGGGAAGAATAAAATGAGAAATGCTTTTTAGCTTGTTTTTTAAAATAGATATTTCTTCTAATCACAAAAAATAAATCCTGGTCATCACAGTACAGTTGGCTTTCTTAGAAGTCCTATGTTTTACAGTGCCATAGAATTTTTAGCTATGTGCAAGAAGAGATGGAAATTTTTTTCAAATTTTTCCTAGGGTAATTCAATTTCTTGTTTCAGCTCTGACAAAGGGAATAAAAGAGTTAGCATGAGATAGTAATGTGGCAATTATACATTATTTAGAAATGAGTATTTCACTTTATTGAGGATATCTTACTGTAGGATGCTATTATGATGCACAACACATTGCTCAGTTTCCCTCTGGGTTTTCCTGAAAGGGCAGAGAATATTCTGTATTCCTAAACTGTCAGGGGAGTAAAATCTAGTAGTAAAATAGAGTGCTGATTTCAGCATAGCCCATTTACAATGAAAACTATGACTACATACTACCTTAATCCCATTGCAATGCACTTTGATCCTTGTCTCCTCTCACAGTCTATAGATGATTATAACTTCCATCATCCTTTTAGCCTTCTATTTATTCCTTCCCTCCTGCCTTCAAATGTGCCAAAGTCTTTCCCATCCTAAAAACAAAACAAAACAAAACCTTGAAAACAAAACCTTCACTGAACAGTACCATCCCTCAAATTCTAATTTCCCATCCTCCCTTTCTTAATCAGATTCCTAGGGAAAACTGTCTTTATCTGACTGTTTTCACTTCCTTTCTTCTCATTCCTCAATCTATTGCAATTGGGCTTCCAAACTTATCATTCACATGAAAGTGCTTTGTCCAGAAATCTCTTAATTGCTAAATCTGTTGGTCATTTCCTAATCATCTTCCTCCTGGAACTGTATGCTCCATTTGACATGGTATTGTTTTTCCAGTAGCAATGTACAGCAGTGAGAGTTGGACTATAAGGAAAACTGAGCACCGCAGAATTGATGTTTTCGAATTGTGGGTCTGGAGAAAACTTTTGAGAGTACATTGGACAGCAAGGAGATCAATTCAGTCAATATTTAAATAAATTAATTCAGGCTATTTATTTGAATGTTAAGTATTGAAGCTGAAGCTAAAATACTCTGATCACATAATGGGAAGAGAAGACTCATTGGAAAAAGTCCTGATGTTAGAAAAGATTGAAAGCAAAAGGAAAAGTGGATGGCAGAAGACAAGATAGATAGTGTCATGAAAACAACAGATATGAACTTTGATAGATTTCAGGAGATGGATGGTTGAGGATAGAAGGATTTGACATGCTGTGGTTCAAATATGGACCACAAAATGGCAAACAGGTGAACAATAACATAAAAACTTTTTCTTCCTATACACTTTTTGCTCCCTGAGTTTTGTGACATTATTCTCTCTAGGTTTTACTCTTATCTGTATGTCCATTTCTTCATCTCCTTTGCTAACTTTTGATTCATATTTAGGAAGCCTCTGGATTTACTGTTTTAGAGTAAAGCCAGTTATTTTCCTCCCAGAGTTCTGAGGACCTGGGAGTTGAGGTGGGGGATAAAGGTACTGATGTTTTTGGCTCAAGGTCTCATTCTAAGGTATTCTATTGTTAGCTGCCAATAATCCACACTCCAGTTCCATTTAATCAAGTAATATAAATTAGGTTTTTAAGGGATATTTACTTCAAAGATATAACAAGAACAGCAGTACAAATATCTTCCCAAACACCTGGGGATTGACTTCCCTGTAATACCTCAGTCCTTAGGCTCAGATTTCAAACAATTTACACATAGCATTTGCCCCACTAAGTTGATATCCGAGTGAAGCATAGTTGGTAGAAAAATGAATCTGCATCTCTGCTATGGCTAGATTGGATTGACCAGTTCTCTTAGAATTTACCACCTGGCTTGCAGCAAATCTCAGCATGAACTCCAATCTCTGGACTTCTGGTGGCTCATTCTGCCAATCTTCTACAGCTTACAAGGCCATACTCATCTCTAATTTCTTTCACCTAAAAGCAGGAATAAATGGATATACTAGAGAGAAGTTTCTGGACAAGAGAGAGAGAAATATCTCTATCATACTCAGAGGCTCTGAAATTCACACTAGCTTTTGAATATACCTCAGTTCCAGCTCCATGGTTAGTCAAAAAAGACTTATCTTCACCATGCAGTTAGCATACTAGAACCAGTTATAGACTATCTGAACATTCCATTTATGAATTCTATCATCTGAGCACACTGTGCATGTTCATAAAGTACTGGGCTAATTGGCAATCCTATATCACATAAATCATAAATTCTTAAGTATAGTTGTTCTCCAAAATTCTATCCTAAGCATTTTCTCTTATGGCTCTACATTTTCTCATGGTGATCTTATCAGATTTCCAAATCATATCTATGCAGGTTTCTCAGATCTATCTATATCTATATCTATAGATATAAAGCCCCAGTCTCTTCCCACAGCCTTAGTCTCACATTATCATTTCAAACCCAATATCCCTAAAAAATCCTAAATTTAGCAAGTTCAAAATTGAAATTATTTTTGTTATATTTATATTTGAGACTAATTTATCTAACTATGAAATAGTGTGTAATGATAATGTCTAGATTAGTCATATAGGTGTGTGTTTTTTCTCTCTAACTTAGAACACAAAATACTGAATCAAAGAATAAGAGAATTGGACTTTGAATAGAGAAACCTTAAAGAACATCTATTCCAATAGCTTTATATTATGGATGAAAAAACTGAGGCACAAAGATGCAATTTATCTAAAGTATGAGACCATTTCTTGATAGACAAACCTAAATGGCAATTAAAAAGTGAAAGTATTCAATTCAACATTTATTAAATGACTACAACATTCTGTTCCAGGTACTAATGATACAATTTTATTAAGAGTCTCTGCCCGCAAGTAGCTTATGTTCTATTGAAGATACAATGAGTACAGTGGACAAACTTGTTTTTCCCCTAAAGACATTCATGTTCTCCCAGGTCTCTCCTCTACTTATCTTTCTTGCCTCATCTCTTACCATTCTCAGTTTCTCTGTATGTGTTTTCTTTGACCAAGAATATCTGAATACAATTCAAATACTAAAATTTTTAAGTCTTACAGAAGAAATTTACTGCTACTTTTTATTAATAGTGCCAAAGGAATATAGTTAAATTTATAAAATAATTTATAAAATGGTCATATTTGAAAAACTCAAAGTGTATGAATGAAAACTCATTAGTTTTAGGAAAGAACTTCTTTTAACAATGTCAATCCAAATAAGGCAGAAAAAAGTTCTTATTTTTCAATACCTATGCTTCTTTGTCTCTGTTTTGGTAGTCCATTCACAATACACAGGAATTTCCTTATTAGTTTCTTGCTGCCACAACCTTATTTTTCTCTAATTCTGTCATTACCAAGATTATTCTTTGAAAAAGAAGGTAGGCGGGACTTCCTGTTAAGATGGCGGAGAGGAGGTACATAGTTGTGTAGCTCCACGCTTTCTCTCACTATCCATTTCATTACAAGCCTCTGAATTAATGCTTGACTGAAAAAAAACCCACAAATAGTTACCAAGAGAAGCCATCCTTGAGATTCGCCAAGAAAGGTCTGTCTTTACTGGAGGGCTGGGACGGTTTTAGATCGGGCGCAGGCGGCGGGCAGCGGCAGTAAGAGCACGGGAGCAGAAGGGAGAGGAGGTGGGGAGTGATCGCAGCTGTCTCTGTGGGGAGAGCTTTGCTACAGGTTTGGATACTTTGCTCTGGCAGCAAGTCAGCAGCCCAGCAGAGAAGCTAAAAACACCGGGGGTGAAGAATACAACCCCAAACAGCTGTAGTCTCTCGGGACCTGGCCGCTCCCCCCTTTCCCCCCCCCACAGTGACTCAGCACGCTCTGGGATCTCAGAGCGCAGGCGCAGCGCAGTAGGGCTAGTGCCTCACTGCTGCCACCCACAGTCTGTAGAGGAAGCTCGGTAACAACACCCAGCCCCTCCCCCAAAGAAAGACTCCAGTTTTTTCTGTTTTTCTTTGCTAGTTTGTCTTTGATTATTAGACAGAATGAGCAAGAAACTGAAGAGGACTTTAACCCTTGACAGCTTCTATACAGATAGAGAGCAGACTCTAAATCCTGAGGAGACTAAAAACAGACAGTCCCCAGGTGATTCCCCAAAGGAGGAGATCATCTGTTCCTCAGCACAGAGGAACCTCATAGAAGTAATTAAAAAGGCTCTCACAAGGGAGCTAGAAGAAAAATGGGAAAAGGAGAGGAAGGCTTGGCAAAAGAGCCTGGAGAAGTCAGTTAAAGAGAGAGTGGATAAAGAAGTAAAATCCTTGAAAAATAGGATTGGTGAACTGGAAAACAAAATTGGCGAAATGGAAAAAAATTGTTGGAGGGGGATGTGGGAAAACAGGGACACTGATACATTGTTGGTGGAATTGTGAACATATCCAGCCATTCTGGAGAGCAATTTGGAACTATGCTCAAAAAGTTATCAAGCTGTGCATACCCTTTGATCCAGCAGTGTTTCTACTGGGCTTATACCCCAAAGAGATAATAAAGAAGGGAAAGGGACCTGTATGTGCCAAAATGTTTGTGGCAGCCCTGTTTGTAGTGGCTAGAAGCTGGAAAATGAAAGGATGTCCATCAATTGGAGAATGGTTGAGTAAATTGTGGTATATGAACGTTATGGAATATTATTGTTCTGTAAGAAATGACCAGCAGGATGAATACAGAGAGGACTGGTGAGACTTACATGAACTGATGCTGAGTGAAATGAGCAGAACCAGGAGATCATTATATACCTCAACAATGATACTGTTTGAGGATGTATTCTGATGGAAGTGGACCTCTTTGATAAAGAGAGCCTTAATTGATCAAAGATGGGCAGAAGCAGCTACACCCAGAGAAAGAACACTGGAAATGAATATAAACTGCTTGCATTTATGTTTTTCCTCCCGGGTTATTTATACCTTCTGAATTCAATTCTCCCTGTGCAACAAGAAAACTGTTTGGTTCTGCACACATATATTGTATCTAAGATATACTGTAACCCATTCAACATGTAAAGGACTCTTGCCATCTGGGGGAAGGGGTGGAGGGAGGGAGGGGAAAAATCGGAACAGAAATGAATGCAAGGGATAATGCTGTAAAAAATTACCCTGGCATGCGTTCTATCAATAAAAAATTATTTAAAAAATTGGCAAAATGGAAAAAAATTCCACAGAACAAAAGAACTCAATGGGACAATTAGAAAAAGATTTTTAAAAAGTGAGTGAAGAAAATACTTCACTGAAAATCAGAATTGAACAATTGGAATTGAATGACTCGAGGAGACAAGAAGAATTAGTCAAGCAAATCCAAAAAAATCAAACAATGGAAAAGAATATGAAATACCTTCTGGGGAAGACAACAGACCTGGAAAACAGATCCAGGAGAGACAATCTGAGAATCATTGGACTTCCAGAAAAACATGATGAAAAAAAGAGCCTGGACACTATTTTCCAGGAAATTATCAAAGAGAACTGCCCAGAAGTCATAGGAACAGAGGAAAAAATAAACATTGAAAGGATTCATCGATCACCCACTGAAAGGGATCCTAAAATCAAAACACCAAGGAATATAGTGGCCAAATGCCAGAACCCTCAGATGAAGGAAAAAATATTGCAAGCGGCTAGAAAAACCCAATTCAAGTATCAAGGAGCCACAATAAGGATCACTCAGGATCTAGCAGCATCCACATTAAAAGATTGAAGGGCCTGGAATATGATATTCCGAAAGGCTAAGGAACTTGGTATGCAACCAAAAATAACTTACCCAGCGAGAATGAGCATCTTTTTCCAGGGAAGAAGATGGACATTCAACGAAGTAAGTGAATTTCATCTATTTCTGATGAAAAAGCCAGAACTTAACAAAAAGTTTGATCTACAAATATAGAACTCAAGAGAAATCTAAAAAGGTAAAGATTAATCTTGGGAACTATATTTTGACTATATAGATGTATAAAGAATACATGTATACCTTGTTCTAGAAATTGATGTGGAAAGGACATTGTACCAGAAAAAGGGTAAAGTGGGGGTAGTACATCTCATGAAGAGGCATAGGAAACCTATTATATCTGAGAGAAAGAATGAAGGGGGATGAATATAGTGGGTATCTTACTGCCTTCAGAATTGGCTTTAAGTGAAAAATCTTAAGACATATTCAATCTATGGTGAAACTTCTCCCACCTCATTGAAAAGTGAGAAGGGAAAAGTGAAAAGGGAAGGAATAAGCTAAGCGGAAGGGAATACGGAAACTGGGAGGGAAAGGGGTAAGATAGGGGGAGGAACTCTACGGCGGGGAGAGGGATACTAAAAAGGGAGAGCTGTGAGAAGCAAGTGGTGCTCACAAGCTTAATACTGGGAAGGGGGGAAAGGGGAAAGAAGGGAGAAAAGCATAAACCAGGGTTAACAAGATGGCAAGTAATACAGAATTGGTCATTCTAACCATAAATGTGAATGGGGTAAACTCCCCCATAAAGAGGAAGCAGTTAGCAGAATGGATTAAAAGCCAGAATCCTACAATATGTTGTTTACAGGAAACACACCTGAAGCGGGGAGATACATGCAGGTTAAAGGTAAAAGGTTGGAGCAAAATCTACTATGCTTCAGGTGAAGTCAAAAAAGCAGGGGTAGCCATTCTGATCTCAGATCAAGCTAAAGCAAAAATTGATCTAATTAAAAGAGATAAGGAAGGGCACTATATCTTGCTAAAGGGTAGTATGGATAATGAAGCACTATCTATATTAAACATATATGCACCAAGTGGTGTGGCATCTAAATTCTTAAAAGAGAAATTAAGAGAGCTGCAAGAAGAAATAGACAGTAAAACTATAATAGTGGGAGATCTTAACCTTGCACTCTCAGAATTAGATAAATCAAACCACAAAATAAATAAGAAAGAAGTCAAAGAGGTAAATAGAATACTAGAAAAGTTAGATATGATAGATCTCTGGAGAAAATGTAATGGAGACAGAAAGGAATATACTTTCTTTTTAGCAGTTCATGGAACCTATACAAAAATTGACCATATATCAGGACATAAAAACCTCAAACTCAAATGCAGTAAGGCAGAAATAGTAAATGCATCCTTTTCAGACCACGATGCAATGAAAATTACATTCAACAAAAAACCAGGGGGAAGTAGACCAAAAAATAATTGGAAACTAAATAATCTCATACTAAAGAATGATTGGGTGAAACAGCAAATCATAGACATAATTAATAACTTCACCCAAGAAAACAATAATAATGAGACATCATACCAAAACAGATGGGATGCAGCCAAAGCGGTAATAAGGGGAAATTTCATATCTCTAGAGGCCTATTTGTATAAAATAGAGCAAGAGAAGGTCAATGAATTGGGTCTGCAACTAAAAATGCTAGAAAAGGAACAAATTAAAAAACCCCAGTCAAACACTAAACTTGAAATTCTAAAAATAAAAAGAGATCAATAAAATTGAAAGTAAAAAAACTATTGAATTAATTAATAAAACTAAGAGTTGGTTCAATGAAAAAACCACCAAAATAGACAAACCCTTAGTAAATCTGATTAAAAAAAGGAAAGAGGAAAATCAAATTGTTAGTCTTAAAAATGAAAAGGGAGAACTCGCCACTAACGAAGAGGAAATTAGAGCAATAATTAGGAGTTACTTTGCCCAACTTTATGCCAATAAATTCGACAACTTAAATGAAATAGAAAAATACCTCCAAAAATATAGCTTGCCCAAACTAACAGAGGAAGAAGTAAATATCCTAAACAGTCCCATCTCAGAAAAAGAAATGGAACAAACTATCAATCAACTCCCTAAGAAAAAATCCCCAGGACCAGATGGATTTACATGTGAATTCTACCAAACATTTAAAGAACAATTAATTCCAATGCTAAATAAACTATTTGAAAAAATAGGGATTGAAGGAGTCCTACCAAACTCCTTTTATGACACAGACATGGTACTGATACCTAAACCAGGTAGGCTGAAAACAGAGAAAGAAAATTATAGACCAATCTCCCTAATGAATATTGATGCTAAAATCTTAAATAAAATATTAACAAAAAGATTACAGAAAATCATCCCCAGGATAATACACTATGACCAAGTAGGATTTATACCAGGAATGCAGGGCTGGTTCAATATTAGGAAAACTATTAGCATAATTGACTATATCAATAACCAACCAAACAAAAACCATATGATCATTTCAATAGATGCAGAAAAAGCATTTGATAAAATCCAACATCTATTCCTAATAAAAACACTTGAGAGCATAGGAATAAATGGACTTTTCCTTAAAATAGTCAGGAGCATATATTTAAAACCATCAGTAAGTATCATATGCAATGGGGAAAAACTGGAACCTTTCCCAGTAAGATCTGAAGTGAAGCAAGGTTGCCCACTATCACCATTATTATTTAATATCGTATTAGAAACACTAGCCTCGGCAATAAGAGTCGAGAAAGATATTAAAGGAATTAGAGTAGGCAATGAGGAAACCAAACTATCACTCTTTGCAGATGATATGATGGTATATCTAGAGAACCCCAGAGATTCTACTAAAAAGCTATTAGAAATAATTCATAATTTTAGCAAAGTAGCTGGCTACAAAATAAATCCCCATAAATCCTCAGCATTTTTATACGTCCCCAACAAAACCCAACAGCAAGAGATACAAAGAGAAATTCCATTCAGAATAACTGTTGATACCATAAAATATTTGGGAATCTATCTACCAAAGGAAAGTCAGGAATTATATGAGCAAAATTATAAAAAAGTCTCCACACAAATAAAGTCAGACTTAAATAATTGGAAAAATATTAAGTGCTCTTGGATCGGCCGAGCGAACATAATAAAGATGACAATACTCCCTAAATTAATCTATTTATTTAGTGCTATACCAATCAGACTTCCAAGAAAATATTTTAATGATCTAGAAAAAATAACAACAAAATTCATATGGAACAATAAAAAGTCGAGAATCTCAAGGGAATTAATGAAAAAAAAATCAAATGAAGGTGGCCTAGCTGTACCTGATCTAAAATTGTATTATAAAGCAGCAGTCACCAAAACCATTTGGTATTGGCTAAGAAATAGATTAGTGGATCAGTGGAAAAGGTTAGGTTCACAAGACAGAATAGTCAACTATAGCAATCTAGTGTTTGACAAACCCAAAGATCCTAACTTTTGGGAAAAGAATTCATTATTTGATAAAAACTGCTGGGATAATTGGAAATTAGTATGGCAGAAATTAGGCATGGACCCACACTTAACACCATATACCAAGATAAGATCAAAATGGGTCCATGACCTAGGCATAAAGAACGAGATTATAAATAAATTAGAGGAACATAGAATAGTTTATCTCTCAGACTTGTGGAGGAGAAAGAAATTTGTGACCAAAGATGAACTAGAGACCATTACTGATCACAAAATAGAAAATTTTGATTACATCAAATTAAAAAGCCTTTGTACAAACAAAACTAATGCAAACAAGATTAGAAGGGAAGCAACAAACTGGGAAAACATCTTCACAGTTAAAGGTTCTGATAAAGGCCTCATTTCCAAAATATATAGAGAACTGACTCAAATTTATAAGAAATCAAGCCATTCTCCAATTGATAAATGGTCAAAGGATATGAACAGACAATTTTCAGAGGATGAAATTGAAACTATTACCACTCATATGAAAGAGTGTTCCAAATCATTATTGATCAGAGAAATGCAAATTAAGACAACTCTGAGATACCACTACACACCTGTCAGATTGGCTAAGATGACAGGAAAAAATAATGATGATGGGGATTCTTGGAGGGGATGCGGGAAAACTGGGACACTAATGCATTGTTGGTGGAGTTGTGAACGAATCCAAACATTCTGGAGAGCAATCTGGAATTATGCCCCAAAAATTATCAAATTGTGCATACCCTTTGATCCAGCAGTGTTTCGATTGGGCTTATATCCCAAAGAAATACTAAAGAAGGGAAAGGGACCTGTATGTGCCAAAATGTTTGTAGCAGCCCTATTTGTAGTGGCTAGAAACTGGAAAATGAATGGATGCCCATCAGTTGGAGAATGGCTGGGTAAATTGTGGTATATGAATGTTATGGAATATTATTGTTCTGTAAGAAATGACCAGCAGGATGAATACAGAGAGGACTGGCGAGACTTACATGAACTGATGCTAAGTGAAATGAGCAGAACCAGGAGATCATTATACACTTCGACAACGATATTGTATGAGGACATATTTTGATGGAAGTGGATTTCTTTGACAAAGAGACCTAACTGAGTTTCAATTGATAAATGACGGACAAAAGCAGCTACACCCAAAGAAAGAACACTGGGAAACGAATGTGAACTATCTGCATTTTTGTTTTTCTTCCCGGGTTATTTATACCTTCTGAATCCAATTCTCCCTATGCAACAAGAGAACTGTTCGGTTCTGCAAACATATATTGTATCTAGGATATACTGCAACATATCCAACATATAAAGGACTGCTTGCCATCTAGGGGAGGGGGTGGAGGGAGGGAGGGGAAAAAAATTGGAACAGAAACGAGTGCAAAGGATAATGTTGTAAAAAAAAAATTATCCTGGCAAGGATTCTGTCAATATAAAGTAATTATTAAATAAAAATTAAAAAAAAAAAAAAGAAAAAGAAGGTAGGCTTTTCCCATTCTTTTGTGAAAACAGCCCAAAGCATATCTTTTAAGCCTTTTTATTGATCTTAACCACAAGAGATTCTGGAAAACATTCAATTGATTATTAATTGATAATGAAAAAATTATAGGGAACTCTTGGAATTAGGAATTCTAGGGATATTATATAGTCTGAGATCACCTTTTAATAATATTGTAGAAGAACATCTTTCCTGGAGTGAAATTGGACTAAATAATCTCCTTTTCAAATATAATTCTGTCACTCACTGGGAGTTAATAAAAAGTGGAAAGCAAAAAGTTAGAAGATTCAATAGTCAGTACAGAATTACTTATAGATGAATTAGAACTTTTTTGAAAATTTCATTATTTATTGAAAATTTTATTATTTATTTATTTTAAATAGTGTGTGTGTGTGTGTGTGTGTGTGTGTGTGTGTGTTCCTTCTTTGAACCAATTCCAATGAAAGTGAAGTTCAAGTATTGTCCTCAGTCCCTCTCCATTTAAAAAAATCTTTCTTGCATGCTTCTTTTATGTGACATATTCCCATTTCTACTTTTCCCTTCTTCCTTTTCACGTTATCTTCTTCTTTCTCATTCCTTCATTTTTTTTTTCTTTTGAAGATCATCCCAACATAATCATTCCACACTCATGCTCTGTTTATTTAGTTTCCTTTTAAGACCTTAATAATGAAAAAGTTCTTAGAAGTTACATGTATCATCTTCTCACATAGGAATGCACATTGTTAAACTTTATTGAGTACCTTGTTATTATTCTTTCAGGTTTACCTTTTTATGCTTCTCTTGAGTCTTGTGTTTAAATGTTAAATTTTCTATTTGGTCTTTTTATCAGAAATGCATAGAAGTACTCTAGTTAAATGTCCATTTCCCCCTGAATTATACTTAGTTTTGCTGAGGTTTATTCTTGATTGGAATTCTAGCTCCTTTGCCTTCTGGAATATCATATTCCACATATCTGCTCCTTTAACATGGAAGCTGCTAAATCTTGTGCTATACTGACTATGACTCTGGTATTACAGTTGTTTGTTTCTGGGTGCTTACAATATTTTCTGTAGGCTGTAGAATTTAGCTTTTCATTTTGGAGTTTTCATTTTGGGAACTCTTTCAAAGGGTATTTGCTGGATTCTTTCAATTTCTATTTTATCTTCTGATTCTAGGATACTGGAGCAGTTTTCTTTGATAATTTCTTGAAACTTGATTTCTAGACTCTTTAATCATAGCTTTGAGGCAGTCTAATAATTCTTAAATCATCTCTCCTGAACTATTTTTCAAGGAAGTTGCTTTTCTAGTGAGATATTTTAGATTTTCTTTCCTTTTTTGACTTTGTTATATTGTTTCTTGGTGTTTCACAGACCTTCCAGTTACTCAATTCTAATTTTTTAAAAATTATGTTCTTCAAGGCTCTTTTTCATTTGGCCTAGTCTGCTTTTTAAAGAGATTTTTTTTTTTGGCATGAATTTTTGTCCCTTTTTATCTTTGTCAATTCTGGCTTTTAAGATATTATTTTTTTCAGAATTTTTTGGTTCTTCTTTTATCAAACTGTCAATTCTCCTTTCATATTTTTTTCTACATCATTCTTATTTATTTTTCCAATTTTCTCTTCACCACTCATCTCTTTCTCTCTCTTTAAAACAAAACAAGCAAACAACAACAACAACAAACCATCTCTTCCAGGAATTAGTTTTTTTTTTTTTTTTTTTCTTGGCTTAAATTAGCACTTTTTTCTTTGAGGCTTTGCTTCACTGTGTAAATATTTGATTGTTTCCTTCTAATATTATCTTCATTAATGTATTGCTTGATTTCATTGTTGTCTTGAATTTATGTCTTTATCTTCCCTGCCACCATAATAACTTTTTAATGGTCAAATTCTTTTGTTGTTGTTATTGTTTGCTCATTTTCCCACTGAGAGCAAAATATTTCAGCCTGATGAAAAATTCCTGATCTCAACAAAGGAGAAATTTTTTTAAACTTATAAGGAAATTAGTGATTAGAGTATCAGTATTTTGTGTGTGTGTGTGTCACTGTTTATCTGTCTGTTTCTCTTCTCCTTCTCTCCCGAATAGGACTTGGAATTTGATGAAAATATATATTTAGAATCAGGAAAAAACAGAAGACAAGCAAGAACTATTATTATCACCATCCCAATTATCATTTTATATCTAAAATATATCATATATTGCATGATTATTTCTCAGTTGTATTTTCATATAGGTATAGAAATACAGTATCATAAGAGAAATAGCAAAAGAGGATTTTTTAAAATTACATTCCTTTGGGAAAAAAATCTCAAATGTAAAAACAAAATCAGGAAAAGTAAAAATGAAAGTTTTGTCACATTTACAAGATATAAAGCTACATTACACAATCTATTGTGTACTTGTTTAAAAAAAAAGAGTAAGCATTGGAGCTTATGAGATAAACAAGAATTAAAAACAATAGAATCTAAGAACTCAGTGTTTGATAAATCCAAGAACATAAATTATTGGAGAAAAGAATGATTTTTTTTGACAATAAGAGATTGAATACTTTGACAAAAGCTAGGTTTAAACTTATGCTTCAAACAATAATAAAATCTAAATGGATATGCAACAATAAAATGTCAAAGCATAAAAATATTGAGAGCCATATCAGGTGTGTTTCACAATTATGATTAGGGAGAAAATCCTTGACTGAACAAGAGGACATCATCAAATCTAAAATAGATAATTTTGACTATGTTGATTCAGAAGCCTTTACAGTAATAAATCAATAAATATAAAATTAGAAGATAAATAATGGGGAAATATTTACATCAAATATTATTGACAAAAGTTAGATAACAGAAATACATAGGAAACTGAAGCAAGCCTCAAACAACAATCATTGTTAAACCCCTACTATCTATATGTAACAGCAAATGTCATTCCTCAAAAGATAAATGGCCAAAGGATATGAAAAGTTTTCAAAAGAAGAATTACAAAATATAAATGATCATATAAAAGTATTCTTCAAATCAGTCACAGTAAGAGAAATACTAAAAAACTCACTTCTTCTTCTACTTCACATCTTGCAAATTAACAAAGACAACAAAAGACACAAAAATGGTTTGCAGAGACTTTGGGACACCAGACATATTGGTGTACTCTTGATTAGGTTGTAAAGTATTCCAATTATCTGAGAAAATCAGAGAAATATGGGATGACATATATATGTGTATGTGTATATATGTATATATACACATACACACACACATATATATATAATGTATATAAATATATACACACACATATACAAACATATATATACACATATAAACTGTTTATATATACGTACACATATGTAAATTATATATATATAGTCACACTATATATATACATATAAACTGATGCAAGGCAAAATTAGCAGAACAAAGAGAATAATATACATGATTGCAACAATGTAAATAAAAAGATTACTAAAAAGAAGATGAACTCTGAGTAATTGAAAAAACCAGTGAAGATTCCCTAGAAAGGAAAATGAAACATATTTAACTCCTCAAGGCAACAAGTTGTGAGGCTACTAGGACAGAGTACTGCTGACATCAGTTGTTGTTGATTTATTGTTTTCCTATTTCACAGAGAGGATTCAATGATGATGGTGAAATCATTGTAATGTAAAAGCAAAAGGCATCATTATAATATATATTATATTATATATATATTTGAAAAATTTGAGCAAAATGTTCTTCCACTTAATATTCCAGTTGTTGAATTGCTTAGATCATTCTAACTTAATAAATCTTCACCACCTTTTCCTTTTCCTGACATTTTGTTTCTTCAGTTTTGTAATTTATAATGAATGTACAGCATAATTATTTAAATTTCATGTTTTATAACCCCCCCCCCCCCAGGAAAATTTATCAGGAATTGGAAAAGTTTATGGGTTATGGTCTTTTAAATGAAACAGAAGTGTTTAGTTGGTTTTTAGAAACTAAAAAAATTAATGTTTTGTACGTTCTTTCTTTGGTGAACTTGACCTTGAGGTATCACAGAATTTGACCATGAGTTGAAAGAACATAAGAGGTGATTTTATACATTTGACCCTTTGAAATAGTTTATTATTTTGTGGTTTTTATCCATGTTTAAAATGTTGTTAGATTGGCAAAGGAAATAATTGAATTTTAGGTATTATAGAATATATATGTAGAGATATTCAGAATTAGTTTTGTGAATATTGATAGCTCATTCTACACGTCTTTTCATATATTATTTAGTACTAGCTACTATATCACTAAGGATTTGTCCCTCTCTGTTTATGTCTGTTGCCCAAAGACCATTCTATCTAAGTTAAAGGTTAATTATAAAATTGGTTAGCTTTAGGGTGACAGAGTTATTAGCCACAGTTATTCTTCAGAACTGTCTACTCAGTTGTAGAATGGTTTCAATCAGCAATGATAAAGGGAATGCCTACAGTGAAAACTCAAAGAGACTTGAAATTTGAGGAAATAATGGTAGTAATAGTAATAGTAGTAGTAGCAGCAGCAGCAGTAGTTTCATAGGTACCCATATAATATCAAGAAATCTGGAAGTCTCCAAGCACAAATCAAAAAGACTTGAAATATCGAGGAAGCAGTAGCAATATAATAATATTAGTAGTAATATAGTAGCAATAGCAGGAGCAGCAGCAGCAGTAATAGTAGTAGTAATGTTACTGGTAGTGGAAGCAGGGAAATGAATAATAAGAAGAAAGAAGAGGAAGAAAAAGAGGAAAAAGAAGAAGAAAGAAGAGGAAGAAGAGAAAGAAGAAGAAAAGTGGAAGAGGAAGAAGAAGAGGAGAAAGAAAGAAAAAAAAAGAAGAAGAAAGTTTCTCAGTACATTCGATAGACTGCCTGCAGACTTAATGAAAGACATAGACAAGAGCCACATGGGTTGAGAGGACATAGATAGGATGCCATCTTTGCCATTGGATAAAGTATCCATATTGATGATATCATGGATGTATCGATATATTAATAGGAGGAGTAGCAACAATAGTATCTATATCACACAAGGCCCAAGTAAGACTTTAAAAATAAAAGGCAAATTTTTTTTGTTAACTTGCAAAGTTTATGGCACTAAGGGTTTTTAGTTACAGGTTGCTAGTTCAAGACAAAGCAAAAGAAATCCTTTTTATTTAACAAAGGAAGTGGGGATCCAAAGATATTTCAGTGTTTAAACTCTGTAATTCACAGGGAAAAAGATAACCCAGTCTTAACTATTTGAATGTTACTATATTTTAGTTAACTGTTCATTACGCTACATCTTCCAGTCTGAATGCATATATTTCCTTAATTTTTTTTTAGAATTGTGGAAAAAGGCTATTACAGTGAGCGTGATGCAGCACAGGCAGTCAAACAAATACTGGAGGCAGTTTCTGTAAGTATTGAGTAATGCTTAAGTAATTAAGTATTGAGATTCATCTCATCACCAGCTAGTCTTTCCCCTTCCTAAAGTAATTCTTAATAATAAAGTGGTCATAATTAGAGCATGATTCTTATAGGAAATCATCTGAAACTATTTTATTTTCTTAGTGATTTCTTCTTTTTTCACTGATACAAATATCCCTGAGTGACAAAAATTTTCATTAATATAAATTCTTTCATTAGCCAAATGTTTCCAAATTAAACAACATTAGCTTTTGAATCCCTACCTCTAACAGTTTTCTTGTTTTCTTTATCTGCTTCTGCCATTACGACCACCACCAAGAAGATAAAAAATGTATCCTGGAGCTTTTAAAATGATCGACAGACTTGTTTTTCTCCTGACTGGATCAAAAACACATAAAATGGGTTCAAACTATGGTGATTTTAGCTTTCGAAAGGAAATAATTCTGAATGTATAACATTTCCAGACAAGAATTAGCAGAGGGAAAAAATATATACTGATAAATGTTTGCTGTAAAACATTCCTTCTTGAGAAACTTATTTGGATAAAAAGAATTAAAGGTAATACCACAGTTAGTGAGACTTAACTATTTAAAATCTTTCAAATGTATTTAGGAGGGTGATATATGGTAAAATATGCATGATTGATTCAGTTATTGAATATAAAATTAGTACAAATTATTCTCCAAATAAGTAGAGCAGATTTCAAGGGACAATACTTAAGATAAGCACTTAAAATACACACACACACACACACACACACACACACACACACACACACACACACATATATATAAAATGTGTTCAGAATGAAAGTGTACCTTATTATTTACTGTCACATCTCAATTTAAAAGTTAGCTGTGTGGTACACTGAGAAACCAGACTTGACTGGCAAGCATACAATGAACTGACAATCACATACAGTGGCCTGACAGTCACATACATGATCAAATCCACTTAAAGAAAAGTAGTTCCCTGTGTCTAAAACTACAATTTTGAAACCAAAGAAAGAAAAAAAATAATCTGTACAAAGAGCTGATAGGAATAGTAAAACTGTATTCTAACTAAACTTTAGTTGGTTTTATAGTGCTATCCTGCCAAATTCATATTTATTTTGCTGTTGTTGGGGTTTTTTTTTTGGGGGGGGAGGGGGGAAGTGAGTGGAAAAGATGTGGATGGGAAAATCCCACATACTTGTTTTTAATATTTTTTCATAATATTATTCCTGAATATTTTCTTAAAATGTTACTGTGATTATTGTTCCCTCCCAGTGACCCCAATTTCACCATCATTGTCTATAGCACCATCACCTCATGTATTCCTTAGACTTGTAACCTCAAGATCATTTTCCACTTATCTCTTTCCTTTGCATATTACATCCCAAATTTTATCAAGTCTCAGGTCCATCTTACCTTATACTTCAATAATTTCAAGATAGCCTCCTATCCAAGGTTGCCTACCTTCTGTGAATTCCTGCTCTAATCCAAATTGTCTTAAATACCATATCACTATCATGTTCACTGAAGAGTTTCTTGTCTTAGCAAAGTCCTTTCTCATTACTCCACAATATAGATTCTACGTCAGTCAAATAAAAATGACTTCCTATGCCCAACCCTATTTTTTTAGTTCCCATATTCATAATTGTAAATGAGATATTTTTCTGTCAATAGTTGCCTCTACTTCTTTTCTATTTAACTCTTCTCCTAAATTTAATTCAAAAGTCCCCTTTTTCAGAATGTCAATGTGGCTTAATCCCCATCTAATCATCACTTAGATATAGATATTCTTCCATGTAACACTTCTAATTAATTAATTAATTAAAGCTAAAACTTTCTGGGTAAAATTGAGTATTCATTATAGAGAAACCACACCTAAATAAGAACATCCTGCAAAGTGTGTAAGGACATGAGTGTGCAGAACTCTTTTAAAGGCATGATAAATGAATTGTTTGATGTCCCAATTATGTATCTTTACAAAAATAATTCCTAGACCAAAACTTCTTGGCTGGCAAAATTGACTATGATGGAAAACAAAATCTAATATGAAAACAAAATAACAGAATTGCCATTATTGATTTTATTTTAGCAGAAAAACTCTATAAGGAAAGCAAAATTTTTCTCTATGACTTCCCCAAAGTAAAAAGGATTAAAATTCTATGTATGATTTGGTCATGTAATTGGCAAGATGATATGAATTCATTCTCAGCATATCTTCTCCAACCTAACAGCATCAAAAAAAAGGAAATATGCACAAAATCAATAGTAATTCCAGTTGAATCAACAAGATAAAAAAACCAATCCAGTACAAGATAAAAGTGCAATTACATAACACTGGAGAAGTTAAATATTTAATGATTTTGGTCTTTTTACTTTCAACCTATGCATCCAACATAATCTCACATAATTGAAATTTGGGATTCAGTTATGATGACCTCTGATAAGTTTCTGCTGGGTCATGACCCATTATTCATAACCCACATCAAATAAAAGGCAAAGTTAGTAAATCTATCTAATTCTGTGAAGGGAAGTACAATTGAATGTGTATATATTGGGGAAAAGTGTAGAAGTTGAAGCTTGCATGATTGGCTCGAAAGCAAGATACCTTCATACCCAAGAAAGAGGATAGAAAAAATCTAATTATCTTTCCTTTGAAGATTTATATGTTTTAAAGAGGAAACCAGCTGTACATCTACACTTCAAATTCAAGCATGTTGAATGCCCTCAGCCTTAGGAATCTGTAAAAAAGAAAAACTTTGCCACAAAGGCAAAAGAGAAAAAAGATGAAGAGGACAGCCTGAGGCAATCAACAGGGAATACAAGGAAAAAGACTGAAAAACAAAAAGTACAAAAGAGATGGTCTAGGTATAAGTCTAGATTACAAGGAAATAAATTAATTTTCCCACACACACAATAGCTTCAAGAAGAGGAAAAATAAAATAAAAAAAAGACCATAATGAATAAAGAATACATTATGAAGAGAAATGAGTCAAAAAAAAACCCACCAAAAAATAGAATGGAAAATTTTCTAGAAACCAGAACTCTCAAGGTATATATCTCTAAGACATGAAGTCACAGCAATAGAAAATCTTTTAAAATAGCAGAATCATGAAGAGAATGTCTCATATGGAATTTAAAAATTTGGAAATAAAAGAAAATTTTATAGAAGCCAAAACCCAACAACTTTGAAAGATCATATGAATTTTCTATAATTCATTGTGGCTCATCTTGAAAACAAGATGTATGTATATATGTGATGTGAATATATATATATAATCAAAACTCTCCTCCACCTCCTAAAAAAGTGATAATACTAAAAATTTGACCATAATACCACAGGAAACAAGAAATACTGCCCAGAATTTTTGAATCTTAAAAAAAAATGCTGATTGATCAAATTCACAGATTATAACCAGAAAAAAGTTCTTTACCTGAAATTGATTTTATGGATAAAGTACTGACTTAAAATAGGAAGTGAGGCAAAATAAATACAAAAGAAATGGTGAAAGCAAATTAAAAATCAGTGACTTAAAAATGATTTAAAATCCATGAATGGATTAATCATCTAATTAAATGAAAGGAAATGACTAATAAATAAAAAAAGAAGGGAATAATTTGCTGCATAAAAGAATCACATCTCCTGAAGAAGAATACAAAAAGAAAATGACAACTAAAAGCACATTATTCAGAATTTTTTAAAAATTTTTTTAACATTATTCAGAATTTTAAAAATCAATAGTTATAACCATGCTATCCTATAGTGCAAGAAAAAACATCCAGAACGTCAAGAAAGAGAAATATGGAACCAACTTTATGTTTAAAGTTACCATAAACAGTATATTTTATTAAATATATATCATGAAATGGCATAGCAAATAAAGTTTGAAGAAGAAAACCCAAATAAGTTGCTATAAAAAAATAGAATACCACTATTACTGTAAGAAATAATGGCTTTCCTTTTTTGTAGCTGGATAAGCCTAACAAAAAGATCAGGGGTCCTTAAACTTTTTAAATAGAGGGCCAGTTCACTGTCCCTCAGACTGTTGGAGGGCCAGACTATAGTAAAAACAAAAACTATGAACAAATTCCTATGTACGCTGCATATATCTTATTTTGAAATGAAGAAACAAAACGGGAACAAATACAATATTTAAAATGAAGTAAAGTTAAATCAACAAACTTACCAGTATTTCAATGGGAACTATGGGCCTGCTTTTGGCTAATGAGATAGTCAATGTCTCTTTCCATATTTGTCACTGCTAGTCGTAACAAGTGATGCAAATGCGCATCCATTAGTCTTGATTTGGTTAGAGATTTCAAATGTTTCATTCTAGAAAAAGTCTGTTCACAGACATAAGTGCTGCCAAAGATGGTTGCCATTTTGAGTGCATGGTTTCTGAGATGAGGATATGTCTCAGAGGGGAGAGATGCATAGAAATTATGAAGGCTGCTTGACTTGAATGCGTCTTTTAGAGAGTCACAATTCTGCAGTTCAGCCAGTTCCATTTGGTAAATTGTATCCACATTTTCAATGTCAATAAAAAATGGATTACGGAACAGCTATATGTCCTGTTCATGGAGATGAAGCTCTTTAAATCTAAATTGAAACTCTTTTTGCAATTTTTCCAGTGAATCCACACATGATTTGTTTGGGAATGTAATCAGCGGTTTTTCCGCTAACAGATTTTGAGTTGTGGGGAGATGGCAGAAGTTTTCCTCCTTCACTTGTTTGATAAGGAGGCCTAATTTTACTTCAAATGCTTTGACATATGATTGCATATCACAGATGGGCTTCCCCTTTCCTTTGCATATTGAAATTGTTGAGTAGCTTTGTTACATCTGTCATAAAGGCAAGGTGCGATTTCCATTCTGCATCATTGAGCTGTGGTACTTCTTTGTTTTTTGGAAGCAGAAAAGTTGTAATCTGTAGAAGTCAGTCATAGAAACATTTCAAAATTCTCCCTCGACTCAGCCAATGGACTTCTGTGTGATACAGAACATCTTCATACTCAACATTTAGCTCAGATAGAAATTCCTGAAATTGTCTGTGATTTAGTGCGTTAGCTCTAATGAAGTTAACACAAGATACCACAATTTTCATAACAGAGTTCCTTCAGTGATTTACTACACAGCGCTTGTTGGTGGATGAGGCAGTGTATGGCTATTGGATGAGAATGGTTATGTTTGTCCATCTCTTGGTTAATGCGAGCAATTACTCCTTTCTTAGACCCCACCATGCTAGGAGCACCATCAGTTGTCACGCTGGCTAGTTTAGCCCAGTCCAGCTCCAAACCATTCATAGTTTGGCAAACCTTTTCATAGATATCCTCTCCTGTAGTTGTTCCATTGATGCTTTGCAGTGCAGCAACCTCTTCTATGACTTCAAAATAATCATTCATCCCACGAATAAAAATTACAAGTTGTGCAGAATCACGAACATCATTGCTTTCCTTTTATAAAGAGCTCAGGAGTTTTCAACAAACTCTTCATTTGCTCCCAATTGCTCTGCTTGGTTTTGACTCCATGAACATCATAACCTTTCAGCAGATACTCTTTGGCAGTTCCTTTCAGCTTCCTTTGGTGTATTCTCTCTCATTACCTGCCCCAGATTGTAAATGCCTTGAGGACAGGGACTGTCTTTTTCTTATTTGTATCCCCCAGTGTTTGGCATATAGGACTTAATAAATGTTCATTGACTATTGAAAATGACAAACTATCCATGCTTGCTCATTCTTTGATATGCTTGTTTATATCATCCCATAAGTTTTTCCTGAAGAGTGACTGCTCTAGATGAAAGAGTTTTTGTAACAGTCCAATTAAAATGATCATAGTAACACTCTAGATGTAGAAAGTACAGTACCCTTAGCTCAGTGCTGAAGGTTTAAAAAAAGTCTTTAGTTGCCCATTAAAGAATGACCCTAGGTGACCAATAGATTGATCTCTCAAGCAGACACTCTGTATCCTGAGAAGAGGTTGGTAGTAGAGCGCCCTGCCCATGTTGCTGTCCATTGGCAGAGTATGATACAATTGTCTAGCAGCAGAGACTCAATAGCAGAACCACTTCTTTGGAATTTATGAAGATGCTTTGAAAAAAGATAATCAAAACCTTGTATAGTTATGAATTACCATGACTACATACATTTTCTGTATGTGTGCTCTATTATTATTGTACTTTATATTCCTGCTCACTATTTTTCCTTGTAGATTTTGGATGTATATGTGGTAAATGTGCTTCTGATGCAGAAGGAAATTATTTATAATTATTGCTCTTGCTATATCATTTGAATAAATGCCTTTGTTAAATATAACTGATCTATTGCCTGATTGTTGAAGGGAATCATACTAGTGGGGGATTATGAGCTAATGATTGAGAGGATAGCCACCTACAGAGCCACTCTCCCCACCCTAGAACTAGTTATAGTCCCTTCTCTGGAGAATAGTTTTCAAGTTGGGTGAATAAGGCTTTGAAGGTTTGTTCTTCATTATTAGATTTCTGTGGGATATTGCTTAATGAATAAGCTTTAATGTGCTTACCAAACATTCTAATCCCTTGCTCCATTCCTATTATCCAATATATTCAAGAATTCCTTAAAATTACAATAAAAGCAAATTTAACTTCAATAAAAAAAGAATTTTAAAATTATAGCTGTTACATAGAAGTATTTAAGTAGAGGCTAAATTGTTGTTGTCATGAATATCATACAAAAACTCATGGTTAGGATAGAAAGTTAAATTAGAGGAACTCTAAGGTATGACCAGGGTTAAGATTTAATGATTGCATAGTATTTGCAGCCTTTCTGTCAGTATTGTTAAATGGTACATTGAAAATTGCTAAAATTCATTCATAATGTCCTCCATAATGCATTCACCAAGTCTGTGATCTGGTGATGATTTTATTTCCTGAATCTTCTACTGAGCGCCTGCTGAGCTAAACAACACATGTATGTACTGGTGGGAAGAGTAATATATAAACACATTTTTAAATCTCATCTGCCTTTTTCAAACTTTCCTAAGTCTATCAATCAACAAAATTGTAAATCAAACACAATTATGTAGAGATTGTGAATTTCTGAGACTCACATTGAAAATTTAATAGTAGACTTTCAAAGGTTACTTCTGGCTCCATCTATAATTGATGCTGACATATTTAGAAATCCATATGTTGTTTTCATGGAAGAGACTGCTGTAGATCATGAGGTGCTTCCTCAGATGGAAAAAAAATCATCGAATGCATAGTCTTTTTCAGATACGAATGAGATCAAAAACTAGTTTTTTGAAGGCAAGCAAATTTCTTTTCCCCCACTTATTAGGGATGGGAAAGAATTACTGAGGTCAATCTCCAGCTAAGTAGTTCTATATGATTATTTCAATAATTGGACAAAGGAAGAAATTTTGAGATTTCTTTCATTTATATACATTAATACTTAGCTTCCAGAATATTGGAGCATTTCCTGAGTTAGGGGAATTAAAATATATTTTGTGCTATCTTAGCAATATAATTCTGGTTAGTCTATAGCTTTTGACTCATAGAAAAGAATATTTACTTTTGTTTTACTTAATTCAAATATAGGCTTAAAAAGATTAATGCCTTAAAATTGAAATGTCTTGTGTTCAAGGAGAATCTGTGCGGGACTTCTACAATAATAGTGTTAGCTTTGCTTGCTGAGTCTTACCCTGAATACTTAAGCTGATTTTTTGTTATTCCATTATTTAGTTGCAACAGTTCCTAAAAAATCTCTTCCTAAAGATCATTCCATCAATCATCAGTACATATGAAGCACCTCTTATATGCCAGGTACTAGTCTAGTCTCTGCGAATACAAAAATGAAACAATTCCTTCTCTGAGGAAGCTTACATTCTATTGGCAAAAATATCAGAGATACCTATACTTATAAGAATAAAAATACATATATATACGTACATGTATGTGTGCATGTATGTTTGACTGTATAATATATGTAAATCAGCTATAAAGTTGTGTGTGTACAAGTATGAATGTATGTGTGCATACATATTTATATATTCAGTCATTTCCGTCAAGCCTGACTCTTCATGACCTCATTTGGGGTTTTCTTGGCAGAAATACTAGAATGTCTTGTTATTTCCTTCTCTATCTCATTTTACAGATGAGGAAGCTGGGTTATATAGGTTATATATCTTGACCAGGCCACATAGTTATTAACAAGACTGAATTTGAACTCTTCCTAATTCTAGATCTGACACTATTTCCACTATGCCTCCAAATCGATTGACCAATCTATCTATTCATATTGTGAATATATGCATATAACACAATATTTTGTATACAATGTATGTGTCTAGTATATGTGTGTGTGTATGTATATACCTATGAATAAGTGTATATGTGTGCATATGTATATATAGACATACATACAAGCATATATTTACGGTTAATTTTAGGGGAGAAAGAGAGCACTAGAAGTTTGGGAAATAAGAAAGATTCCATGTAAAAGATGTTATTTGAGTAGAGTTTTGAAAGAACCAATGAATCTTAAGATCTGGCATTGGGATGGGAGTGCATTCCAAGCAAGGATAGCCATGCAAAAGTAAGATAGAATAAATCAACTAATTTATTTAATATCTTCTTTTCCACTGTCAAACTAATTTTAGGTCCCACAAATTATTGGTAAATCCTAAAACATTTAAAATATGTAGTTATTTGATATTCCAATTTTTCTTTTATAATTTTCTAAGGTTCTGATATATGAAATTCTCGCTAGTCTTTATTTTGCACAAAGCTGACAGTCTGGGCAATCTGTTCATTTTTTTTCAAGGAAGTTTTTCTCCACAGAAATAAAAGTAACATAGCAACACACCAAGTATGGCAGAATACCAGGGATTGCAGATTGGAACATATCTTTTCCCCTCTCCTCACCAAATATATACTTACATGTTTGGATTCTGGGTGGTTTTCATTTCTAAAATTGAGATTTGGAGGACAGCAAATACTGGATTTTTAAAACTGCATCTAGATAAGCAGATGACAGACACTAAGCAAATCAGTAATTTTACATATATAATGCAGAGTAGGTAAATAAAAATTATTTCAGAATATTTGTGACTTTATTTTAGTATGTGCAGTGACCAATTACATTAATCTGAATGCTGCATAACTAAACTGAAAGGATTGCCCTTCAATATTTTCAATTAACAACTACAGAATGAATGCACAGGAATTAGTAGCTCAGTGGTTACCAATAAGTACTTCCCTCACATTTTTGTGGCCTCTATTGTGAAAGGTCAGTTGTTGACATACATAGCATCACTGTAGTTTAATAGTAGTTGAATAATCAAATTACTGACCCAAATCACCTTATTGCATAAAAGCAAATTTGCTAGCCATGACAAATATTTGTATTTAGCTTAATATAGTATTGAAAACAGCAGTGGAGTTTGAGGCTTATCTCTGTTGCTTATTAGCCATATGACCTTTCATAAGTCACTTTATCTCCTTAGATCAATTTCCCCATCTGTAAAAAGAAAAGAATTGAGCTTGAACATCTCTAAAAATCATTTCCAACAAGATCTTATGATCCTATAATTATGAAAAATTTAATTAGAAAATATATAATCAGGATGATTTTATTTAATTTTATTTTTTGCTGCTAAAATGGTCATTAGTCATCTTTCTGAACAGAATTATTCAGTGGACTATCATAAGCCAAAAACACATTTGTACATATTATGAAGTTATTAAATTACAAAGAAATACAGTCACAGCTTACATTTGCATAGCATCATTAGACTATTTATACAGGGGATTATGGCAAACACAAAGTTATATAATATAGTCTTTGCCTTCCATGAGTGTCAGTGTTTGGATGAAGTAGGAAAAGCAGACATCCAATAAAGCCTAATAATGATAGTTAATATTTACATAGCATTTTAGTCTATAGAAGACTTCATATACATTCTCATTTGATTCTCCCAATAGACTGTGATATAGGTATTGTAAGTAGTTTGATCTCCATTTTATGGATTAGTATACTGAGACCCATAGAGGCTTGTCTAAAATCATGTCAATGTTGGGATTTTGAACTCATATCCTTTCAGATCCAGCACAGTTTTCCCCATTATGCCTCACCCCATTATTTCCACTGCTCCAACTTTTCAGATTGTCTTCTGACTCTGATCCATTGGTTTCTTGACCAAAGCTTGGCAAATTGATAAATTCACCTGATCTGTTCCTCAGAGAATCAGAATAAGAGATTTATAATTTAGATCATGGTGATGTAGCCTAATTCCATTGTTTTATAGATGGGGAAACCAAAAAAATTAAATAACTTGCCTAGGATCATATAGACAGCAAAATGACAGAGCTAAGCGTCAAATCTATATCTAGTACTGACCCATCATGTCTGTGTTCAGCCATTCATGATGTAAGAACTGAATCCTAACAAAAATCTCAGACTTCTACCAGGTAATAGTCCTGTTTTGCTTCCTCTCACTTATGTTTCCCTCTTATGCTGATGGATAAACTTCCTGCCATGCTAAGAATTAGACAGAATCCCCTTCCAATCTTCTTCTCCCTAGTAGTGGTTTTAGCTTCTGTCAAGAAACTAGTATTTAAGTGTTGTTAGCTCAGATTTTTTTCTAGTTACAAATATCATAGCCAGACTAAAATACAACTTGAAAAGTCATGGTATGAAAGCAGAATTTTTATAGATTCTGTACGTAGAAATGGAAGGCATAATTTATGATTTTATCTTTGAGAATGTATATGAGGAGAATGAGAGATTTTGTCACTCCTAGCCTTTTGTATTGCTTTGGGATGTTTTTCTATCTTATATTAGTTCAAGTCAATCAAAATTTGCTGTATGTAAAAGATACAGAGCTCCTTGTTCTTGGGTATGTAAGGAAGAATGATACATTTTTTTGACCTTCAGGATTTTAGCGATACCTGAATTCAAGATATCTTATTTTTATAGATGGGGAAACTAAAAGCCAGGAAGATGAGGTGATATATCCAAGATTACACAGCTAACAAGAAGAGATGTCCTTTGACTTAAACTCCAACACTCAATCTATTGCTATGCTAACTAAATACCAGCTGTTTGTTATGGCATGGACCAGCATGACCACTATTAACTATATATACACACATACATGTGTGTGTGTGTATATATATATATATATATATATATATATATATATATAAATTTGAAATTGAAATTGAAATTTTAGAATTTGAAATTGATTCCCTCATAGAAACAATGTCATATTTTGCTAGATTTGTAGGTCAGACAAAAATCAATTTAATCCAATGTATTTTTCATCATGTTTCTGTGAGAAAATGCATCCAAATCCTTATTGGAAATACTAGGAACGTATATCAATCCTCAGGAATTTGCTTTTCAGCTCTTCTTCCACCCCAACTTCATTTACCTAGCTCTAAAGTAGGAGAGAAAGGAAGAATTTTTGGATGAGGATCCAGGCAAAGGATCTAAGGTGTCAGTGGGAGAACAGGAATTGGATTTCATCTTAGAGTGGCAGCATCTGTTATTCCTGCAGGCAGCAGTGACCACAAGAACCTACTGGAGTGAAGTGACCCACATATTCAGAAGTCTTGAACTACCTGTCCTTGGTGAGGAATTATATTTGTTCTGAGTTGCTTTACCACCTCGGCTCCTTTAGTAAAGTTGGCCCAGACATGGGAATCATTTGTTCTGTTTTAAGCCATTCTGTGGGTCTAATTACGGTATAGTGGAAAGAGTACTAAATGTAAAAAAGATGTGGACTTGAGTCCTATCCCTGCTACTTCATATTTGTGCTTCTGGACAAATCAGTCAGTCTCTTATGAATTGCCTAATCTGTAGAACCATGCCAAGTTATTTGTAATAGCTACCTGGAAAATGCTTGAAAAAATTGTAAAGCTTTTATCACTCTGGTTTTCTAAATGATATTTATTTCCTGAACAATTAATAGACTTGGGAGAATTAAAAATTTATCTGCTCTACTTCCTCTAAAATGCATCTGTATTATTTCCATTAATAAATAATCTACTACAATAGCACTTTTCAAATGTTTTCCAAAAGGTACCAAAATATATATACATAATGATGATTGAAAAGAGAAGATTCTAATTTAGATAGAGATTACATGGATCATTCAAAAATATATTTTATCTCAAGGAATTTTTTGAACAATTTAAAGATGCCAAACAACTTATAATACAAAATAACCTTATATCATATATACTATGTCTTTATCCCTGTACTTGGGTATCCACAGAGGACTTAAGTCAGATAAAGACAGAGATAGAGGATAGGTACAGCCTTAGAAAAAATCCAAGAGACAAACTACATTAGAGATGGAAAATGCCTTTTTCTTCTCATTTTAGGAATTTCAAATAAAAATGAAAAATATGACTTGGAATCACACATCTAGCCAAATTGTGGCTAATCTTTGCACACTTACCTTGGACAGAACACTTACCTTGAAGTCAGGAAGATCTGAGTTAAATCTGGTCTTATATCAGTTTTGTGAGCCTGAACATGTCATTTGGGGGGGGGGTGGAGTTTGGCCATAGTTTCCTCAACTGTAAAATGGGAATAATAATAGCACATACCTCCCAGATCATTGTGAAGATCAAATGATGTTTATAAAATGCTCATCTTTGCATAGGACCCAGAATATAGAAGGTATTATGTAAATGTTAGCAATCATTATCATCATCATCATCATTACCAAGATAGAGTCATTGCAAGAAGCAAATGAAATAATATTTTTTAAAAGGAGGTGGAGCCAATATGGCAGAATAAAGGCAAGGCCTTGCTGGAGCTCTCCTCCAAAACCTCCAAATTCCTTTAAATAATGACTCTAAATAAATTTAGAACAGAACACACAAAAAGAGAAAATGAAACAAATTTCCAGCCAAAGACAACTTAGAAGGTCAGCAGGAAAAGTCTGTGGCACCAGGATGGGAGTCCAGTGCACTATCCCCATGAAGGCAGTGCCAGTCTAGCCCCCTGTCCTGGTCCTGGAGAAGTGGTCTTTGGGGCCTCTAAATCAGTGGCAGAACTGGTAGTTTCCAGACCTCTCAGCCAAGGGACCCCAAAGACAACTTAGAAAATTATCAGGAAAGATTTGTGTCAACTAGGGAGAGAAGGCCTTGAGAAACCAGCAAGCAATTGAGTGCCTCATCCCATAGGACTCTTTACTAAGAAAGGACTTTATTACTTTAACAAACTAGAACTTATAGCCTCAATGGAGCAGAGACCCTTCTCACACCTTCAGGGCAGAAAACTGTGCTTGTGTTTAGGTCCCTAGAAGGGTCTCTGAAAACTGCTGCAAAAAATCTCTGAAGTTTGGGACATTATACCTTCCACCCTGGAAAAGAGCCCTACTTTAACAAAGAATTCAAAGCCAAGTAATAGGCTGGGGAAATGAGCAAACAACAGAAAAAGAGTCTAACCATAGAAAGTTACTATGGTGACAGGAAGATCAAAGAATACACTTAGAAGGAAATAACAAAGTCAAAGCTCCAACAACCTTCCAAGAAAAATAAGAATTGGTTTCAGGCTATGAAAAAGCTCAAAAAGATTTTGAAAGTCAAGTAAGAGAAAAAATTGGAATAGAAATGAGAGTTATACAAAAGGAAATTCAAAACTAATGAGAAGAATGTTTTAAAAAACAAAATTGGGAAAAGAGATATAAAAGCTCACTGAGGAAAATAATTGCTTAAAAATTAGAATTGAGCAAAAGGAAACTAGTGACTTTATGAGAAATCAAGAGACAATAAAACAAAAACAAAACAATGAAAAATAGAAAATGATGTGAAATATTTCATTGGAAAAACAACTGATCTGGATGATAGATCCAAGAGAAATAATTTAAAAATTATTGGTCTACCTGAAAACCACAATCAAAAAAACAGAGCCTAGACAACATCTTTCAAGAAATCATCAAGGAAAACTCTCCTAGTATCCTAGAATCAGAAGGTAAAATAGAAATTGAAAGAATTCATCAATCACCTCCTGAAAGAGATCCCAAAATGAAAACTCTCAGGAATATTACAGCCAAATTCCAGAACTCCTAGGTCAAGGATTAAACATGTTGCAGGCTCTAGAAAGTATCAATTCAAGTATCATGTAGTCACAGTCAGGATAACACAAGATTTAACAGCCTCTAAATTAAAGGCTCTGAGGACTTGGAATATGATATTCAGGAGAACAATGGAGCTGGGATTACAACCAAGAATCATTTACTCAGCAAAACTGAGTATAATCCTTCAGGGGGAAAAGTGATCATTCAGTGAAATAGAGGACTTTCAAGCATTCATGATGAAAAGACCAGAACTGAATAGAAAATTTAATTTTCAAATAGGAGATTTATAAGGAGGTTACCAAGATAGGAATATCATAAGGGACTTAATAAGGTTTATCTGTTTACATTCCTACATGGGAAGAATGACACTTATAGCTCTTAGGAACTTCCTCATTATTATGACAGTTAAGGAGTATGTGTAGACAGAGTTGAGTTGAATACGAAGGGATATCTAAAAAAATAAAATTGAGGGGTGAGAAAGGAATGTACTGGGAGAGTGGGAAAGGAAGAAGTGGAATTTCATAAATTATCTTCCATAGAAGAGGCAAAAAAAAAAGCTTTTTTAGAAGGGGAAAGGAAAGAGGAAAAAATCCCTTTATTTAAGGGAATAAGTAAACCTTATTCTCACCAGAAATGTCTCAGAGAGACAATAATGTACACACTCAATATTGATATAGAAATCTATCTTTTTCTGAAATAAAGTGGGAGGGGAAAAGGATACGAGAACAGGGAGAGGATATAGGACATATTGAGGGAGGGAATGTCAGTAGCAAAACCCTTTTGAAGAAGGTCAGGGTGAGAGGAGAGAATATAATAAACACAAGAAATGCAATTAATAATTGGGAAAAGAATATAAATTGTTTTGATTTCTTCACTAAAAAAACTTGTCTTTTTAATTTAATGAAATCAAAATTGTCCATTTTATGCTTAAATTTCTTCTCTATCTCTTGTTTATTCTTAAATTGTTCACCTATTCATAAGTCTCATTGCATCTTAAACTTGATGTTGAATGACTGGACTGGCCTGAGTCAGACCTGATCCAAAATACAGGAGAGCATGAACATTGCTCTTCCACAGAAGACAGAGAAGCTAGGAAAACCAGTATTCTTGTCTTATGTAGTACTGTATTATGTTGGAATACATGGGAGAGCTGTTGGAATTCATGGGAGCCACTTGACAGTGGTTGCTGGAGATCCAACCCAGAGTGGGAGCTCTTGTGAGAGGATGATACAAGGAGACTAAGAGGCAGTGCTTGTTCTCTGATCTCTCTGACTGAGAGGCCATTGCTTTGTCTGACCTCTCTCCTCTTCCCTCTGCCTCCAATTTCTCTCATTCCTGGTCCGCAACACCTGTGTCAGCAAAGTCTGCCTTGCAACTCCTTCAGATACTAATGATCCACAGCTGTGGAGACTCTTGGAAAATTGTCCCGTACCTTAACAGTATTGTGGACCAGGTATGACTCAAGCTGGACCAGTGATTAAAAAGTTTTTGTACAAATCAAACAAATATAGACTACATCAGGAGGCAAAGAGAAAATCTGGGGAAAAATTCTATGGACAACTTATCAGATAAAGATTTCCATATACAAAATATACAAAGAACTTTGTCAAATCTCTAATTATATGAGTCATATAAATGGTCAAAGGATATGAATAAACAGTTTTCCAATGAAGAAATCAAAACAATTTATATTCATAAGAAAAAAAATACTGTAAATCATTATTGATTAGTAAAATACAAATCAAAACAATCTTGAGATATCATTTTATACCTACCAGATTCATTAAAATGATAGAAGGGAAAAGTAGAGAGGATGTGGGAAAGTGGGACATTAATTCATTATTGGTGGAATTGTGAACTGATCCAACTATTTTGGAGAGCAATCTAAAATTGTGCCCAAAGAGATACTAAACCACCTCTTCCCATTGACACAGTAATACTACTTTTTGGTCTATTTCCAAATTTGGGTCCCTTTAGAGCTGTCTACTAAGGGCGACTCCCTTCTTCTGTTGTAATTAGTTAAATCTCTTTCTCATTCTTCATCCAGGAATTTAAAATAATATTAAGATAATTAAAGAATCTCCTGTATTTCAGATGAATTTCCATTCACTGTAACTTTAAAAAGTTACATTCACCTCTTCTATAATTTTTTTAAAAGTAATTCATTTCCCTTCTCCTTCTCCCCCACAATAATCTATTCCTAGGTCTTTCAAAACTTTTTTAGAAAGAAGTTGCATGTAACACCTGAAATTTTCCTGGGAGAAAAGAATGTGCTAATGAAGATAAATCTGAACTATTTCTACTGATTAGATAGAACGTTTTGATTTTAAAAAGCCTGAAGACCCAGGGAACTCTGCAAACAAAGTAAAATAAAAATGACTGACCAAGTTGTGGTATATGATTGTAATGCAATACTAAGTTGCTATAAGCTATGATGAGCTCAGTGATCTTAAAAAAAACATGGGATTTGCATGAAAGAACGAAAAGGAAAATAAGCAGAACCAGCTGAACAATAATAGCAATGTTGTTTTAAGAACATTTTTTTTTTGAGTTAAACAGTGTTGGGCATCTTGCCTCTCAGTTCATATAACTAGTAAGTGTCTGGGACTCACTGTGATCTTAGGTCCTCATGACTTCAGAGCTGACATTCTATACACTGTACCATTTAACTGTCCATTTCTTTGGAAGTTTTTTTTTTCTATAATCTGTTCACTGTTGAACTTTCCAGAGTAATGCCTTGATTCTTCTCTCCCCCAGCCACCAAAACCATGCCTCAAGCCTCTGGGAAATATAAGCAGGTAGTTGTTTTAATGGTTCATCATTTTGATTGGTTTCCTCAATAGGCAGGATTTTTAGGTAAGAGAACCCTTAACATTAAAACCGTATAAGCTGCAGATGGTTGATGAAATACTTTGTATTAATTTTAACTTTCTTGATTATGTCTTTTTGATCCGAAAGGCTCAAAACTGATCTGGATGTAGTATGAGCTGACACCCAAATGGCTGTTACTTTACTGATGTCCTTATAAGAGAGATTTTAGACAAATGAATTTTATTTAATCTTATGTCTATGATAGAGAAGAGGCAAAAAAGGAGGATTTGTATGTAGGCTTCTTAGGGAGTCTTATAGACAAATGCAAAAACAGTTAATACAGATTCTATTTCTAATACAAAGAGAAATCTGATCATCCATTCCTTTATGTAAAACACAGAGATCCTCTTTCTACACAGTCATGACAGAAAAAAAAAAAACTTTAAGACATAATATCTGTCCTTACAGAAGTTACTGTCTAGTAGAATTATGTCAAACTCAAATAGCTAGCTACATATTGACTTAGAAAACCAGAAAAACAAGATTTAAATTTATGTTTTCCTCCATCTGTTTCTAAAATTCAGAGTTTTTTTCAAGTTATGATTTTCCCCTCTTAATTATAAACACATTATTATATTCTCTCAGTAACTTTAATCTTCTTTTTTAAGGTAGCCCTGTTCCCACTGACTTTTTCCCTTCACCCTGATTCTGTCTTTCAATTTTTTATTTCTTTCCATTTAGGGTTTTGTTTCATTAGTTCCTTTTTCTCTCCTTCTTTTATCTAGTTATATATTTATTTTTCTTTTTTTCTTCTGTTAGAGAAGTAGATTCTTCCTTTACCTCTTCTCCTTTACCTAGTTCTGTTCATTAATTTAATTTATTTTTGTGCTCCTTTCCAAAAAGAATTTCTCTCACTCAGTATTATCCATCTTCTCTTTCTTTTTTACTTGAGACTCAGTCTCATGACCTGTAATTCATGGCCCCTATAACTATATGGTCTCTCTTTTTTTCTGTATTCCTCAGGCAATCAAATCATCCATTCTAGATTTTCCTTCTAATACTTTCTGTCATTGACTTGTTTCTCTGTAGATTCTTCATTTCCATTATGCCTCATTCCTAATACATTTATCCTAGGAAGTTATCCCATTCTTAAAGTGATAAATGTCTTACTATAATAGTTAAACCTAGGAAGTTACCCCATTCTTAAAGTGACAAATGTTTTACTGTGATAGTTAAACTAGAGCAGAATACATCTTGATAGTTCACTAATTATAAACAAGTTATAACCTCTATTGAATCAACCAATCGTAAGCATTAGACTATGTCTGAAAAATCCTTAAGTAATTTAAATTTAAAAATCACTGCAGGAACTGAAAGGACATTACACAAGTAATCTTTTCAAACCGGTTGAGAAATTTGGTCATTCCCTGTGGAAACTACTAGCAAGTTAGCTGGAAATAGAGATTTGAATATCTGGGAAATGTAAATTTCCCTTTAGTCAAAGGGACTCTCTAAGTTTTAACCCAGTATCAGAATATAGACTGTGATGACCACGTATTTTAAAATCAGCTGGAGTCAGGAATTCAGATTAAGGGAAAAATCTTCAATCTTGATTCTTTTTGAGGTGAAGGGGGGTTGTGAAAGCAATATGGGCAGTTGCGATAGGACCCAGCCAGCAGAGATAAAGGGGGATCGCAATAGCAATGTGAGCAGCTGCGACAAGAAGCCAGCCAGCAGTCCCTCCTCGCCTCTCTTCCTGCCCCTCATCCTCCACCTACCAAAAACGTCATTTCCTATACAACACATCAGGACTTGCACAAAGAGTGGGCGAGGCCATTCTTTCTCCAAGCACATATATTAATAGAGTATATCCAATTACTATTTAGCCTTATGTGCTTGGGACCTCAGTGCATCAACTCGAGCTTCAACTCATTACAATAGACTAATAATCATGGAGGAACACATGCTGGTAGTTCATGAGCCATAGTATTAGAAGAAACTTTTCCAGACAACTCAAGACTATCCCTAGAACTCTGAAGGATTTAATAGCCAAACTCTGGAAACCTAACTTTTTAGTGTAACTGGGAATAAGATTAGTAGCTCCAGAACACAGAGATGATAATAACACAAACTCTCTATAACCTCTTGTATATTAGCCAGCCTTCGGTACTTCCTCATTAGTTACCTTCACTTCAGTCACCTATCCCTCCTATCCAAATCAGGTGTATATTCAAGTGACATTCTTGTAAAGAGACTGAACTGCCTTTTCAGGATTCTGAACTTTAAAAGAGATGAGCACTTTCAGGACAATGCTGCCTACTCCACCCTTAAAAGCCTGACTCTTGGTGTTGATTAGAGAATTTTTCAGTTGCTTATAATATTCTATTTGAGTCCAGTGTGGCCCTTGCCGCCATTCTTTTTGGAAATGAAATTGTCCTCTTCTTATTTATCTATATATACCTTCCAGAACCAGACACATATATTTATAAAGACTTTGAAAGTCCCTCTAAAAACAGCAGTATTTTGCTACTTCAGTGACATGAAATGGTACTTACTGATAGAGAAGTGGGGTCCATTATTCATATCTTAATTGCCAGGGAAAGGGTTTAGTCCAATAAAACATAAACACCTGCTTTGGGTAGAATTGTTAATATAAAGATCAAAACAGCCAAATGTCACTGTTTCTCTGGTATTTGTGTGCCTCAGCTTTTTTTTCCTGCTTCCTTTCTCACATATATAAAGAAGGGGAAAAAGCCCATCTATTTTCTTTTTAAAATTGGGGTAATATAAAAGTGGAACTTTGAACTTTGAACAGGCATATTTGATACTCTTAAAAACCATTTCAGTGATTTTATACACACACACACACACACACACACACACACACACACACACTCTATACCATAGGAAAAAAATGCTTCTTTTGCATAAACCAAGTTTATTCTCTCAAAAATGATAAGTGCTTTAGAGCCAATGTCCTGGAACAATTTGAATGAATATGACCAAGAGGAAAACAGCTTTTGTCTAATATTTATATCCAACACCAGGTCACATATGAAAACTGGTACAGAATTTTAGAAAAATTTAGCTTCTTTTGATTCCTGTATTTTCTTTAAAATAATATTCTGAAAATAAATTGTCATTGTTGAATTTTTTTTTTAAAAGATCAAGAAAACTAATATAAATTGGAAGCAGGTAGTAATTTCAGGACTCTTAGTAGAATGTTGTGTTTCTCTACTTTGTCATTCGGTCTAGACTGTCTCTTGGGTTTGAATTGTTCAATTTTCTGTCCCCTACTTTCTCTATATCTAGCTATAGACATCCTTAAAACTCTAAAAAAAAGTCCACCAGGCCACTTTTTCTCAGACACTGAACTCCAATGGGCAATATGTTCTCCAAGCTAAAATTCAGTCTCTCATGCCTTGTTTTTTACACCAGAAAAAAAATAAGTTTTTTATTATAAGATGAAAGCTACTTCTGACTCCACAACCATTAAAATAATCTGTTCAATTTTTGGTCCATATCCATTATATCATTAGTATAAGGATCACCTGGTATAGAAACAGTCAATCCTTGCAGATTGAAAACTTATCTATAACCTAGAACTTTAAAGAGGGAACTGGGAGGTTAAGTGATCTTCCGTATAGCTATACAATTAATATATGTTAATGAGGGCTTGAACTAAGTTCTTTCTGATCTAAACTGGCCTATCTATACCAACCCTCTTATGTTGATAATATTTTAAAATAACAAATGTAAATCAAATCACAGAATTAAAGAGGATACTAGAAATTATAACATTCAACAAGCATTATAAAAATTTTAATTTTATAAAATATTTTACTTTTCAAAGGCATTTCAATGATAGTCTTTTTTTTTTTTTTTTACAATTTTAAATATGGTATAGAAACTCTTAAGGAACAAAACAGTGCAGTAGATTTATATCTGGAAAATGGTTTTTAACATTGATAAAAAAAAATGAGTTTAGAATATTTCTTTCATACAGAGCAAGGATGACATCAAATATGTTTCGTTTTATGTTATTTCATTTCCTGCTTTTTTTTCAGAACTGAATTATGTATCCAGGTTGCAATGAAAATGTTTTTTAAAACAACATCATGGGCCTTGCTAACCTGGTTAATTCTCTAGCATTCATTGAAGAATTTAGTTAAGAATAAAATTAGGACCTGAAACCTCATTTTTTCAAGCAGCAATACAAAGGGCAAAGAATAAGTCAGCTAAGGTGTTAATGGAACTTTACCAAAATTCAAGGAGAGTCTATTTTGGGAACAAAATTACAATAAGTATTAAGCCTCTGTCTGTAGGAAAGGAACCATGAAATCAATCAGTCATCAAGGAATGTAGACACACATTCATAGAGCACATCTTTCCAGCTTTTTATCTAACAACCTGAGATATGATTGACAAGAGGATGGTGGGCAGCTATTTTCTATCTCACTAAGACAAGAGGAAAGAGGTTTTAAATTGCAGCATAAAATTTAAGTTAAAGGGAAAAACTCTCTTTAAAATGAAGTTTTTGGTCACTGGAATGGATTACTTGGGGCAAAGTTAACAAACTGGGCATTGGACTAGCAAAACTCCTGAGTGAAGCTTATAGATTAAATCTGATTGGAATTGCTTAACAAAATTAAAATGCAATATGATTTAAATAATGGCAATTTGTGGTTTTCTATGTTAATATGCATCTGGAAGTGTTCTTTTACAATTTGAATTTTACAGTTCTGGTATAATGAGTTACAACATTAAATCTGATGATTTTATGATCATCTTGCCAGTGTCCCCTTAAGAGAAGCTGTAGCTTATAAAAACTATTCATGAAAAAATATTGACAATAATAGTTTTGTGGTTGGTATGGCTGTGTGATCCTAAATAACATCTTTCCTACACAGCTTGTTTTTCTTCTTGCAGCTATGTTCTCTCCAAGTCCCTTCTGTGCCCTGAACCTTGACATGCAAAACAGCTAGCTGCAGGTGACCACGAAAATCAGAGTATAAGTATCCCATTCTCAAAAGGGCATTTTGCAGTTTATCTCCACTTCTAGCCATATTTTTTTTCTCCAGCTGGAACATCCCTCCCTGCTGAATGGATCCATATCTCTGTGCTCCTCAATGCTATCCCATCCTTGCATCAATTAGGCTCTATATTAGTGTGTGTCTGTGTCTGTATCTCTGTGTGTCGTGAGTTGTATGTCAAATCCTCCTTTGTCTTTCCTCTTTTATCTCTTTCATATTGCTTTCTAATAAAGCTTTTCCTTGAGATGATTCCCATTTTTCTACATATTATTCTCAACACTTAAGCTCATTAAGGCATTTGTTTTCCCTAACTTCTCTAGAAAACCCACAGGCTTTTTTAAAAACATAAAGTAAGTACCAGACCAAAGATTTAACCTGTTAGTAGCCATGGCTTCACTGGAGAATTGCAATACTGTGAGCCCATTTGTAAAAAAAAAAAAAAAAACAAAAAAAAAAAACAAGGGCCAACAGGAGAAGCCTTCCACATCCCAGGAGAGACTCCCTTATGCCAGAGAACTGGTACAATGCATGGGGTACTAGAATTTATTGGCAATGTGGACAGTTCACAAGGTCAAACAATCCTCATTGGTCTAAAATCATCAGGGAAAATTCTCTACGAAACCTGCAAAGAAATTTGAAGAAGAATCGTATTAGAAAAATTCCTATTTCCTATTGAAAGGCATCCTTCTTGCGTGTTTTTGGCCTGTTTTTTGGCTTACACATCCTGGTGTTCTCAAACTTAGATGCAGTCTAGAGTTAAAAATTAAATGTCATATCTGAGGAAAACATTCCAGAGGAATCTTATATGTCTTAGGAGTAGGGTTTTCCTGTGTTTGAGGGATAGAGTCCAGTTTTTTGGAGACACAGAGTAGTGTCAGCAATAAAACTCTTGTATCTGGAACAGAACCCAGAAGAAGCCTGTTTGGACAAAGCTAGTTTTCTAACTGACTAATTCCAGTTTATGGGCCAGCTTTACTCACAGAGGTTATTGTTTGTCGTTTGTTCTTGAAAAGGACCATGACATCAAGGAGATAACACCAAGACATATCTAGTTAGTTGTTGGGGGAGTTAGAGAAGGTTGATGGGAATTTCAATCCTGACAAATTCACCTACTATAAGAATTTATGGGGATTTTCCATTTGAAGAAAAAAATGAAAAGAGCTAAGGTAGTGAAAAGTGTTTTATTTGTGTCAAGTTGAATACTATGTTGTTAGCATTGTCTATATTTTGTGTCTTGGTCCAAATTATTTTTTCCCATGGCCTAATCAGCTAAAGTAAAGAAGGTATAAAGAAAGAAAAGTTTCCTGCAAAATTTTCAAAGCTTTGAAAAAGTTGTTGTCCCTTCATCCCTCCGTCCATCTCTCCCTCCATCTCTCCATCTCTCCCTCCATCTCTCTCTCTCTGTCTCTTCATCTTTGTGTGTCTCTGTCTCTGTCTCTCTCTCTGTCTGTCTCCAACTTGGGGATACAGATTAAAAAACATAAGAAAGGAAATATTTTTACCAGTCTGTAGAAATTTATGATACCATAAACTAATTAGACATGAAATTTGGGCTGAAATTTAATTATTCTACTATAGATTTCCAAATGTGGTTTGAATGTTTTTTTTATAAATACTAAAATGTCTTGGTGAGTTTGGGGGATACAGATGCAGAGAAAAAATAGCTAAATTTTAGATGTTTTGGGGCACATAGTCACATCAATCTCAAAAATATTATATTATTGCCAGTATTTTTACATGAATAGATTCCCCTTAAGGGGATACTGGGATGGTATTCTCAAGAAAACTAGGCTGAGTCTTAAGACAATTTATTCCTTGGTCTTTGGGATCACAATAACCTGACTGGAACACTGTCATGACCTTTCAGTTGCATATTTGGTGTGTAGGCCGCAGACTCCAATAGGAAGGATCTTTGCCTATTTTATTCCAGTTTAATGATCAAATGACCTGGAAAATCCTATGTTATGTTTTGGCCAGAAATCCTTAAGGATCTTTCCCTCCCAAATTGATTTTTTTAACAAGGTAAAAAGGGTCATTCTTAATCACTGATTGAGTGTTATCTTAGTCAAACTTAAACTTAAAAAGGCCAAGGAAGGAAGGAAGGAAGGAATGAAGGAAGCTAGTTTTCTAACTGACTAATTCCAGTTTATAGGCCAGCTTTACTCACAGAGGTTATTGTTTGTTCTTTGTTCTTGAAAAGGACCATGACATCAAGGAGATAACACCAAGACATTAAAGTGAATTGGATTTAAGTGAGGGAGAACTGTGTAAAGTCATCTGCCTCACGTTCCTCTCCAGAGCCATCTGAGTCCAGTGGTCAGATATAGTTCAGCATGACTGGAGGTTGCCCTGGATGAGAAATGAGGCTTGACAAAATGAAGAATACTATCAATTACAGAATAGAATCAATTGTTAAATGATACAGACTAGGTCAATGATACAAATTAGGTCAGAATGCCAATTTTTAGTTCTAAATACACATTCAACAAGTTCACAGTGGCTTTCTTCTTTCCAAAAGGTAACTTTAATTAGGAGAAGAGATTAGTTACAGACAAAATAAACGAGTAAAATAGGCAACAGGAGTGGTAAATATTATATAGATTTGGGAAATTAATAGAGTTAGCAAGAAAAAGGTTTAAAAGACGCTATTAAGAGAATATGACATAAGATGTGAGTATACCATTGAGTGGCAGGCTAAATCCATAGAGGAGTTTAGCAAAAATACCAGAATTAGTTTTAATAAGGAGAAAGACACCATTAAAGGGAAGACACTATAAGGAGGGAGAGAGTATCTCACGGGCACTTAATGCTGAAAAGGACTTACCAAGGATCTTCATCATAAGCTCATCTTTTAGAAGGGAAATATTAATTTGGGAGTTTCTCAGGGGAGGAAGGGAAGTAGCAGGGAAGAGTTTGGCAGCTCAGAGGGAGAGATCAAGAAACAGCCAAGTGAATTCTACTTGGTTGAGCAGGTCCTAGACCTGTCTAAAGATAGGTTAATCAAGATCTGAAAGGTTGTTTAAAGATGCTCAGAGGTCGGAGGGATAGACAATGGAGGCTGACAAAAATATTCCATCTTTACATCACTCTATACAGACACAATGATCTGGGACTTGGATATGCTTGATAATAGCCAGATGCTATTGATATTAGCTGACTATTGATAAGTCAGATTCCTGCTAAGAGAAGAGAGTAAGCTTTCAAAGTCCATATCATCACATAATTTTAATTATGCTGATAAAGGGTAATAATGTAACACTGAAGGATATTAGCTGCTGCAGTTATGTCCTTTGACTCCTTATGATTAAATAGCTAAAGTCAGTGTCAGGAGTTCATGTTTTTGTTCACTTCTCCCACATAGGGAAAGAGTGAAATCTCATTTTATTTGTTCTAAAAATAGCAAATGTTCCAATAGACATTTGATCTTCTTGGGAAAGCACTACATCAATGAAGAGATGATAAGATCTCCATGAACATTTAAGAATGATTCTATTCTTTTTAACTGAGAATAATGGTGTCAAACAAAGCTGACTTTATATTTCAAATTGAATAAGAGAATTTTTAATTTCCAGGCAGGTTTTTTTCTTTAGTTATTTTCATTGTCAATTATTTTTCCAACATTAAAATAGAGCTTGATCCATAAAAGATTTTATTTGTAGACAGTTTGGGGATCTCAGAGTATATAATTATGTATAAAAATTGACTGCTCTCAGCATTATAAAACATATTGTTATATTCTCAGAATCTCACTTGGAAGGGTTTGCAGAAACTGACAATCTTACTTATATGTGACAAAAATCTCTTCCACAGTATGCCTTACTTCTCAAAATGAAAAGGTCCCCACTTATCTTCTAAGGCTCCTCATTCCATATTTGGAAAGCTCAAATTATTAGAAACTTCCCTTATGTCAAATCTAAATTTGTGACTTTGAACTTCAACCACTGTTCTGTTGTTTGGAGTTAAATAGATCTTTCTTTCTACAAATGATTGAAGAAGCCGTCATATCTCTCCAGTTTTCTCTTGCCTAAGCTAAATATGTCTAGTCATCTTATGGCATGATCTCAAGGTTCTTTATTATTCTTTATCATCTTCTCTTCCAGTGTATCAATGTCTTTTTTAAAATGTAGCTTCCAAAATTGAAAATAATACTCCATATGTGATACAATCAGAGCAAAATGTAGCAAGTCTATCACTTCCTGTATTGGATGTCTTTTTTTATGCAGTCCAGATTGCATTAATTTGGGAGACTAAGAAGCAGACTAGGAGGAAATAAAACTTAACCTAGTGGTTCTCAAACTTTTGTTCTCAGTATCTTCATGTTGTTAAAAAACTATCGAGGATCTGTTCACAGAGTTTTTGTTCACATGGGTTATATTTATAGCTATTTACTATATTAGAAATAAAAAATCATTTTGAACTTGTAGACCCTCTGAAAGGGTTTAAGAGACCCCAAAAATTCTTTGGACTACACTTTGAGGACTACTGATTCTAACCTAATCTTAAATCTTTTGTTGAACAACCAAAGGGAAATGAGGTCCAAGGGCAATGTGTAATTCAGTCACTTGAAACCTAGAAAGTCTGAAAAACAACCGACTTGGAAAATGAAGCAAAGAAAGAGAATTTAAGGATCAAATATCTGAAAATCATGATCCATTAAATCACTAACTCATTAAATAAAACTGCCTAGATATCTTAGAATTGGAGAACAAAATAAAAACAGAAAGAATCCATTGCAAACATCCTGAAAAAAAATACAAATTGGAAATTCAAAGAAATATTATAACCAAAATCTGAGCTTTCAGGTCAAAGAAAAATTACTACAAACAACCAGAAATAAAGAATTTACATACTGAGGAATCATAGCCACAATCATACAAATTCAGCCATCTCGATAAAGGAATTGAGAGATTATAATATGATGTATCTTAAGGAAATTTAAGGAAATAGAGATTTAGAACCAGTAATATCTATATATGGCAAAACTGAGTACATTCCTACATGGAAATATATAGATCTTTAATGAAAGATAGGACTTCCAAGAATTTTTATGCAAAGACTAGAACTAAATAGAAACTTTGAAATACAAACATAGGAGTCAGGAGAAGCACAAAAAAATAAATAAGATTAAACATCCAAAAGAGACTAAACAAGCACATAGTGTTTACATTCTAATTGCAAGAGATGCTATTAGTATCCTCTCTGGGTGTTACTAGCATCAGGAATCTTAGAAGGAATTGAATAAGATAGATAACCTTGAGATGTTTTTATTATGTTTTGATGATCTCAAAAGAAGGAAGGACTTAGAAAAGCAATTTACTCAGATGTGGTGGGAGTGGGGATTGGGGAAGAAAGCAAAAGGGAAAATAGTGGAAATTATGTCAAATCTCATATTTAAGTAGAAGACAATAAACAAAGAAAAAAGATATGGGAGGAATGGCCACATCTTAACCTCACTTTTATCTGAACTGGTCAAACAAGAGAAAAATACACAGTTTGATTTAGAAATGAATTTCACTCAACAATGAAACTGAAGAAAAAGAGGAGACAGAGACAAAAGAGGAGAAGAAAGATGAAGAATTCAGGAGGGAGATAAATCATGAGCCAAACAAATTCTAACTACAGAGTGTACATTATGAAGCAAGGTTTTAAAGGAGAAAAAAGAAAGGATAAGCATCTGTAATTATTGGGCTGTGAGTGACAAGAAAGAACAGGGTTTGGTGAGTGAGCACTGGTGCTTGTTACCTTCTTTTTATTATAACGAAAGATAAGTAATGAAGGAAAATACAAGAAAATAAGATGAAAAGAAATTTATAATTATTATAATCGTGAAAGTGAGTGGGATGAACTCACCCATAAAAGGGAAAAGGAATACATAAAAATAGAAGAGGAATGTTGAAATAAATTAGAAATTTATTTTTATTTTTTACATATCCTGAAACATAAAAATTCATACAGTTAAAATAAGAGGCTAGATTAAAATCTATGAAACTTCAGATGAAGTATTAAAAAAAAAGAAAAGGAAATAATGATCATAGACAAGACAAGAACAAAAAAATTCGCTAAAAGAGATAAATAGGGAAACTGAAACATATGCTAATAATGAATTTTAATACTTGAAAAAAGTATACATGTATACACTTAAGTATTGATCCATTTTGAGCTTAGCTCCCAGATCCTTTTGAGACAGACAGTTGTCTGGTAATACCTCCCAATCTTGTGCTTCTGAAGTTAATTTTTTGAAATGACTTATTGAAGGGGGGAATCTGAATTTGGAGTAGTGGAATTGGACTTCAAAACCAGCTCTTATCTTTTCTTTTCTCAGTAATCTTGATATTTTACCTTTCTCAGTTTTTTTCATTTGTAAAATTGGAGATTTTCCCTAGATGAATCCTTCTGATGTTATATGCTATTATAATTTTATCTTCTGATGTTATATGCTATTATAATTTTATCCTTCAGCTCATTAAAGTCCTATGTTCTAGCCAAACAAAATATTCTTTGAACCTAACTTTGCAATCAGTCATGCCTCCTATCTGCTTAATCTTCAAATACATATTCCATCTAAACCTACATCCAGTTCATTGAGTATAATGTAAAAAACACAAGGCTAAGCACTCACTCTACTGGAGATACACTTCTATGTAAACAGAACCATTCACGATTCAGCTCTGAATCCACTTAAATTTTCTATCTTTAGTCTACATCTCTATTTTTTTCCTATGTCATTCTATTGCATGATTGTCAAATATTTCACAAAATCTAAATAATTTACAGAATTCCCTTTATCTGTCAATATAGCAAAAAAAAAAAAAAAAAAAGAAAGAAAATAAAGTTAATTTGTTCTGAGTTAGTTTTATGAAGTCATGCTAAATCTTTGGGGTCCCAGTTTCATTTTATCATTCTTTTAATTATATATGATAGTATATCCCTTTTAGACCTTAACAAGGTTAAAAGTTGTAAGGCGCAAAAACAAAATGTTGAAACATTAAAGGGAAGCAAAACATTAATTTTTCTAGCTCTCAGTGAGTGAGGAATGAGTTACATATCATTATTCTTCAAGGTTCTCTTTTATCCTTAAGGAAATTGATGGTATCTAATCTTTCTGCCATTAATTCAAGCTCCCATTCACTGTATTCTTTGAATTTTTAGGAGTCCCCTTCACCCTATTTCCATTTTGCCACTTAACATGTTAGTTTTTACAAAAAAAAAATTTACTTCAAAATATATCAAGAATAGACATACAAAAAACATCCCTCTCCAAGAATATTTAGAAACTCTTAAACTACTTCAGACTCTAGGAAAAAGAGCAGGATTAGATTTACATCTTAACTCACTTCCTGCATAGCATGGTACATCAAGTTGTTGGAAAGAGAGATTTTATCATCACAAAGGAGAGAAATAAAAGACATGTGCAAAGCCTTCAATGACTTTCCAATAAGGAGCTTTCAATGGCAGGAACTTTGTCGTTTGGTACCAGCATAGTTGTTTGCTCTTGCCACAGAGTCAGTTCCACCAGTGTAGACAGGATAATGGACAGTGGCCAGGGCAACAGGAAGTTTCAGAGCAGACAAATCTTTGATAAAATTTACAACAGTAATGACCTTACTGACAGATGTCAAAAACATCTCTCTGTAGCCAAGTATTCCAAGATGTGGAAGATACCTAATGCATAATATGAGTCAATATAGATAATTATTTTGGCTAGCTGACATGCCTTGGTAAGGGTCATAAGCTCAACAACCTGGGCACTGATATTAGATGGCATTAAAGCTGTCCAGACACTGTCACAATCAGAAACTATAGTGGCTCCAGTGTAGTGAGCAGTGTCTCTCATAAATAAAGTCAGGATTTTATAAGAAAAGCTTGAGTTCAGTAATGAAGAGGATCTCAACTTCATGGTTGCAGCTAAGACTAAATCACAAACCTTGTCTACCAAAAAAGTAGTGGTGGCCAGAGCCTGGATACAGAGTCCTCCAGTTGCAGACATAGCAGAATAATAAGCTACTGGGAATGGAGTAGGTCAAATTTTGGGGTAAGGACACTTGAAGCCTCACCTCTTTGTTCACATACAAAAAAATAGTAGAGCTTAATATAAACTGGGTGTCCTAGTGCAAGTGCTGACATAAAGGTGCTGATAATTGAACCAAAAGGTTCTGGGCAGAGTCTTTAGTCAGAGAAACAAGAGGTTTAGTTTTTGGGACAAATGAATCCATTGCCTATAGTACATGGCTGCTCCAAGAATATACAACAGCTACTTAGTGCGGATTCAGTGAGCTCTTGGATAACCTAACTACCTCTAGGAAAGAGAGAATGAATTCCAGAAATTAAAATAATACCCAAATATTCCACCTATGGAAGACAAAATTGGCTTTTTGATTTAAAGACTTTGTGTTTCCTCTGGTGAAGTTGTAACAGGGAATGACAACTATCCTCTTGGTACATTTCAGCACTTGGGTTGCTTGGAGGAAGTTGTCAACATATTGGCTCGGAAAGGAGTCCTTGAAAGTAATAGAAACTAAGTTCTGTTGTAAAATTATGAAGAAATGATGGTAACATGATTGGGTGTTGCTAGATATCTAGGGTTAACATAAGCATTAATGGCATGTAAATTTTGTACACTGTGATAAGCAGGCTTGACATATGGTTTAGGCTTCTTAACAGAGAGGATATGTTGCAAGATGACTTTCAAGGAACATAAATATCTTGAGCCCTTAAAGGGCAAATGATGGATAAAAAAGCCTTCAATAGCCCCTTGGGTAAAGGATATTAAGAAATAGATGGTCGAAGGCTTTCCTTAATTTTGATGGTAATAAAACTGACAGATTTCTGGAGTCCCACCTCTGAAGATGTAGAAGTCCCAAAGGAAATCTGGGATATCACATATGATGCTTAATGCATCCCTGACTGTCTCTAGGTCATTCTAAATGAGGATGGGGGATAAAGAGGGAGTCCTTGGGTATCTGTAAGAATGAAATACCATCTGGAGAACAGGAAATAATAGTTATGTTTGTATAGGAGATTTCTCACTAATAGAACTATAGAGGATTAGAGCAGAGGAAAGAAGAGTTTTCAACAAAGAGTCAACAGAAACCATACAATAGAACAATCTAGAAGCAATTTGAAGTTTTCCTGAGAAGCCTACAACTTTTAAAGACCAATAGAAGTACATTTAGAATCACCTGAACTAGAACTGAATTAGAAACTTCATTATCCAATAAGCAATCATAGAGTGTGTCATCAGTTTTAAAGGTGACATGGATTCATCATTTTGAGGAGATGAATGGATCAGAATAGCTGGGAACAAGACATCAGGTTCAGGAAAAATAAAATAGTCTTCTCTGGAATCCACAGCTCTTCTTTCCCCACAAGCACCAAAGTTTTCTTTGCTGGGAATCTTTAAGGTTACTCTTTCTTCTATTTCTCAGCTCTTATTGATTTTTTTTATAGTCATGAACAATGTGATTCTTCTTTCTACAGTAAAGACATTTATGTGATTTACAAATTTTTTCATATGTCCTCTGAAATTGCCCATATAGTGGCCTCTGAAACATCCCGTGATGGTGGTCTCTAAAACAGTCAGTATAGAAGCAAGGATGGATTATTCCTGTACAATAGGTGTTTCCTTTTCCTTGTCTTTTTGTTCCTTATCCATTCCTTCATAAATGTATAGGACAATGTTGTTAAGTTGGCCTACAGGCATTTCATGCCATACATCTTTTGTTTTTCGTATTTATGTCAGTGATTAATTAACTAAATGTGTGCTAATGATGTGTACATCTTGTGGATTAAGTGGATCTATTGTATATCATTGAGCACTTTTACACAATTTGTAGAAATGGATAGGTATGTCTTTCTCCTTTTGTATTCTTTTGAAATTTACTTTAGTTTTCAGATCTAGTGTCACAAGCTACCATGCCCACAATGAAGGTATTCATGGCCTGCAATAAGTTAGTATAATGACCCTGAATATTAGGATTTCCAACAGAAATCTTGTTGTGACCAACTGACAAGATGTGCAGGGTCTTCATAATCCCTTCCAATAAGAAGCATTCACTTTGTCGCCTCTGTGATGGCAGTTTTTTCTCCAGGAAAGAATAGATGTCCATAAAGTCAATAACATTTACCCAGGTGAGCTATAACTTCTAAAATAACCTTAAATTGGAAAATAATGGCTCAAGGATCTTCATCAAATTTGGGAATGCCCTTCTTCCAGATAGAGAGATCAGAGGGACTGAAAGTATAATGGTACCTATGAATAATTATGCATTCTAACTATGGTTTCATGACTTTGTCCTTCTTGTAGAAGAAATATGCCAGTAGGTTATTCCTTATTTTTAGAAGGAACTAAGTTATCATTTGATTTATAAGGCGAATAAGATGGATGTAAAGCATAAAGAGAACAAGAAGTGGTAGAAGAAGAGGAAGGGAGAAAGAGGATCTGGTGGGGAAAAGACATTAGAGGGGTCTCTTTGCTAGCACTGAGAGAGGACTCTGTTGCTCTGCACATACTCCAATCTGGGTCACAATCCTAGAGTGGGGAAGAATATTTGTATGCCAAAGCTTGTGGCCACGGTAAGGAGGGGCCTTTTATCACAATTTCAAGACAGAAAAGACTGCTTGTGATAAATAATCGACCTCAGCACAAGCCAGAGGAGGAGTAAACACCTCTCTTTATATCACACCAACTTAGAACTCAGAACCTTCAATTCCCTAAATGTATCTTTGAAAATATCTTGGACCCACACTTAACACCATATACCAAGATAAGATCAAAATGGGTCCATGACCTAGGCATAAAGAACGAGATTATAAATAAATTAGAGGAACATAGAATAGTTTATCTCTCAGACTTGTGGAGGAGAAAGAAATTTGTGACCAAAGATGAACTAGAGACCATTACTGATCATAAAATAGAAAATTTCGACTACTTCAAATTAAAAAGCCTTTGTACAAACAAAACTAATGCAAACAAGATTAGAAGGGAAGCAACAAACTGGGAAAACATCTTCACAGTTAAAGGTTCTGATAAAGGCCTCATTTCCAAAATATATAGAGAACTGACTCAAATTTATAAGAAATCAAGCCATTCTCCAATTGATAAATGGTCAAAGGATACGAACAGACAATTTTCAGAGGATGAAATTGAAACTATTACCACTCATATGAAAGAGTGTTCCAAATCATTATTGATCAGAGAAATGCAAATTAAGACAACTCTGAGATACCACTACACACCTGTCAGATTGGCTAAGATGACAGGAAAAAATAATGATGATGGGGATTCTTGGAGGGGATGCGGGAAAACTGGGACACTAATGCATTGTTGGTGGAGTTGTGAACGAATCCAACCATTCTGGAGAGCAATCTGGAATTATGCCCAAAAAGTTATCAAATTGTGCATACCCTTTGACCCAGAAGTGTTTCTATTGGGCTTGTATCCCAAAGCAATACTAAAGAAGGGAAAGGGACCTGTATGTGCCAAAATGTTTGTAGCAGCCCTATTTGTAGTGGCTAGAAACTGGAAAATGAATGGATGCCCATCAATTGGAGAATGGCTGGGTAAATTGTGGTATATAAATGTTATGGAATATTATTGTTCTGTAAGAAATGACCAGCAGGATGAATACAGAGAGGACTGGCGAGACTTACATGAACTGATGCTGAGTGAAATGAGCAGAACCAGGAGATCATTATACACTTCGACAACGATGTTGTATGAGGACATATTTTGATGGAAGTGGATTTCTTTGACAAAGAGACCTGAGTTTCAATTGATAAATGATGGACAGAAGCAGCTACACCCAAAGAAAGAACACTGGGAAGCGAATGTGAACTATCTGCATTTTTGTTTTTCTTCCCAGGTTATTTATACCTTCTGAATCCAATTCTCCCTGTGCAACAAGAGAACTGTTCGGTTCTGCAAACATATATTGTATCTAGGATATACTGCAACATATCCAACATATATAGGACTGCTTGCCATCTAGGGGAGGGGGTGGAGGGAGGGAGGGGAAAAATCAGAACAGAAATGAGTGCAAGGGATAATGTTGTAAAAAAATTACCCTGACATGGATTCTGTCAATATAAAATAATTATTAAATAAAAATTAAAAGAAAAGAAAAGAAAAGAAAATATCTGCACAAAGCCTTTGAGGTAGAGTTCACCTCCACCCTGGAAGCAGAGCTCTACTTTAACAAAGGGTTAAAAGTCAAGTTATAGGCTGGAAAAATGAGGGGAAAAAAACCAGAAAAAGACTGGCACTAAAAAGTTATTATGTTGACAAGGAAGATTAAAACACACACTCAAAAGATAAAAAAGCCAAAGTCCTACCTGCAAAGCCTCCAAGAAAAATAAGAATTTATCTCAGACCATGGAAGAATTCAAAAAGGATTTTGAAAATCAAGTAAAAGAGGTAGGGTATAAAATTGAGCAAAAAAATGAGTAATGCAAGAAAATCATGCAAAACAAGTTAAAACTTGGTAAAGAAGACACTAAAAATGCTGAAGGAAATAATACATTAAGAAACAGACTAGGACAAATATTAAAAGAAGTACAAAAAAGCATAATTGGTCAAATGGAAAAAAATTCACAGAAAAAAACTCCTTTAAAAGTAGAATTGGACCACTGCAAAAAAAAATAAAAGATTTTGAAAAATCTCACTGGAAGCTAATGACTTTTAGAGCAATCAAGAAACAATAAAATAAAACTAAAAGAATGAAAAAAATAGAAGAAAATGTGAAATATCTCATTGGAAATACAACTGATCTGGAAAATAGATCCAGGAAAATATTGCAACCATCCATAAAGAAAAACTTCAAATATCATGGAGTCACAGTCAGAATTACCATAATTTAGTATATGATATTCAGAAAGATGAAGGAACTAAAATTATAACCAAGAATCACCTACTCAGCAAAACTGAGTGTAATCTTCAAGGGAAAACATATTTAATGGAATAGAGGACTTCCAAATATCCTAATGAAAAAAACAGAGTTGAATTTGATCTGCAAATACAAAATTCAAAAGAAGCATAAAAAGGTAAAGAGAAAAGAGAAAACATAAAGAATCAAATAGGATAAAATTACATGGAAAAATACTTGTAAATCTTAAAAATTATTATCACTCTTGGGGTGATAAAAATGGGATACATTATTTCACATAAAAGAGACATGGAAGAGTCATTATAGTGAAGGGGAATATGAAAAGAGGGTAGGGGGAAATGCTTGAAACATAACCTCATTAAAATTCAAAGAAGGAATATGCACTTGGTCGGGATATAGAACTCTAATTTACCCTATAGAGAAGTAGGAAGAGAGGGGATAAGTGAAAGAGGAGAAGTCAGAAGTAAGATACTTGTGAGGAGAAGCAAGGTAAAAGATGTGAGAGTTAAGGATAAATGGGGGGAGAAAAAATGGCAGGTAATCATAACTATAGATGTGAATGGAATGAACTCACTCATAAAATGAATAGCAAGGTTGGATTAAAAACCAGAATCCTACAATATGCTCTTTATAGGAAACACATTTGAAACACAGAGATACATTCATAATAAAGGGAGCTGAACCAGAATCTATTATGCTTCTGCTGAAGTTAAAAACAAGCAGGGTGGAATAATGTTCTCAGACAAAGCAAAAGCAAAAAAAAAAAGATCTAATTAAAACAGATAAAGAAGGAAACTATCTTGCTAAAAGGTACCATGGACAATGAAATAATATCAATACTAAATATATATGCACCAAATAGTATAACATTTAAGATTTTTTAAAAAGAAGTTAAAAGGATTACAGGAAAAAACAGTAAAACTATACTAGTGGATACCCTCAACTTTTTTTTTATTTCAGTACTAGATAAATATAACCAAAAATTAATAAGAAGTTAAGAAGGTGAATAGAATTCCAGAAATGTTAGATATGATAGACTTCTGAAGAAATTGAATGAGAATATAAAGTAATATATTTTTTCTCAGCAGTATGTGGCACCTACACAAAATTTACCATGTATTAGAGCATAAAAACCTCACAACAAATGCAGAAAAACAGAAATTAAAAAAAAAATTTAAACCTCTCATAAAATTTTGAGTTTTAAATTATTCCCCTTCATCTTCCCTTCCTTCTTCCCTATATGGCAAGCAATCTGATTTAGATTATATATATGCAATCATGTTAAACATATTTCCACATAATCTACATATTGTGAAAGAAGAAACAAAATTAAAAGGAAAAACATAGAATACCGCTCCCCCAAATGAAAATAGCAAGCTTCATTCTGCTTTTAGATTTCATTGTTCTTTCTTTGGATATCTATAGCATTTTCCATCATGAGTCTTTTGGAATTGTCTTGAATCATTGTATTTCTGAAAAGAGCAACAGTTGATCATTGTGTAATATCACTATTGCTGTGTACAATATACTCCTAGTTTTGCTCAATTCATTCAGTCTCAGTTCTTGTAGGTTTTTCCAGATTTTTCAGAAATCTATCTGCTCATTATTTCTTAGAGTACAATAGTATTTCATTATATCCATATACCATAACTTGTTCAGCCATTCTACAATTGATGGGATTTCCCACAATTTCCAATTCTTTGCCAGAACAAAATGCTGTAAATGTTTTTGTATATGACGATTCTTTTCCATTTTTATGATCTCTTTGGGAGCCAGACCTAGTAAGAGAGTTGCTGGATCAATGTGTATGCGCAGTTTGCCTGCCCTTTGGGCATAGTTCCAAATTGCTCTCCAGAATGATTGGATAAATTCAACCTACTTCACCAACAAACTTCACCAACAGTACATTAGTATCCCAATTTTCCAAATCTTCTTCAACATATGTCATTTTCCTTTCCTGTCAAATATGACAATCTGAAGAGGTGAGATGGTACCTCAGAGTTGTTTTAATTTGCTTTACTCTAGTCAATAGTGATTTAGAACATTTAGAAAACCAGAAATATTAAATCCATCCTTTTAAGATTATAATGCAACAAAAATTTCATTCAGTAAAGTACCACAGAAAGAGAGACTAACAACTTTTTGGAAAGTTAATAGTTGTCTGATCCCCTTACCATTTCTGAACTGAACGCTACCAAAGTTGCCACTGCTGCTGTCATTGTTGCTGCCATGTTGTGCACTTTGTAGCACCCTCCACCCTAGTGTCACAGATCTCTCCTACCCATCTCCTAAGTTTTCTTAGACAGAAAAAAATGTCTTGCCCTGATGTTTTGTTGATTCTGTTGCTCCAAAATTTTATTTGAAGCATTATTTTAAAGTTGCCTGGGGGAGAATGTTGAGAGAGTTCAGATGGGCTGCTGCCTGTTATCTACTCTCCAGGTGCAACTCTCCAGTTCCTTTCCATTTCCATAAAATCTGAATTATAAAATCCAAAAAACCTTTCCTCCCTACACATTTAATATTTATTGGTAGCATAGGGAGATATAAAAAGTGATGTGCATAAGAATTTCCTTTGTGAAAGAAATGGTCATCAAAGCAGAGCAAAATTAAAGTGAGTGGTTCAAATCAGAGATACTAGGACATCAGGAATTATTCCACACTTCCAGTATCTGTTATTCTCTCACTAAATTGGTCCTTTTGAGCCAATCTGAGCAGAAAGTCATAGGGAATCAGGAGATGAGTTGGCACTGGTAACATTTGTCCTCAACAGAGGAAGCTTAGCTGAGAGGCAGAGTGGCTTGGTGAATAGTGATATCATAAAGATATATGTTCAAATTCTGTCTGAAATAGTTTTAAATCAATCCATAAGCATTTATTAAGTATATACTGTATACCAGGGATTGTGCTAAGCACTCAGAATACAAAAAGATATATTCCCTCAAAGAACTTACAATCTAATAGGAGAGGCAATATGTAATCTATTACAAAACAATAACATTCCTTAACATTCATATATCACAGTTTACTCAACCATTCTCCAATTGATGGGCATCCATTCATTTTCCAGCTTCTAGCCACTACAAACAGGGCTGCCACAAACATTTTGGCACATACAGGTCCCTTTCCCTTCTTTAGTATCTCTTTGGGGTATAAGCCCAGTAGAAACACTGCTGGATCAAAGAGTATGCACAGTTTGATAACTTTTTGAGCATAGTTCCAAATTGCTCTCCAGAATGGCTGGATGTGTTCACAATTCCACCAACAATGTATCAGTGTCCCTGTTTTCCCACATCCCCTCCAACATTCCACATTATCTTTCCCTGTCATTCTAGCCAGTCTGACAGGTGTGTAGTGGAGCTTCATCACTTTTATTGATAGACCATTACCACTGGAAGAATATTAAAGCATCAAGACCCAGTTAAATGGCTACTTGTAAATGAAGGATTATAAAAAAATTCTTTATAATTTTACTTGTTCATTCAAAGCTTATTGACATACACACATATGCACACACATGAAAGAAAGAGTAGTTTCTTGAAATCCTTAGTATTTACATATCATTCCTTTACTCCCATCTTCAAATTTAGTATTGATCCCATGAAAAATTCAATAATCTCTAAGAAATATTTTGAAATCTTGCAAAGCAATATAATTAAGACAAAACATCTACAACATGATTATTAGCAAATAATTAAATATTATTGTATAAATATTCATTATAAAATTATCTTTTTTAACATCCATGAAGAAAATAGATTTCAAAGGTCAATAGTATGAATATATTTTGGAGAAGACACTAGATGGAACTATTTTTAAAGTATTTAAAAATGTTTCTTTAGTATGAAAGAGGGATTGTTATTAAGTCATATCTGACTTTAAGACGCCCTTTGCGATTTTCTTGGCAGAGAGTAGCTCGCCATTTCTTTCTCCAGCTCATTTTTCAGAGGGAAAGATAGTTAAGTGACTTGCACAGGGTCATACAGCTAGTAAGTGTCTGAGGCCAGATTTGCATTAGTTTTCCTCATTCCAGTCCAGTTAGTTCTCTCACTTTGCCATCTCGCTGTCCTGAAGGAGGAATTAGACTTGTTTTACTTAACTCCCAAGTACATATAAAGGTAAAATTAAATTAAAAAATGAATAGCAGGGAGCTGCTTCCAGGAGAATTACAAGAATGTAAAGGAAATGCTTTGGAGACACTATAGACATGCTATAACTTGTTTTGGTTAGCATCTTCCAAAAAGCCTCAGTTAGCTTCAGCAGTTGCTTTATCTCATTGTTTCCAGCAGTGTTGTGCAAAGGCATCTAGTGAGAAACAATGCTATAAGAGGAAGGTCTGTTGGACCTTCTTGCTCTGAAGCCCCATCAAATGCCACATCTAAGGCTTTCGTTGAGGATTCAGAGAAATAGTTCTTTCTTGGTCTTTTCATTGTTGTCCGCTAGGGGCGAGGAGTATAATCTCTGGGACCATGGGAAAGTAGGTCATAGGAATTCAGGAGTTGGAATCTAGGTTAAGTATTATAGCTATCCTACCAGCAATATCCTGAGGAATAAGGAATATTCTTTAGGGGTGACATGTGGGACTCCAGTTGAGCTGAACAATTCAGCCAACAGTTGTGCTGCATCTGGACATGGACGTTATAGAACAAATGTTATATAGGAAATGAAATAAGTTTTGAGCCTACTCTCCCATATACTGAAGTTATATAGGGTAAAAATATTTGCTCATTTGTCTTACTTGTGTAGTAAACATATTTGTGGAGTAAACAAAATGTCTCTACATAAAAATTCATCTCTATTAAAAGATTAAATAGAATTAGGGTGCAAAAGGAAGTGGTAACTACTTTGTCTTGCTGCCATATAGATATAATAAATGATTTCTTAATCCATTAGACTATTAGCTCTTTGAGTGAAGGGACTATTTTTTTTTTTTTTTTTTTTGCAATTCTTTGTATCCCTAATGTTTAGCACAGGTTAATTGCTTAACCTGTTATTGACTGACTGGTGGGTTGCCAACTTCAGAGGATTCATAATGAAATATTTTACCATACATATTGGACATAGCCAATGCAGGAAGCTGTGTAGTATAGTGGATATCTAGTGCTAAGCCTGATAGGAGGAATACCGATTTTACTGAGGTCAAATCTAATCTCAGATACTTACTAACTGAATGACTCTGAATAAGTCATTTAGCCCTATTTGCCTCAGTTCCTTATCTATAAAATGAGCTGAAAAAGAAAATAGCAAACCATTCCAGTATCTTTGCTAAGAAAACCCCAAATGAAGTCACAAAAAGTTGGACATACCAACAACAATAACGCAAGAAGGCAGGAATTTGTTTTGCTTGACATGTTTGTAACAAAAGTTTTGTTCTTCTTGCTTTCTAATGGGGGCGGGGGAGGGGAGAAGAATATGGTAGGGAAAAGAGATAAGAGAAGTGAAAGTACATCTTTATTTGAAAATAAAATTTAATTCAAAAAATGACATTACATAAATGGGAAAAGTAATTACTTTGTGACTTTGTCGTGATATCTTTTATATCTAAATCTGTAATGTATATGTGCAGAATACAGCTCATTTATTTTCTAAACTTATTTGATTAGTAAGCTATTATTATAGGAAGTAGCTTAAATGTATATATGTTATATCCATTCTTCAGACAGGAAGTTCTACTGATCAAGTCATAAAATAAATATATATCAAATTTACTTAGCTAAAGAGTTAATTAAGGACAATAAGCTTTCCCCCTTGGAGGGGGAAAACAGGATTCCAAATTCTCAAGAACTTTAATATTATCCTAAGAATGTAAGTTGGACCTAGAATAAAAATAAGAGACAGTCTGTTTCCAGCAACAATCCAAGGTGTATTCCAAGGCTATTGCCTTTAAAACTTTGAATCTGCTGAATAGTTTCCCCCAAAAAATGCTAATCTAGGGGCCAGCTAAGCAGAGCAGTGAATAAATCACAGACCGTAGAGTTAGAAGGACTCAAGTTCAAATATGCCCCCAGACATTTAACAATTACTAGCTGTGTGACCCTGAGCAAATCATTTAACCCCCATTGCCTAAAAACAAAAACCCTAGTATGTCTTATAACCTTTTGAAATAGAATAAAATAAAATGAACAAAAGATAGTATATTCTAGAATCAAATTGTTTTCTTATTTGAAGTTTTCTGGGTGATTTTGCCTTGGATAAATATTCCAGAAATATAATTTTAGCTCTGACATCTGTCCACAGAAAAAGAACCTTAAGTGATCTTCATGTACAACGCCAATATTGTTGCTTAGATATGTGTATATCAGGATTACCTGAAGTAAGCAATGCCTGGTATATGGTTTGATGGACCTAATATTCTTGTCATTGGTTGGTCTCTTGGCTGCTATATATAATTTAGTATTTTTTATGAGTTTATCATCAGGATCATTATAGTTCTGTCTTTCTACTCTTGGGCTGGCTTTTAATATTAATTTCAATCAGGGTGGCTATGATTATTAATCTCTGAAACTCAGGAATACCTGTTCTCACTTTGAATACTATTGTTAGTGGTTTCTGTGTATGCATAGCTCTGTGGACATTAAATATATGACAGTTATTTCGAAAGCCCTTGCTCAGCCTCTGTGACTCAATTTTACCTGCATTCTCAGGATTTATAATGACTGTCTGTAAAGGGTTTTGTACTTGTTGCTCCATTGTTGCAAAAGCAAACTTTCCACAAATTTTAGAGAAACAGGAACTAGAAAAAAAAAACCCAAAACCAAACACTTTTTTTTCTTGCCAAAAAAAAAAAAAAAAGAAAAAAAAGAAATGACCAGTAGTTTTAGAGATATTCCTATATCCTCACATTGTAGGGCACGTATGAGTATGCTATGCTTTTTACTCATGGTCACATGTGTCCAAATGGGTCTGTAAAGATGTGTCTCATAAGGAAGCAAGAATTGATATGTCGATTTTCTTCCCCTTACCCTTCTCTAAAAGAGACTTCAATTCCTGAAATAAGGCAAAATTGGAGGTAGGGGCCAGAGGCAGATTTGTCCCCTTTTTTCCCCAGAGAAAGGCTGGGATTGTTTTTATAGAATTTCATAGAAATGTTTATATTGTTGTTCAATCATTAAAGTCATGTCTGACTCTTTGTCACCTCATTTAAAGATGGCAAAGATACTGAAGTAGTTTACCATTTCCTTCTCTGATTTTAGAAAAGAGAAACTAAGGCAAATAGGTTTAAGCAACTTGCCCAGGGTCACACAACTATTAAGGTCCAATTTGAAATCAGAAAAATGAGTCTTACTGACTTCAGGCTCAGCACTCTATTCAATGCACCACTTACCCTAGCTGTCCCAAAATATTTATGAAACTATATAAATTTATAAAACTCTTTTATAGCATTATATACATACACATACCTATTTCACTTTCATTCATATATAATATATGCATATATGTATAATTCTAACCTTAGAAATAAATTATATATGGATGCATAATCCCTTAAATATTGTGAGTCTAGAAGAAATAATCATTAGGTCAAACTAGTCCTGATTACTATCACTAAGGAGAAGAAATGTCACAAATTATATTATCCAAGATTTGACTCTTCTCATGAGATGCTAGTTGTATAATGAACATACATAGCAAATAGTAAAATGGTAAATAACATTTATCCAAACAGCAAACAGAGATTAGAAAAAAATATATATGTGAGAATATATGCTAGAAAATTTGAAGCAAGATAATAAAAGGGAGAGTCTCAGATCTTATCCAAGGACTCACTAGTAAACTGGGAATAGGAAGATGACCGAGTTTGCTAATTATTTTACATCTTGACTTCAATCCAGAGTTTCTCTATCTTCAGAGATGTGAAGAGAAGATGGAATCAAAGGTGGAGGCAAGAAGCTGAGTTTGTCTCTTCTCTTTAGATCTCATTAATCCTACCTCTCAAGCAGGCATGGAGCATTGAGTAATCCGTCTCCACCAAACACTAAAATCATGTTCAAATGGCTCCAAGAACCAAGGGTTCAAATGTAATGCAATACTATCATGTAATAAGAAATGATGACAATGTTGAAATTCTGACTAGTTTAGATAGAGATTCAAGCTTTTGTTATACCTTAGTTAGTGATCAGTCTCTTTTCTTGAATTCCCCCTTACACACAATTAATTAACAGATATGAAACACAGAGTCTTTATGATTGACCCTTCTTTAGGAAAGACAAAATTTCAAGCAATAGAAACAGTTTAAAGAAAGAGTATCAGTGGCAAGAAGAATATGGGAACAGAGTTATTAACCGTTATGGTTCATGTCTTGATGTTCAGTGAGTGGTTACTTTTAGCATCTATCAGAAAGTATCCCCAATAGTTTTTTTTTAATTTTTTCTTAGCAAAGCATTTATTATAGGAGTCAAGGCTATAGTAGTACATAAAATCTAGTCCCCTCTCATAAATCACCTTCATTACCACTTTCCTCCTCAATGATACTCTCCTATTTAGTGGAGTTGGGAGGAGCACACTGCTGTTGCCAATTTTTATTCAAAAACTTCAGGTGAGAACAAATCATCCTCAGGTCCAAGAAAGGAAACACTGTATAAAAACTGTATGAGAATTTTTTCCCTTTCTGACAAGAAAAATCCATGTGAATACCTAGTTAATTTTAGTTGGAAATGCCCATGTTTATTGGTGTTTGATAAGGTCAAAATAAAATAATCTAGTTAAGCCATGTTTCATTAACTATTAATTTAATAATATATTTTAGAATTTTATTATGAATGAAAAACTTACTGGTTTATATTTTTATAGACTCCATTCTCTTTCCTTTTTTGAAAATTGGGATATACAATGGGTATATTCTCTGTATTATCATGGTTTTATGATTTGATATAGTTATCATGCTCTTCAGATAATAACCAAATCATATTTACATTCTTTTGAATATAAATTATTCTTTTTTCTTTGAAGATGTTAAGAAAAAATAATTAAATTATTTTTGTTGTATATATAAGTAAAATAGCCAATTCTCCTTCTTAGTAGGCGTTTTCTCAGTCTGTCTATTTGATGCTCTGCCATTTAAACTGCCTTTCACATTTAGTTTACCATTTATAGTCAGTAATTTGATTATTCTTAGTTTTAAATTTTGCTTTTTAGATTGACTTCTTTATTTGCATTATATGTAAAAGTAAAATTTCTTATCATATATACAGATGTCATAAGAATATACAATAAATACAATTTTCTGAATTTCCTGACACATTTTTTTTTCCTTTTTAGTACCTACATGAAAATGGAATTGTCCATCGTGATCTTAAACCTGAGAATCTTCTCTATGCAACTCCAGAACCAGATGCACCACTCAAAATAGGTAAATATCCCTAATGACTTATCATGTCTCTTTTTATAGGGAAATAATATTTTTAGTAGGATATAAAACATTTCTTCTCTCCAGAGCAGTTCCCGAATTATTTTGAATCTTAAAAGGAATGAAAAAATGCATTATGTCTGAAGAGGTGGGCCACCTGCCGGTGGCTGCTGGAGGCTACTTAGACCTGTAGAATGGATCACTTCACGTGAGAGGATAATGTCAATAGAAGGAGACTGAGAGGCAGTTGTGCTCTCTGACCTCTCTCCTCTTCCTTCTTGCCTCCAATTTATTTCATTCCCAATCCACAAGGAACATCTGAGAAGGCTGTTTTACAACTCCTTCAAGTTTATGATTTATAGCTGTGGAGGCTCTAGGAGAAATGACCAGCCCCTTCATCTAGGCATGGTCCTTAACAGTATTCTGTATCGTGATACTAAATACAGAAACATAGGTACTAGGGCTACTTGGTGACATAGTGAATAGAGCACCAGCTCTGGAGTCAGGAAGACCTGAATTCAAATCCAGACTTAGACACACGATACTTACTAGATATGTGACCCTGAACAAGTTACTTAAGCCTGATCACCTCACAAAAACAAAAAAAGAGAAAAAAAAAAAGACAGTCGTTCCATTTTTTTCCCCTTACGAAAGAAGGGATTATATTTAACACAATTATGCTTTTCCCCTCCCCTAATAAATGTGACCCTCAGATAAAAGGGAAAGAGAACTATGAGAAACAAGAAGACAGGATGATTCAACTTCTTTAATATTAAACTTTGGCTAACTAAGAATGGACTATATATCATGAAAACACCAATGCAATCCTCATTCCTTAACTAGCACTGTATTTTGTGATGCTCATATAGACTCTCTGTGTATTTATCTCTGGCCACTGAAAAGAAGTTCATACATATGATAAATAAGATCCATTTCATGATTGTAGACACTGAAAAGAAATTCCAGAATTTGTTGTGAATCACAACTAGCAAAACACACAAAGACAGTGGACTTCAGGGAAGATCCCATTTTCCTTGACTTCTTTTTTTCAGAAATGTTTTTCTTAAAAGAAGTTTAATTGAACATGTATTAACAGATAATCATTCATGCAATAGAACTTTGCATTCTGAAGTACTTCCAATTCACAGTCACTTTTAAGGGGAACATAGTTATTTTTTAAATTAAATGCAAAAAAATCCATTCCAGCTTCTTGAAGTAAAAGATTTTTATTGAAAAATGTTTCCTAGGTCAGATGAAAAAAACTTCTCAGCAATAGCAGATATCCAGAAGGATAGTTGACATGTTAACTGATTTAAAATTATTCTGAAAAGCAGTCTTCACCAGACTATCAAAAGAATCTATGACACAAAAATATTAAGAACTTCTGGTATAGATTGGAGAGATTATCATAAGTCATTTAAAATTTTTTTCTCTATTATTAAAAACTTCAATTTTTTCTCCCTATAACCCATTTTCTTTTTGCTTCCAGCTCTCTGCTGACAAAAAAAAAGTATCTTATTGAGAATCATGGGTACAAAAGAGTAATCTGTCATTGCATAGTAGATGAAACAAAAATGAACTGTTTTGTTATCTCCTCCCATTATTTTAACAGCTGATTTTGGACTTTCTAAAATTGTGGAAGATCAAGTTACCATGAAGACTGTATGTGGAACACCAGGATACTGTGGTACGTCCGCTATTAATACTTTTCCTCCTACTTTTATTTCTATTTACAAACCAATTTCCGTGTTCTACAATTTACATCTACTCTAAAATATTGTCACCTCTGTTTACAAGTAATTGAAATAGAAAAGCTAGAATATCATATTAAGGTAAAACCTTTCTGAGTTTTTCTCAAAGGAAACAACTCGTAATAGAATCCAATCTGACTCCATGAGAAGTTGAATGGACAACTGCTAAAACAAATGTTGCTTACTTTTAAATAATAGTGAAATAAATATAGTGATTCCTATGTGCCAAGCACTGTACTAAGTATTGTGAATTAAAAAAAAAAAGATGATCCATCTCTCAAGGAGCCCACAATCTAATCTGGAGACAAGAAGCAAATAAAATCCTATGCCCAATTCATAGAGGAAAAGTGAAAAAGAGAGAGAGAGAAGGCTTTGGAAATAAAAGAGATTTTAAAAGACATCCTGTAAAAGATAGGATTTAAAAGAAGCTTAAAGGAAACCAAGAAGAGAGAAGAAAGAGTACACTCCAGGCATAGGTCAGACTTGTGTTTTAGAAACTTTGGAAGCTGAACAGAAGAACTGAAGTGGGCAGAGTCTTCAGGAAGGCCGACCACTCTTTCTGTGGTAGGCTATTACAGTGTGTTGAGGACCTGAATCAGGGAGTGGCAATATCAAAAGAGAGAAGGGAGCATTTTTGAAAGATTTTACTAAGATGAAATGGGGAAGTTTTAGGCAACATATTGGGCACTGGATGTGAGAATGGTGGTAGTTAAAGATAGTGAGGAGCTGAGGCTCAGACCTAGGTTTTGAGCTTGGGGGATGAGAGAGTGGTGTTGCCTTGGAAAATAAAAAATAAGGAAATTTTGAGAGGAAAGTGTTTGGAAAAAAGGGTAATGAATTCAGTTTTGGATACATAGGCTTAAGATATCTAATGGACATTTAGTTTAAGGAGTGTGAAAGGCAGATTTGAGACTAGAAGGCAGAAGAGAGGGTAGCTCAGAATAGGTAGATTTGAGAGTTATCCATTTAGAATTAATTGTTAAATCCATGGAAATTGATGAGATCCTCAAGTGAAGTAGTATAGAGGGAGAAAAGAAAAAGGTCAAAGGAAGAACTCTATGGGATTGTGGAGGAGGATATGGATTAGGAGTCAGCATAAGTTAAGGAGTAAACTAGAAAGAGTGGATAGACAAGATAAAAAGCAAAATAGAGGAGTGTTCCAAAAACCTAAAAAGAGAGGAGATTATCAAAAAGTCAACAGTGTTAAAATCTGCAGAGCTATAAAAGAATGAGGATTGAGAAAAAAGCCATTGCATTTGGCAAGTAGATCATTGATAACTTTTGGAAAAGCAATTTCTATGGAATGATGAGATTGAAAGTCAAGAAAAAAGTAGGAGCAAAGAAAGTGGCAATACCTTTTGTACATAGCCTTTTCAAGCAGTTTCATTACAAAGGGCAAAAAAGACCTTAGATTGATAGTGAGCATGGAGGTATCATTTGAAGGCTATTTGTGGATATGTAAGACTTGGTCATATTTGTAATTAGAAAGTAACAAACCTGTAAACAGAAAGAGATTGAAAATGAATGAAAGAGTAGGAATTACAGAGGGAAATATGTGTTGGAGGAAACAAGATGAAATGGGATCACTTATGTAGGTAGAGGGGTTAGTCAGAGTAAGGAGTAAGAAGAGATCTTCATGTAATACTAAGGAAAAAGAGGAGATATTTGGCACAAGACATATGAATATTGTGAAATGAAGAAGGGAGAAGAGGGAGCTCATGGCAGATAACTTCAGTTTTATTTGTAAAATATTAATTAAGGTTCTTCATTGAAAGACTGGAAGGAAGGGGAGCAATGGTACATTTGAAGTAGTATCAAAAAGTTGTGAAAGAGGCTTCGTGGGGAATGGGATAGTGAGTTAATAAGGGCAGTGTTCAAGGATGAAGTAAAGAGAGCACAAAAAACTTGATGTAGGAAGTAACTTTAAAGAAAACTAGGAATTCTAAGAGAAGGGGATAGAAGGAAATACATTCTAAATGGGAGACAACCAATGTAAAGATGGAAGATGTTTTATGTAAAGAACAAGAAAGCTAATTTGATTGAACTATAAAATGCATGAAAGGGACTAATATGTAATAAAACAAATATATGATAAAGGCAGATTTGAAGCCAGGTTATGAAATGCTTTGAATGTTAAAGGAGTTTACATTTGTTCCTAAAGGAACATGTTAAATATGTTGAGCTGAATATGTTAAATAAGAGTGACATAGCTAGATCTGTGCCTTAAGAATATCACTTTCCTAGCTATGTAAAGGATTGGAGAAAAGAGAAGCTGAATACAGGGACACCAATGAAGAGGCTATTGTTAAAAGTAGAGTTGAAAGGTGATAAGGAAATGAATTAGGGTTGTTATTGTGTGAGTAGAGAGATGAGGACAAATACAAGGAATGTTGTTGGGATAGAATTAACAAGGCATGACAGTTTACTGGACATGTATAATGCAGGAGAGTATAGAGAACATGATTCTATCTTCCATTGATCTGCATTCAAATTTTACATTTATTGAGTTCAAATGATATTTTTATATCATTGTAGAAAGGTTCTACAAGATGAAGGGTCTGTTCATAGTATTTTTGGTGACATTAAATAACTTGATGCCATTCACAGAGAACAGAAATTAATAAAATGTTTTAATTTGACTCCTTGAATTTAAACCTTGCTTCTGTTACAGGGCAATAATAGGGAATTAGGCTAGAAAGAACCACAATAAGTTTAAACTCTGACTTGAAAAATGTCACATTTAATATCATTTTTGACATTATTGTGCTGGTCATATGTTTGAAATAGAAAACAGTTTTCTGTGTTGACATTACATAGTGACATATTTTCACTATACTTGTGCCTATTTTATAGATTTGAAATATTTGAATAAGCCATGAGCATGAAAATGAGGCAAAGGTCTTATAACTCTACTATGGAAATTAAGTAGAAGATTTAGAAGTGAACAAGATCAAGAATACTGGTTAATTAGGGAGGAAATCTAAGGGGAAAGTAGCTTTTTTGAGGCAATTGGAGTTAAGTGATTTGCTCATGGTCACACAGCTAGAAATTATTATGTATCAAAGGACAGATTTGAACTCAGTTGCTGCTGACTTCAGGGGCAGTATTCTATTCACTGTGCCATCTAGCTGCCCCAAGTAGTTTATATTAATAGAAAATATATTATTATGTCGCAGTGTATCCTGGAATTTTTAGGGTCTCCTATTAGATTCCTACACATCTAAAATCATATTGTAAAATAGTTTTAATTAACATCTTTCATTTGGCAGAAAGCTCCACCTCATTATTCCAGCCCATAAGCTTTCTCAAATACTTGGAGTCTATGCCATACAAATTAACAATTATATATCACTACAATTTAATTATTGTTTCAACTAGAAAGAAGAAGTTTATCTTTCCCACTCTTCAAGAACAATGATTATCACATTTCATATTATCAGAGTCTAGTCTTGTCTAGTCTAGTGTAGGTCTTGAATATAATATAGGTATTTAATAAAAAAGGCTGATCCTTGGGAATGTTTCATTTCTTTAATGTATATATCCTCAATGGCTAGCATAATTCCTGGTGCCTACTAGATCCTTAATGAATAAATGCCTATGGACTGATTGATTAATATGTTTGTTGATAAATGAATCTTTCCTATGTCCTTTACAGTGCTAAGCATACAGAAAAAGCTCAGTAAATGCTTGTTAATTAGTTGCTGTACCTCTAGAAGCCTGCTTACATGAAACCGCTGAATATAATCAGGTAGAATATTTGAAGAATTTAGAAAAAAAATTGACTTTCTACCAAAAAAGGACACTCCTGGAATTTTCCTAGGTATTGAGAGAAAAATACTCAGATTAGATTCACTTCAGATTAGAAGTGAAATTAGGGCTGATAAGAAAGATACAGGAGAGAGAAAGAATTAAATCTAGAGGATACAACATCATTTTCTCTCAGAGTTTCTCCATCTTATCTCTGAAGGAGAAGGTTTTATTAAAAGGGGAAAAAGTCTAGTATTTTAGATATCCTTTCTTTAAGACCTGTAGAAAAAATTCAAGGTGGAGAAAGTGATAGAAAGAGATGGTGGAAAAGGAAGGTTAAGCAAGATATTCTGGCCAAAGATGTATCATCACCACAAAATAAATATTGTTCTAGCCAAAAAAGACATATTTTCTTTGGCTTTCTGTTCTTGTGGAAAACCCATAAAAATGCCAGCAATCAGACCAGCTGTTCTAGCTCTCACAGAGACCATGAAAAGCAAGAAAAAAAAAAGACAAACAGATATAGGTGTTCTTCCAAAGTGAAGTAGTAACAAGAATAAAGTAGAGAGAGTCTTTTTTTATCAGTAATTGTACCCTTAAATGCTTTCTAACCACAATGTTGCTAAGGAAACACAAATTAAAACAAAAAGAAGCTAAATCAGTCAGTGTATGAAGGGACTATGTGAAAGCTGTGTTCAAGGAGAAACTTTAGCATTCTCAAACAAACTGTCTCTCCTTCTATCTGGGCAGGTGGCTTATCATTCCTGCAAATCTATTCTCATAACAGCTCAATACTCCCGAAGCTTCCCAGCCTCTGCCAGCCAATGAGCAGAATGAAGTGGGGGTTTGTGTCAAGTCAGAATGACATGAATTACTGCAAACTGAGGGCAGATTGAGCAGGCCAGAATGCCTGGGAAAGTACAGCTAGGAAATAGCAAGATATGCACAGTATAGGCAGGTGTAATTACATTACCAAGGCAGATGTGATTACCTGGGAGGTCATACTAGGTCATATGAATATTAGTGGAAGGAATTGAGGGCATTTAGTCTAAAGAATAACAAGGAAATATTTTACCTTTCTTCAAATATCTGAAGGTTTATCACAAACTAGAGATATTGGATTTGTTCTGCTTGATCTCAGAGGGCAGAAATAGGAACAATATATACAAATGTAAAGTGACATGTTTAGGTTTTAAGAAAGGGGAAAAAACTTCTCAGCAATTGCAGATATCCAGAAGGATAGCCTTGAGAAGTATTGAGTTGCAATTAATTGAAAATCTTAATAAAGTCAGGATGATCACTTGTCTGATATGCTGTCAAGGAGATTCTCTTTTAGGTATTTAAACTGTGGCCCCCTCTAACTTTGAAATTCTACAATTCTCTAAAGGGAAATGCAGTTAGTTAAAATTAAAAAAATAGTATTTTTCAATTTCTGGAAATTTTGGGGAGAAAGTTTTTGAAAAATTGTAATTTTTAAAATGGTGCTTTATTTTGATTGATACCTTTGTTTCCATTTATATAAAAAACATCCATTTACTTTTCAAAATTCATTTTCATATTTCAAATTTTAAATTTCAGATAAGATCTATTATTCTCTGCCTACTATCTTCCCCTCTCACATCCATGAAAAGAAAAAGCCCTGTTACAAAAACGTATAATCAAGCAAAACAAATTATTGCATTGACCTGTCACACATACACACACACACACACACACACACACACACACACACACACACACACACACACACATCTGTGCAGCTCCAGTGATAAGAAGTAGAGGTAGCAGAAGAGTTTTTAGGAATTTCTGGACCAACTTCTTGGAGTAAGAATAAGATTCACTGAACAAAGTAGAAATTTCCCAATAAGAGAATTAGATCAGATGATCATTTATAGCTTAAAATTTATAATTCTTTGTCAACTTTGCACAATAGGGAAGAGTTAAATTTGAAATTTCATTGATTCACTGATACCATTTTTCTGTCAGTGAGTCAACAGGGTGAATTCTCTAATCTCAAGTACTTCCCTCTTAATAGTGAGGAACTTCAAGGTAGTTCTGTAAATCTGAGAAGTGGGGCCATGGGAGATATTCCAAGCTTTTATAGGCTTGACTGGGAATTCTTTGTATCTTATAATTTTTATCAGGCTAAATTAAATCCTTATTCAAAAGAAAAAGAAAGAAAGAAATAGGAATATAGGAGTTAAGAGTAGGTCTTGAAGAGGATCAGATTGAAAATTAAAGACTAAATAGCAAAAGAGGAACAATAGGAGATTTGAAAAGCTAATTGCTGGTGCAGTCTAAAGAGAACAACAACAATGAAAAAGAGCATATGACTTCAGCTCCATGATGGACTGAATGAAATTCACCTAAAGGGAGAAGCTTCTCACAGATGTGTGTTGCCATTTTCTGCCCACTCTGGCTTGAGTAGGAAAAACTGACAGGGGTGAGATTACTTGCAGCTCCTTTTGCTAATACAAAAGCAGATCTGTCTCAGCTCATCCTGATCTTTGTCTGGCTACTGGACCCAGATGGCTCTGGAGGTGAAAGTGAGGTAGGTGACCTTGCCCAGCCTCCCTCACTTTTCACTTTCACCTACATGTCATGGTATCACCTTTCTTAGGTCATGGTCATCTTCAGGAACAAAAGTTAATAACCTATATAAGAAGAGCTAGCCAGGCTAATGTGCCTTGTTAAACATCAACCTGAGCAGGTTGATGTGACATTTGTTCTGATTAGCCACATAGTATTCTAATGAGTGAATAATTGCCCAGGATCGCTAGTCTGCATAAAGAGAACTGTTGTTATGAGGTAATACTTTCTCAACTCTCATTTAAAGGTAAATTGTAAGAGTATGACAAAGGTTTACATGTGGAGTGTGATATATTTGATTATCTCTCCATTTGCTTTAATATTTGAATAGCTATTGCATTAAAATAATTTTTGCCTTATTATTAAGGTATATTTAAAATATAAAAATATAATTATTATGAATTATTTGTGTGTGTAGATATAATACCTGGTATATGGGTTATGGAATATCCAGTATGTCCTAGTATGTATGTTCCAGTATGAATGGATGATTATCATCAATGAAAATTTAAGGACTAGAGTGCTAAGTAAAAGAGGAGGCCTATTTCCCTTCAAACGAATTACCTTCAGTTCCTGAAATAATTTGATTGTAATTGTGGTAGTATTCAAATTCTGGAAACATAATTTTATAAGTAGGAGATCAGGTTGGAAGGACTAATCTAATCCAAACAGTGCTAGTGTCTATCTACCTAATATAAGGGGTGGCAATGAGAAGGAGATATCCCAAGTATCCCGCATATTGTGTTATATTGTTGGAATAGTAACCATATCACAACTACTTTTCTTGCACAAAAACTGCGAACTCTTTGACTGTAGTAAGGAAAAACTAGACAAGATTTATCCTAACATTCCCAGAAGAAACTTGAGTGAGGGATGGGGGGTGCAAAATGAGTCAAAGAAATTATTTCAGGGCATATTCTTCCTCTCAGATAGAACCTGGTTCTATGTAAACACAAATCTTGTACTTCTAGAACCCAGTTTACATAAAACTGCTCTAGCATTAGGATTATTCCAGCTTGAAAGTTATTTTTTGAGAATGTGCAGCAGGAAATAAAGATCAGACAAGATATTGAAGGGACTGAGTGCTGACCTTATGAAACGGAATATGAATTGTAATGCTGCCTCAGAGATTCGCTGTGTGAACTTCAGCATTTCAGTTAACTTGTCTGTACTTCAGTTTCTTTACTAGAATACAGAGACAATAAAGACCTAATAAACTAGTTCTTTATTAGTTTATAATAGTTTAAAATAATAATTTATATAAACATAAAAATAAATAAATATTTTATAATTATATATTAGAATTATAAATAAAATATAAATATAAATAAATAATAGTTTATAATAATTGCATTATTTAAAAAATCATTCTCATCTTATTTGATGGAGTTCACACAGAAACAGTCCTTGAGACAAATTCTGTGGACTATTTTACAAGCAGATAAAATGACTTCTTTTTGTAGTTAAATAAAAGGATATAACGTTCTTTGTAGATTCACTGAAGGAATCCTTGGTACAATGCCAATAGCAGAACAGTACGGATGATATGACTTTATCAGATATACATATTTACATAGAAATATATTGTTGCCACATGATTTTAATTTCTTCTGCTAAGTTTATGTATCTTGAAATTTTTTCTTTCAACGCAACATGGATATTGTGAATATTTGGTATAGTCACATTTATTTAAAATCTTATTGAATGTTTGTGCATCAATGTTATATCCAACTTAACATGGACAACAATTGAGCCAGTGATAATGCTCTGATTTTAGATTAGTCTATTGATTGAGCTCCAAAGGATATTTTCAAGTCTATATTTGTAGAATGGGGACTTGTCATCTGTCAGTCCATGAAACAAACAAGTTATCTCTTACCCAACATTCAGTAGGTCCTAAATTTTTGCAACCTGAAATGGTATTGCTTTTTAAGGATAACATTTCTGTTTGAAACCCTAAATCCCTCAATTTCTTTAACTTTTTTGACTTCGATTTGATTGGTCCTTGTTTCCATATTATTGGCCAAATTTTTAAAGATAATATTTCTGGAGGACTTTTTGATTCTGCCCTCTGGTACTTCCATAATCATTGCATATACTCCAACTGAAAGTACATTTTCTTCAGTTATATTCAACAAATCCAATGGGATCCTGCTGTAATTTGCATTTGTTAGTGAAATGATGTTTGCTCATTCCAAAAGTATTTTCTGTAGTTTTTTTATTTATTGATCACAATCTGTCAGAATTTCTACCTTCAATTTTTTTTTTTTTGTTGTTGTTATCATTACACAGGTTTTTGTTAGGATGCTTTCTAAACTGGTGGTGGTCCATTTTACAATTCTGAAAGTATAAAGACTGGTATTGCTTAGTGTTAATTGTTTCAGATATCTTCTTTCCATTGATTTCAGGATGACAGTAAGTCTTATATTTTTAGCCGCAGCTTTCTCCTTCATAGCTTTATATTCAATGTGTCTTACAGGAAAGATGCCAAGTGTCATCTTTATCTAACTTTTGTATTAATTTGGTCCATTTGTTCAATTTGACTTGTTTTCAAGATGGATACCTTCAGTCTCTATCTTTCTTTGGTCTACATTAAAATTTTATATTTATTGAATTCAAATGACATTTTGTTATCATTGGAGAAAGGTTCTACAAGATGGAGGAGCTCTTCATGATATTTTTTGGTGGCATTAAATAATTCAATGTCATCTACATAGAATCAGTGAATTATAAGATGTTTTAATTTGTCTCCCTTTTGAATTTAGAAACCATACTTCTGTTATGGGGATATAATAGGAAACGAGGTCAGACAGAATCATAATAGCTTTAAACTGTGATGTGAAAAAATAACACTTTTTATATATCAATTATTTTCAACATTATTGTACTGGTTATATGTTTGAAATAGAAAACAGTTTTATATGTTGTTATTATATCCTCTAGTATACTTATATACTTATGCCTATTTCATATACTTGAAATATCTGAATAAGCCATGAAATAGTTTGGAAATTAAACAAGTCATTAAAATCAGGCAAAGGTCTTATGATTCTACTGTGGATATAAAAGAAATCATTTTTACCGTTTTTCAAAATTATTATTATTATTTTGAACTTGTGTTGAAACTTCATTCTTCTCATCTTGAGTGATAAAATTCAAATAGAAGCAATCTAGAGATAAATAACTATACTGCTATTATTTTATATTTAATATTCTATGAGTTATTACAAGAGGTTGATAAGGGAGAAAACACAACTCCAGTAGCAAACAGAACAATGGCCATGATCCTATTTTAGTATTATTCTATTTCTTTTGCTTGATTCCTATATTTTAAAAGATTTTTGTTTTAGGCACCTTGTGTTTTTGTTTTTGCTGTTGTTATCATTAATATTATTATTAAAATTCATTGCTATCACTTTATTCTTATTTTTGTTGTTTTTATTGCTATTTTTATTATTTAATATTAATATTGTTACTGAAATGTGGATTAAGTAAGATAAATATAGTATTATATAACCAGAACTGTGTTGTTTTGAAAAGATCAAAATAATGTATATGATATTTGACTTTGGAATATAGTTTTGCATTTAGATTTTAGGAAGAATATGTATAATGTTTTTGAAATTCATAATCCTTCAAGCAATTAAGGAAACCATGATGTAAAGACATAATTTATAGAGAACTGTATCTAGCTTTTCCACTGTTCATTTTTATATAAAATTACTCCCTGTATCTCATGCATCAGAATTTGCTTTGGAGTTTCACATTTTTGTCATATTTTAGGGCACTAATTAGAGGTTTTCTTATAAAAAGTTGCAGGTTTGGAGAGCAGATTATCAAAGTTAAGTAAATTGTGTCATTATCACACTGTCTCAGAAATTCTGTTTAATCATAATACTAAAACTTTAAAAATAAGATTTGCATGAATAATTTAGAGTTGATTATCTTCTAGGTTCTGTAAGCATACCTTGAAAGTATAATTTCTTAGCATTTTAGAATTCTGTTAATTGAGTTGTTTGCTGCTCTTATAAGGTCTCTTCCATATTATAGTAAATAGTTTTGTTCCTTTTAAAGAAAGCTGCTTTCCCATTATATTGTTTTTTCCATGATTTACAAAATGCACTTTGAAATTTGGAAATATTTCTATACATACATGGAAATAATAAGTATTAATTAATAGAATACTCAACTATAAAAATAATAGAATATAAGCTTGTTTCAGAAATGTCTCTATTTGAATGTTACAAAAAATGAGAATGAAATGGTAACAGTGTACTAGTTCTCAGTCATCACTACAGACAATACTATTGTCTATCAAAGTGTTTATAAGATTGATCCATAAACACTTAACAACTTTGTTTTTAATAGACATCACCATTTTGAACATTTGTACTCTCCAAATCTTGTGAAATAAAAAGCTTTCAAAATGCAGTTTGAATGGGAGAAATCAAAACTAAATAGGAACAAAATGAGGCACGTATCATCCTATTCAGTACTACTGATGATGCTTTCCATGAGACTACAGAAGATGATTTAATAATACAGCATTTTCTTTAAATTAACAAAAGGCAATATCTTATCTACCTGTGCCTTGGAACATTAAAAATAAAACAATAATATCATGAAAAAGACTTTTCCTTGAAGTGTTTCTATCTAAACTCCACTGAAAAATATGAGAACAACATAACAATTACAACTCACATTTTTAGGGTTCCCTAAGATTTACAAAGCACTTTACTTATAACAACCCTATTGGGTAGGTAGTATGAGAATTATTCTAATTTTACAGATGAGAAAATCAAATTTTACAAGGTTAATATTATTTATCATTGATATCTCAACTGTAAATGTTGGTTCTAGGGTTATCTCTCTTAATCAATCATTACATGATATTAGTAGTTCCATAACTTCCAGGATTAAAGGCACAGTGGGAGAAAAGTTGAAAAGAGGCAAATGGTTGACAGTCCTAGCTTTTTCAACAATTCATTTATGGAAAATTACTTTCCAACTCTGGACCAGTTTCTGCATTTGTAAAATATGAAGTTCAGACTAGATGAGGAAGTTCAAACATTCACTTTTATAATCTCTCTAAAAGACTTTCTCTCCTTTTACCCTCTCTCAACAATTCAGGAACTTAGGTCATTATGCTCTTGATTTAGCAATTTAGTTATTATCTAAAGGGAGAAATTTTGGTACAAAGCTGTTTGTTTATATAGTGAGAGACATGTTCTTTTCTTTTTGATTCATTCATTGTGTCTAAAATGTGAATTACAAATTAACTTCTTGTTTGAAATAATGTATTATCATCTCTGCAGCACCTGAAATTCTTAGAGGATGTGCCTATGGACCTGAAGTGGATATGTGGTCCCTGGGAGTAATCACCTACATCTTGTAAGTGAAGAAAGCAAAAGCGCATTGGGCTACAGCATTCTCTAAGACCCTAGGCCCCATCCATTTCAGTTTGCCCATAAAGAAGCCTTTGTGATACTTTCATTACTCCTTAAGCATGTTCAAGAAGAGGATTTTCTGCAAATCCAAAGATAACCCCAAATTTGATCAGCACTGAACAACAGACCAAGAAAATATGTTCAGTCTTTCAATATGTAATTTACTAACGGATAAAGGCATTGCCTTTGTCTTTTTAAATTATTCTTTCTCCTTCCTAATGTTTTTCAATTTGGGGAGTAATAATTTAGTATTGAAGATAATTAAAATTAAACTCAAATTGATTTTTTTACCCTGATATTGCTTTAATTTTACATATTTACTAAATTAATTGATTAATTAGACTCTCTCCCATGCCTGCAATTTACTGTCTCCTCTCTTCTCCTGTCAAAATCCTTTTCTTATTTCTAGTCTTGGTTCAAGTACCACTTCCTCCATGAAGTTGTGATATCCTCAGCTCTAGGAATTCTTTCTTCAAATTTTCCTACAGCATATTGCACATGTCCCCTTAACTCCATTATTCCCTTCTTATAAAAGCACTGAATTTACAAAGCACTGAATTCTTTCTAATAAAATGAAATAAACTAAGGAGGAAGACATTAGGATAATAGAATGAGAGATGGAAAAGACCTTTGAGGCCAAATCCAAAACCCTTTCACTGCTCCAAATATTTTTGAAGATGAGAAAACTGAGAGGTCAAGTGACTTTTTCAGTTTAGAGTCTAATATAGTCTATAGTTATAGAGTCTAAAGCAGGATCTGAATCTGCATCCTCCTGACTGCAAATATGGTGTCCTTTCCACCATTTTATTCTACTTAACAATAAGTTAATAAATGTTGGCTGACAAGACAGGAAAGAACTTTTTTTTAACACTCTGTGAATATAAATATAGTAGCATTTCAGATATTTTAAAGTAATACTGTGTTATCATTTGTTGAAAGTATTTTCTCTTCTACTTAACCTAGTCATATATTTTATTTTTTGTACCTTTTCCTTGAATAAAAATACCATCAGAAGTAATATTCATGTCATCATTCTATAACTTGATTTACTTTCTTTTTAAAGTAAAATTTATTGATGCTTTTTAATTTTTTTAAAAATTTTTGATGCTTTTTTAAGTTATTCAAATTTCTTCTTGGATCCGTCCCTTTACCACTTACTATAATATCAAAGTCTATTTTTCAGAAACAAGAGAAAGAGTGGAAAAAACAATCAGCAAAATAATCAATATTTTAAAAAATTAAAACATGTCATGTCCCATATTTATGGACCTCTTACCACACCTTCCATGATATTCCATTGATTTTAGTCCTTCCCATTACCCTCCTTTTAAAAATTTCAGTCTGTTCCTTTAGCAGTGTTTTATTCTGTGCATCCCCCTAACATAGGAAGTTAGTAGTGAGAGCCAAATATTTCTAGTCCAAAGAGTCAGGATAGACAATACAGGCTAATTTCTTTTTTGCCTACCATGCTGATCAGAATCATGAATGTGTTAAAGATGGAAAAATCTCAAATTTTGGAATGACCTAACAGATTTGCACACAAAACTATCAAAACTATATAATAACTATCATAAGCATTAACATCTTGTACTACTACCATCTGGGGGATCAGGCAAAAGATTCATATTTTAACATTGAAACATCTGTGGGGATTCTTAATTTTTCTAGGTGTTTTAATGACAGAATCCTACTGTTCCACATCTGATTCTTTTCAATGGGATAATTTTCTGATTGCCTGTACCATCTGATTGCTTCATTGCCTCTGTGTACTGGCATGAATTTTATGTTTTATCTCTGTCCCAAATAATACTAAGATCCCAATATAACTGGTGATAGAAAAGAGACATTTAAGCAATATATCTTCTCTATTTGTTGTTTCCCATTTTGTATTTTGGTAACTAGAAAGCAAAATAGGTTGAATCAATTAATTAATTTGAAAGATTCATGCTTGTGTCAAAATAAAAGCATAACACATTAATCAACTCATTCAGTGATAATTCTGCCAGTAGATTACCTACAATGCTCAGAGAATCATTTTCCTTTGCACAGACCATGAAGAGAATTCACTCAGTAAAAGCTAGCTGATGAGGACTAAGTACATTTCCGTGCATGCTTCTTGGCAAAGCAAAACTAGCTAAATTTAAGAAATTTTGAATTGAATGGCATGATTATAATCCTTTCAAGTCATTTCTTTTCCTTTTAATATGCAGTTATGTACAGGATATTCTATGTTTATAGAAAGTAAGCTTGTGCTTGTTCTTGAATAAAGGGAATTCTCTGTCCCTTCATTTTTCCTTTAGATTGCTTCTGCCTAAATCTACATTGAGAATGCCAAGTAAGCAACAGTAACTTTGGTGCAGACAGGCTGCTCTAATAGGAGTGCAATGAAATATTTGACAAAATGTACTTTGCCATTCTGTGGATGATTCCTTTCTATATCATCCTGTATAGTATAGAAGCCATTGCAGGCTTTGCTCCAGGGTACCTTAGAGGTTTAAGAAAACATATCTACTCTGTGTTCTCATGCCCAGGATGAACAGGAACCTTCTTCCCTCCCACCCCAGCCAACATATGTGGGTTGTCTCAATGTGATATAGTAAAAAGAATGTTAGATTAGAGTCAGAACCTCCATTGAAATCTCATCTTTGGTACTATGATTCTAGGCATGTGTGTCTCAATCTCTTTGGGGCTTCATTTTTACTTTCAGAGACAATAATAACTATATTGACTCACAGCATTATTGTTAGAATCAAACAAAATAATGAAATATAGAGTATTTTGAAATCTTTAAAGTCCTACCTCCAAAAATTAATTTTTATTTTATGAATACAACATACTGCAGCATTTAGGGAAAGAATTAAGCAAAATGAAAATCCTTTATCTCTTTAATTCTAGTTTTTATTAGTTATGGACTTAGGCATTGTTGATAATTTTTTCCCACTCTTTAATTCATTTACTTGTTAAACCAGAGCAGATCCTGAGTATCTAAAGCTAAGTTAGTTTTCTCAACAGAAGATTCTGATTTCCATATGTTAACAGTAAAATTCAACTGCTCTAACTTTAGCAAAAAAAAAAATCACTTAAATCTTGGCACTTGTTTTAAGACAGTTTCCTTTTACTCACCCTCCATGGCTATTTTTCATTTTATATTCTTTCAGTGATTTTTGAAATGAAGTAGTAACTTTGTGTGGATGACGATACTTTAACGCATCAGCATCTCTGAAATTTGGAGACTGAGATGAATGAAAATGTTGGGAAGAATTTCATTTTCCCATTGTTCAAGTTACTTCTCAAAAGCATGTTCATTTTCTTGTGTTCTGCTTACATAACCTGTATGGCAGGAAATATATTGAATTCTCTCTCCCTTTTATTTTCATTTCCTGAGGATAATGAGAATACCTATTATAGAAATCTGTGTGCTAAAATTCCTATTCTTATTTCCTAAGAACAACGTAGTTAGTTTTTGCTATAAAGTTAAAAAAAAATTTAACAAAATGATATTTTGCCTATCAGGAATTTGCTTACCCTAAGGAAAATACCACTGCAGAAAAGGATGAGCATTTTCTTCAGGAGCAAAATATGCTTAACTATTTAATAAAGTTGTTCCCTTACCTTTTTCCTCTGCAGACTTTGTGGATTTGAACCATTCTATGATGAAAGGGGAGATCAGTACATGTTTAAGAGAATTCTCAACTGTCACTATCGCTTTGTCTCCCCCTGGTGGGATGATGTTTCTTTGAATGCCAAGGATTTGGTAAGGTGGACCAAAAATAAAATCCCTTTTTAAAAATCTGGTGAAGAAGCAAAATAACGTATTATTTGTCAGTCATGTTTTAAGTTCTTGTTCTTGTGCATTCCATGTAGGATTTTTTATTCAATTAAAGCAATTTAAGTGTGAATTAGTAATGTTCTTATCCATTTGTCATTTTTTTCACTGAAGGAATTTAGAGAGGCAGCAGTAGAAAGAGCATTGAACTGTGGGAGATTTGTTTTTTTTTTTTCATTCAGGCCCAATCATTAACTATGTTATTTGGGGCAAGTTCCCTACTCCCAACACCCAGAATCATTGTGTTTTCATTTCTCCATCTGTAAAATAGAGAAAGGATGCTTCTCAAAGTCTCTTCCTGTATTTATTATTTTAAAATGTAAATAATTTTCAAAATGAAGTAACAGCCATTTAAATAAGCAAAAAATATAGAATATAGAAATATAAAAATTAAATTCAGTTTCCTTACTTTCAAGAACATCAGTAGTAATTCAGTGCTAACAAAGATCCTTTAATCAATGGACAAAGAATTGTATTCAGCTAACATATGATAATTTGTCTTTCAAGTAGATTTATTGTATGAAGTGCTTCAGGATCCTCGAGGCTTTTCTTCAGTGATTGCATTATTCTTTGAGCATGGCTAATTTATTATAGGAAGCCCTTTCATTTTAGATAATAAAAAGCCTCATCCAAATTATCATAAATTCTTTATTGGTATATCTTTAAAATATTCAATTCTTCACTCTACGTACTAAAAAAAGGAATTGATTATGAATGTGTATTTATTTTTTATTAATTTTATTAATTGAATGTGTATTCAATTAGAACTAAAATTTCTTTTAGAGTTCAATTAAATTATGGGTAAACCACTTAAATGTTCAGGATCTGTTTCTTATTATGAAAAGGAAGATTATACTGCTAGAGGACCATTCTGAAGAGCTTTACACTTTAAATTGTGAATCATTATTGCTTTTCACTATTCAGTTATACTTTGTCATACAAATAATGTTTGTTGAAACATAATTACCTCATCCATTCAGTTAGCATTTAATAAGTGCTCATCCTGTGCCAGACTCTGGAGATCCAAACACAAAAATGAAATGATCACTGCCCTCAAGGAGTTTACATTATAATGAAGGTAAACAACTTGAACACAAGTAATTAATTACAAACTATATACAAAATAATTTCCAGGATAAGTGTAGGTGTGTGAGAGATGAGCTTTTAGAGAAATTAGGGCCAGCCTCTTGAAAGAAGTAGCATTTCTCCTGAGCCTAAAGGAAGCTAGTCATTCTAGGAGATTGAAGTAAGGAAAGATATTCTGGGAATAAGTACAGAGATAAGGAGATAGATTGCCAGAAGTAAAGAATAACATATAGACCACTGGAAGATGGAATGCATGAAGAGTAATATACAATAAACTTAGAGGCTAAAACCAGATTGTGGAATGCACTAAAAGCCAAAGTTTGCCTTCTAAGATGCAAGAAGGAGTTTTGAGCTTCTTCAGTAGGGTAGTGACCTAATCAGACCTATGGCTTATAAATTTCAATTTGACAATTACATAGAAGATAGACTGAGAGAGGAGAACCTAGAGGTGAAGGGGACAATTAGGATGCTATTAATATAATCAAAGAGCAATTTTTTATAAAAATAAAGAATAATGGAATATAAAAGATTGCTAATTTTATCAGTCATACATTATACTAACTTTAAGGGGGGGAAAGCTCCATCCTATTTACAGTGGATTATGTAATTTTTATTGATCATAATTTGCTTAGATCAATATAAAACACATTCGAATTCATTAAATAAATACCTCAACTAACAGCTAGGAAGATAGCAGGCATTCTAAATAATAGACACAAATATAATGTTGCAAAGTTTACCTGTGAGTCATTTCTGAAAGAAATAACACATATAAGAATAATCTAGGGTTCTTGTTCCCATAGAACAGGATGTTGAATATTAAGAATTGGAAGTTACTTGACAGATTAACAATCATGATTTTCTGGATATCACAGAGCTAGAATCCAGATTTTCTAATGAAATGCCTTTATTTGTGGCTCAAATCTGTTTCTATAATGAGTAAGGATCACAACTGACTGATCAAGCATATTAGAATTCAATTAGAATTCATTCAAATTATCTATATTTCAGTGATTGCCCATTCCTTATAAATAATGCTAAAGCCCCAGGGATGAAAAACAACTTTGTAATTAAAACTAATCCTAGGCAATTGACTGTCAATATTTCTCTGGTTTTCAATGGATTTTTCCTAATAGGAAAGTATGTAGCATTTAAATCAGAGATTTAGAACCAGAAGAGTCTAAATTCATCTTAACCTCTCATTTTGCAAATGAAACAGAACTAGGATAGTGAAGTGACTTGCCCCACAGCTATATTTCTTCTAAACTATTTCCAAAACAGGCTCATGATTTTTAAAATTTTTCATTATATATGATTAGTTAGGTGGATGTAGAAGAAACTTCATGGGTATTGTCTTGGACTTAAAGGAATATAATAGGGCATGAAATGACATACTATAACATAAGACAGACATGAAATGATATAACAACATGACATGAGATGAAATAACATTAACTATACTACATTATACATAATATTATATCACATAATATAACATCATAATATAATTTAGTCTTCATTAATATAATTTCAGTAGTAATAAAAACCAAGATCTATGTTTTGACTCCTAAATGGGAAAAAAACAAGAGTGTTACAGCCCCCAGTGGTATCCATGCTTGTCTTCCTTGATCCTATAATCCATTTGTCTTTTGTGATCTCTGGGTGCTTAATTTTTTTTCTCTTTTTTTAGTCAGATATTTGAAAGCATGCCCTTTTATTTTATAGATGAAGGACCTGAAGCTTTAAGTGGTGACTTGTCCCAAATCACATAAGTAGCGCTGGTCAACTCAACTTTCCTTTCCTCTTTTTTGCATTCTCAGCAATGTAACCAGAAATAATGGGCAGACTCTTGTTATTTGCAGACCAAGTGGCATGCCAGTGCTCATTATGTCAGTATATAGTTTTTGTCCTTCTTGTTTATTTTGAAATCAATATCCTCACTAAAGAGCCCATTATACTCCGTTGCTATAGGTGAAGAAACTGATTGTTTTGGATCCCAAGAAGCGTTTGACTACTTTCCAAGCTCTGCAACACCCTTGGGTCACAGGGAAGGCAGCTAATTTTGTACATATGGACACTGCCCAAAAGAAACTTCAAGAATTCAATGCAAAGAGAAAGCTTAAGGTAAGAAATCACTGGGGAAGTAACTCATTTTTATTAGGAAATTCAGGAATCTTCTAATAAGAAAAATCCTTAAGTTTCAACAGTCCATATCAAATATTATATATTAAGCACTTTACAATAATATCAGAGCAGAATGGGAATTAGACATCATCTAATACAATCCCCTGATTTTATGTTTGAGGAAACTGAGGTTCAGAGAGAGAGGAAGTGGCTTGATCAAGGAGATACAAAAATTCCCTTCACAGTGTAAACTCTCTTTTGAAATTCTGAAAACTCAAATTGGTATAAGATACATAATTGCCATTGCTCAGGAAAGTAACCCTGATGGAGATGTTTATATATTTACTGCCAATATCTTCCTATTAGTGATGCAGCTACAGTACAGAAGACCCATAAAAGAAAGTTCTTGTCAGTAAACTATCTGATTTGCTGCTGAATCCTAGGGACCATGGATTCTTCCTAACATCTCTTTCACTGGAATGTGAGCTCCTGAAAACAGAAGCAATATACTTAATAATTTTCTTTTTACTTATTCAATCAAAAACAACAACATTGTAAAGAAAAACAACTGTGAATGACTTAATGGACTCATTTCAGAATTAGATATGTATTTTTGGACATGCACAATATTGGCAATTGTTTTGCTTGACTTTGTATATTTATTACAAAGTTTTTATTTGTTTTTCAGTGGGAGTAGATTGAGGATTTGGGAAGAGAAAGATCTTAGGATGGGTAGCATTGCCAAAAAAGAAAGAGAGAAAGAAGAGTCAGTGAAGCATTTTTCTTCAAAAAATGTACAGAAATGCAAGAAAATCAGAGAGAAATATAGGAAATCAGGACAACTTTGAAAAGTTACATGCTGAGGTCATTATATACTGAAAAGGAAAAGCAAGCTATTAGAGATGTGTGAATTAATGTTAAATCTTCTCCTTATTGAATTCTACTTTATATTGCTTTATATTACATGCTCGTTTTACTTGTTTGTTTTTTGCAAAATAAAGCTGACAGTTTTTTTTTTTTAACAAAAGGTGGTCTGCCACTTACTAGCTATTTAAAAAGGCTTTGACAATTCATTTACCTTCTCTAAGCAATAGGCTCTTCATCTTTTAAATAGTGATGGCAATATTTAATTGCTCCAAAGGACTGTTGTGAAGAAATAATTTTTAAGATAATGCAAATAGAAGTTATTCTTAATTAAGTTTTTTAATTTAAATTAATGTTTAAAAAGTCATTTGGGTTCATGTATGGAATACTTCTTGAAAGAATGAATGACTATTTACCCCTAATATCAGTTCCCTAACAATACCAGGTCTGATCTTTATCTGATCCATTTTCAAAGGAAGCAAAAACTATTGCTTTTCTCTTTTTCATTAGGCTGCAGTGAAAGCAGTGGTGGCCTCTACCCGACTGGGAAGTGCCAGCACTCACAGCAACTCCCTTCAGGACAACCGAAAGACCTCCATTATTCCAATACCCAATAAAGAGAAAGAAAGTACATCCCAGCTGGAAGAAACTCGAAAAGAAAGTTCCACCGAAAGAGAAACTACAGGAACAGAACCCCAAGGTGAAATCCAAGCTGAGGTTGCAGCTGGAGGAGAAATCCTCAAAGTCAGTGCACAAGAAGGGGGAGGACTACAAGAGTCCTAACTCACCCTTTTTTCAAAGTGAGGGCTGAAGCTAGTCACTTTCATGCATGGGCTAATTTGTCCTTCAGCCAGGACGATTTCTAAGTGTGATCCTCACTGTAGTGGTTCTATTTTTGAGGTGCAAAACAATGTGTAATTATACATCAGCTGGTGACCCTAACTCCAAATGCATGTGACTGCTTATGAATAATAGTGTTCTCTAATGGCATGTAACAGATTACATGTAACGTTATCTAATAGCAACAAGTGAAATTTGACAGTGAGCAAAAACAGTATAACACTTAAACTTCATATATATTGTCAGAGGGCAAAAGTTAATGTTTGAAAATTTTATATTTTCTGTTTGCAAAACTTAACCTTATAAGGGAGATATCTGATTTCTTCGGAATGGTAGTTATTTCTATAGGCATATTGATCATCTGCTATATGTTATCATAAAGCTATTTAAATGGTTTTTTATTCATATGTAAAAACTGTTTACAAGAAGATAGCAAATAGATGTACAGTATATGCAAAAACATTCCATAAATTCTGGTAAGAAACTGAAGCATTACTTTCAAGGGCCATGAAGCTATATGCCCCTCCAGCTTGTGTTGCGAATGCCTTACTGTATCTTTAACTGTTTATATACTCTGTATTACTAATAACCAAAAAGCTCTTTCATAGAATCCTGCCATTTCATTATCCTGGCAAATTTTCAATACAACTGGGTTGGTCCTTTTTCCCTTCTGAACCCTCACTTTCTCTTTCATAGGAATCCTTTTGAAGAAAAACTCTTTAGAGGGTGATAAAAAATTGGGCCTGTGTAGAGTAGTGAAAAACAACAGGATCCCTGTCATTTTTTAAAGATATAATTATACTTGTCCAATAGTTTATAAAACTACATAACTAAAAAAAGCACTAATTTTTATGGATAAAATCTGTAATTACCATGTTTTAAATACTTGGAAAAAATCTTCTAAGGCTGAATCTTATGAAAGTACTTTTCCAAATTAAGGTCATTATTAACTTTTTTTTGCCATTAAAAGTTATTTTCTCCTTGTTTGTTAAACAGATATAATGTTTATGAACTAAAAAAATCTTCAACAAAGATACTTTGTGTGTTTTTATGAGCCAAACTAGTAGTTCCTAAATTTAACAACAATGTATTTTTAAAGTGTCTATGATAGAGATACGTGACAAATATCATCTTACTTTTTTATTGAATCATCAGTCTTAAATTAGAGAATTGGTATCTAAATATTACTTTTGGTCCAATTGTTTTCATTTTAAGATAAACTTTTTTGAGGGTTTAATAGTACATTTTTTTTCTTCTTAACATAGATCCCAGTGATTCATAGAATTGGGTTAATAAACATGTGTATAATTTTTTAAGTTCAAATTAAATTTTTTATCAAGTCAAATGCTTATATATTTTATAAGTTTATTTATTATAATCTATTATCTTTCTGATAAAACTGAAAAATCATTTGACTACAACCAGAGACATTTATGTTTCCAAATAATGGTTTAGAAATTGTTACCTTTACTCACTGCATTGTTACCATTCACTACGGGTTTTGAGCCTTCTTGTTCAATACATTTTACTACAAAGAAAATTCCTACATGAAGATTAGAATTGTATGGCATTAAGAATATGTATATTTAATTTTAAAAAGGTAATATTAAAAGTGTCCCTTGCTGCACCCTATTTCATATTTCACCTAAAATGGCTACATACCTTTCCTCTCTTTAACTTTTGGCTCTAACTATAACTGTAGAATCCTTGTTGAATAATCAGTAAGTTTTCTGATGTACATAATTTTAATTTTTTTGGTCCCTTCCTTTAAAACATACATTGGAAAATAAAAGTATTTCATTTTCTGAAGGTCACAAGAGTTTTACTGAAGGTATGTTTCCAAAATTTTTTCTTTCTTCTTCCTTCTAGTCTGAAGGAAAAGGTGCTTATTGGTAAACATGGAGAGAGATAACATCTTACAGGTGAAAGAGTTCTATTTACTGCTTCTTGATTTCATTTGACTTGACAGAGATGTCAGGTTGGATTAGTTGCACAAATGTGGAAGTAGTGATTTACAAATAGTATTTTATATTACAAATGGTACTTTTTATATTCCATCTCCACCCCCATCCCCCCCATATGACATAGATGCTCACTATTTTCTAATCTGGGAGAATACTAGTAGTTACCATTACCAGGAAATAAGAAAATACTTATTTTAGAATTTGGAAAATGGCCATTTAGGGCATCAAACTGTGAATCAATACATTGGCCTGCTGGAATCATCACCATTCATTACCTTAATCATTGTTATTACATTATCCCATTAAACATGCTGGAATTTATTATAATTGGCCCATAGTATCTATCTTATCTATAATTTAATGTGTGATTGAACAAAAATTGCAAGACAAGAATTATATCTATTGGACTTATTCTTAGTGATTTTTAAAAATCTACACACACATATATATGTACATATACAAATATATATGATTATCATTAATAGTATATTCTACAGAAACTAGTTTATCAATTATAGTTTTAAGTTACTCTCTACCATTTAAATTATTTTCCCAAGACAGTACCTAAATAATTCTTAAGTAGCCAATGTCAGTCAATTCAGTAAAAATATATATAAATGCAGTCAAAATGTTTGGTGATAACACTAAATAAATGCAAGTTTGTTTAGAAGGAATTTTTTAAACTGCTAAAGTGTCGTTAAGCCCCTTAAATATACATGTATATTTATACTATTTTGATTTCAAATCATGATTTACTAAATATCTATATTTCTCCCAAAGCGTCATTTAGCCAAATAATATTTAATTATTTAGCTGGAGATCATAATTTAGGTAAAACTTGTGTAGCTTTATTCCTTATTGATAACTGCTACATATGCCGAAAAATGAAAATTATTCAATTTGGTAAAGTTCAGATATTCACTAGATTATTTATTCTTACTAAACCAAGAGTTAGCCTCTTGGTTTATTAAGTTGTAATTTGTAAATAACAGTTAATACTGCCATATGACATGGATTATAAACACAATTTGTAGAACAAAAATTTGTAATTAATCAATCAATAAAGATGTATTAAGTGCCTACTATATTCCAGGCACTTTGCTAAGCTCTATGGATTTTTTTTTTAAAGCAAAACAAAACAAAACCAAAAAACAACTTAGTCCCTATATTCAAAGAGCAATGTTAAGAATGAGACACATGCAAATAAGTATAGATAAAGTAACTTATAATCAGGATAAACTGGAAATAATTGTCAGAGGGAAGGTACTAGAATCAAGAGAAGTTGGAGAAGGCTTTCAGGGAAAAAAAGTGGCATATTTGAGGGACTTGAAGAAAACCAAAAAAGGAAGGAAAGCATTCCAGGCTTCAAGACAACCAGAGAAAAGGCACAGAACTGAGAAATAGAGTGTCTTGCTCATGGAAAAACCAGAAGGCCAATATTTGTAGCTTGAAGAGTAAGGGTGTGATACATAAGAAGACTGGAAAAGTATGAGGAGGATAGTTCATGGAAAGTTTTAAATGCCAAACAGAACATTTTGTATTTGATTTTAGAAGTAATAGAAAGCATATTGGAATTTACTGAGTAGTGGGGTGCTACAGGATTAGAACTGTGCTTTAAGAAAATCACTTTAGTGGCTGAATAAAAGATGGATTAGGCTAGGGAGAGAATTGAAGCAGATAGACTCATTAGCAAGTTAATGCAATCTATGTAGTTGTGAATTGCTGGGAATTCAGTAGAGTGGGAACATGTAGAGAATGAGCCAATAGATGGGGAGACATTGAATATGATTGTAAAATTGCTGTATAATTGATTTTTTTATGTGATACCAATTTTTTTTCCCTGAGGTGACAAGTCCTGAGTGACTTGTCCCAAGTCACACATAAGTGTCTAAGGCCAGATTTGAACTCAGGTCCTCCTGACTTCAGGGCTGGTGCTTTATCCACTATACCAATTAGCTGCTCCATCAATTTTTTTTAAAAAAGTATTCTGGTATGTGGATAATCAGCTATATTGTTATAGTAATAACCATATCAAAGACAGAATTAATTGTATATTTTTCTATCAGAAAAAAGTAGAGAATTTTTTCACAGACTTGCAGTAGGGTTCACTTCCCTCAGAGATGACTAGAAAAGCTGTTGGCTTGGAGCAACTAGATGGCACAGTGGATAAAGCACCAGCCCTGACGTCAGAAGGACCTGAGTTCAAATCCATCCTCAAACACTTAATATTTCCTACCTGTGTGACCCTGGGCAAGTCACTTAATCCCAAATGACTCAGCAAAAAAAAAAAAAAAAAAAAAAATCTGTTGGCTATCCAGAAGATAGCAGGTACTAACTCACACATTAACTAGCCCACTATTTCCTTTGTTGCTTTATTACCTATATAACAAATGGGAAGTCAGTTAGCCTCTCTGTGACTCTTTGATCATATGTAAAACAAAAGTATTGTATTATATAGCCAGCTTGTCCAGCAGAAATAATTATTCTTTCCCTCTACATCTGCTTCTTTTCCAATTTTTTTTCAGAATTTACTATCATTCTCTCATTTATTCAGATTTGCAATCTCATCCTTAACTCTTCCCTCTCCTTCATTCTCTATATCTAGTCACATCCTATTGATTCTACCTCCCTAAAATCTCTCAAATCCATTCCCCTCTCTCCATTCACATGATGGCACATGCTCTAGTGTTTAAGATAAAATAATCTTCTATATTTAAAATAGAAATTTAGCCGGTCACTTAATACTTTCCCTCCACAGGATGACACCCAGCTTTTTTTCTAATCTTACATCATGTTCTCTTTCATGTATTCTACATTCCAGCCAAACTGTACTTCCATAGACTGTCCTTCATGCTTTTTATGTATTTCCTTCTCATCTCAACTTCTTATAATTCTCATCTTTCTTTTTCAAAACTCAGAATAAAAACTGAACTCTATGAAGCTTTCCCTTATCTTCTCCTTCCTCATTTCCCTCAGTTAGAGCCATTCTTTTCTCAATTTACCTTACATTAGATACATTATATAGACATACATATATTGTTTACCAATAGACTATAAGCCTCAGAGATTATTTGCTTTTTTTCTTTTGTTTACCCTATGTGTAGTATAGGGCTTTGTCCAAAAGGAGTGCCTTGGTGAATTGAAGTAAATTTTATTCTAGCCCTTGTATGAGAGACATAATCTGGCTGCATGTCTGAAGCCTTTCAAGGTTGACTGCAGTTGCCAAAACTTACAGTCTGATAGTATGGCTTTTAAAACTCAGGGTTAATTTCTTTGCTGTGGTAAGATATAGGAAAAGAATTTTCAGGGAGATTGACTTGATTTATATTGGTAATCCCTGGTTAATAATTAATTTAACTTTCCATGCCTGTCATGGTTCTTTCCTGGGAAATTGTTTCCATTTCTTTCCTGCTTTCATGTTCTGCTTACTTCTCATTTTGAAGTAATACTATAAAGTCCTTTGAAGGACACTATGTTCAGGTAACTGAAGCATATTACTATATTGCCTTACATCTTACAATGGGAGAGTGTAGCATCACAGATTTATTGCAGCAAGTCAAGGAATATAGCTGCTTGGGATCTGAGAAAGTGTTATTCAGCATATTTTAAAAGTGTTTAAAGAGTAATGACATAGAACAAAGACATCTTTTATAGACTTTCAGGTTAAAGATTGAGCCTTGAAAAGGATAGGTATAGGATGCCTAAAGAAAAATAACATTATAATCATTATTAATATTCTATAAATATGATGAATCACCGGTGTAAACTGACAAAAGACATACAACTATAGCAGGTCTAATATTTCTTTGAAAGATTATTTAGAGCTATTTAAAAACTGTAGGCTTTGTATGGAAACACTGGAATGTTTTCTTATAACTCTGGTTATCAGTTCTCGTTGAGCAAAACAATCTGCCAGGTTAACCAATATTATGTATATAGCATAACTTATAAAAATAAAATATTCTGCAAAATCATTTTATACTTTAAAAGATTCACTTAAGGTGACTATAACTTTAAAACTTTTAGCTTACAGCTAGCACTTAACACTGGGCAAATACAATCAATAGATTCTTCAAGTATGCTTTACTCTATTCCTACATCCAGATAAATTGCTTCAGTTTAAATTAAGTCTTTAAGTTTAGTTGATTAAGCATATCTAGTCTGAGCTCCTGCTATGAAAATGAAGAACAAAATTAAAACACAGCTGTGGAAATTCAAGCTCATTCTTATTCAATTTTAGACAAATGGCATTAATTCAGTGACCAAAAAATATCTTTTCACTAAGTATTACTGTGTGCAGAGTACTCCACCAAACTTCTAGGAAAATGTAGAAAATTTAGATAGTTGAGATACAACAATATCCTCTTCTTAGAGCTCCCATTCTAGTAGAGTGATTTTCCACACTATAAATATTATTTTTAAAATAGCATCTCATTTTGAAGTTGAGATTTTGGCAATAATAAAATAAAAAATCTTTTACTTATTGGTATGACAATTATTCTTAGCTACTGCTTGGTCTTTAGTTGTGACACACATATAAAACTTATGAAAAATGTATATTTCTATCTTTTCGAGGTTTATTGTCAGGTGATTAAATTTGTCTTCAAAAAACAAGATGATCAATCATAACATATGTTGTCCTTGGACTTTGTGGTTACCCCAAGGCACTTATTCTATGCTTAGTTTTTCTTCCCACTGTTCTAGGTTTCTGATTATTTTTTTTAAGCTCCCAATGACTGTTTCTCTCATGATGCAGACACTCAAAGAATCTTAATTTCAAAACAGCTAAATGATGAATGATATATGGCCTGACAAAAGTATTGATTTATGTTCTGGTGCAATTAGTTGCTTTTATTTCTATTTGCTATTTGCACTTACAGGAAAATTCGCACCTATATTCCTTAGAAAAAATGAGTGATATATATAAATCTATCTTAATTATAAATGGGAAATTGATGTTTTCCTTTCTCCACCCAAAAAATGTTCTGTTTTATAGGTGTTTATCATCTAAGACTTTAAAGAGTCCACATTTCTGTAACTCTTCTTAATTGGGATACTACATTGCAAATCATTTTATCTTGTCTTTTGGTTCATCTTATGCTCATCTTTTACTTTTATGTTTTAACTTGTCAGTCTTCTCTATTTTACAGTTTCAACTAAATTTAGGCTGGAAAATCAAATTCACTAAAGCCCAATGCTTCTTACTTGTTTTCTATGATAGTCTTGCCTCTATAGAAGAATATAAGGATATTTAATTATTTTTAAATTTCTGTGACTTGCTTCTCAGTAAGCTATGCTTCTATTTTATTATCAAGAATATGTTCTTGGAGTTTTGCATTATTATCTACTCACTTTCAGGCATCTCTGTTCCCTTTTGTCTACTTAGTAAGTTAAGAAAAGAAATAGTCTTTAGTCTCTGAATCCTCTTCTCTGCTCTATTATATTAATTGTTGCCATTACAAGAAGCAATAGTGTATGTATTTCATCATGACATTGCTTATACCTGACTCAGGAATTAAAAATGCAGAATTTTCCATAAAAAATACTTATCAGTCAGTTTCTATTTCCCATCCAAAATTTTCTAATTTTTTGGTATTTTTTAAGAGGAGGAAGGAGGCTAGAGATCATTTTATTTTTGTTATAACTTTGAAACTTCAAAATCATCCCCTTGATTGGTTTATAGGTTATATTGGTTTATGATATTGCTACTACTAAAAGAAGTACCGACATTGATAGGATCTGTTAAAGTATAAGAAATTGGTACCTAAGAAATTGTTGTGTTATTGTTCTGTTGTTTTTCAGTTCTGTCCAAAATCTTCATGAACCTATTTTGGGTTTTCTTAGTAGAGATATTGGAGTAGTTTGTCATTTCCTTCTCTAGTTTATTTTACAGATGAGGAACTGAAACAAACAAGGTTCAATGGTTTGTACAGAGTTACACAGCTAGTGCCAGAGACCAGATTTGAACTTAGGGAGGAGAATTTTCCTGACTTCAGCCCAAGTACTCCATCCATTGTAATATCTAGCAGCCCCCCAAAAATGGTTCATCTCAAAACATTTACAAATCTGAAGTACTTAAGGTTTTTGTATTTGGATAATTCTGATTTTTCATGTCTAAAAGGACTTATAACTGCTACTAAATAGAAAACCATCTATTTTTATTGTTTCCATAAAACAATAATTCCAATGAGATTAAGGCACAAAATTCTTTGTTGCACATGGTAATATACACTGAAATCTGAAATCTCCCTCAGATATAGTGTAGAATTGCTGAAACTGAAAAAAAAAGTGTGCTTGAATCAGACAAGAGAGCACTTATGGCTAATTACCTATTTGATATGCAATAATGGCTCTATAAGCATATATTTAGAAGATGGCTCTCCTCACCATTGGTGTTTGCTGAATGCTTGGTGGTGAGGTTGTCGTAGGTAGGGATTGGAGGGCTGAGGGAGAGAAGTCAGGGTCACTTGGCAGCAGGACAAGGAGGAGAGAGGCTGGAGACTCCAGATTCCAGAATCCAGGATATATCTTTGGCAACAAGCCTTGTGACAGCTTGCCTGCCTTCTTCACTTCTCCCCCTAAAAACCAAGGACTTTGATTTATCCTGACTCTGAATGATCCTGAGGCCTTTCAGGGAGCTAGCCTGTACTTTATATTTGGCGCCCCAAGATGGATTAAGAACCTTAATTTCAGTGAAGAAGTTTCTGTGACCAGGAAATAGGGTGACTATTAAAATAGACAAACAGGGAACTTACTTTGTTAAGGGCTAAACTAGTGACTTTTGTTTTCTAGCTGAAATGGGGCAGATATTAGGAAAGATTCTCCCCCACAGCCACCCACCCCCACCACCCTGAGGGAGCTCTATAGAAAGCATACTTAGACTAATAAAGAGGCAAGGTTTGCTTGTAACTTGGGAGCAGATTGGTGGACTCTTGGAAACATTAGAATGCATGTCCCCTTGGTTCTTCAAGGAAGAATTAGAGGCTGATAAATGGAAACTAGTAGGAGATCAACTCTGTGAATATTACAATGATAATAATCCTGATTCAATTTCTAAGGAAACATTCTATATATACAACGTAATACAATTGACCTTAAAGAATCCCACAAGTTCTATTCTCAAATCAGCTGTGAAGTTGATGGGGGAGAAGAAAAAAAGAAAAAGTTTTAAGAACAGACAGATAAGGAAGTGTGAGGAGAAAGAGGAAGAGAAGGAAAAGGTTAATGAAAATATTGCTGAAAGGCATGGGGAACTTGAAGGGCATGGTGATTCTCACTCTCAGAGACCAGTTTCAACTCTGCTTACACCTGAGCAATCTCTTGACTCTCCCCCATCAACTTCACTTTCCTGGGTGGAGGGAGGAGAAGGAGTGGGAGGGGCAGTGATACCACCAGTACCTCCCTCTCCCCACAACCACACCCCCCCCCACATGACTTGATTGTAAAAGGCACTACTTAAACAGAGGAAGGGCAGAATACAGCTGATTTGAGAATAGAAATATATCCTATGATTGAACAGCTTAACTCTTCAGGTCAAGAAAGGAGAAGATACACTCCTTTTAATCTAGAAATTATCAAAGACCTGAAAAAGGCTTCACTCTTTATGGGACTACATCATTTTATGTTAAGATGTTATTACAAAATTTGGCTTATGAAATTTTAACCCCTAGTGATGTTACTAATATATAGCAAGGACATGCTTAGAACTTGGACAAAACTTGTTGTGGCTTTCTGAATATAGGAAACTCTGTAGGATACAAGCCCACTGAAATAGGCAACCTGGAGTTAATATTCCAGTCACCTCTGACCAACTAGCAGGTTATAGGTCCTTATGCAGACACTTTAATACAGATTAATTACCCTGTAGCAGTACCTCTGCTTCTGCTGCTATCAAAGCATGGGCTTTATCCCACATATACAGGACAAAGGAGAAGCCTTCATGAAAATAGAGCAAGGTCTAAATGAACTTTTTGCTGATTTTGTGGGACTTTTGCAGATAGCTGTCATAAGAACTATTGGTGAAAATGCAGCAACAGAAATTATGATAAGGCAACTTGCTAAAGAAAATACTAATGAGGTTTGTAGAAGAATTATACTAGGACTACGCAAGGAAGCTCCTTTAGAGGAGACCATAAGATACTGTGCCACAGTGGGCACACATACCTTTTATAGCCAGGCTATGATGCAGACTTACCAAGATCTGAATCTGGGAAGACAGAGTCCTTTTAGGCAAGGGGCTTCCAGAGAGACTCTTTAATGCTTTCAATATCACAAAGTAGGACATCTGAAAGTTCAGTGTTGGTATAGAGCCAGAGTGAGAAAACAGGGTAGGAGAACAAGACCCAATACCCCATGTCCAAAATGCAACAGAGGCTTCCATTGGGCATTAGAATGTAGACTGATTCAGTCCTAGGGCCCAAGGCAAAAAAATACTTGGGGTATGATGGCAGTCAATGCTACACCCAGAGAGCCTTTAGAAGTTCAGTACTCAGACATGACCAATCAGCCAAAAAGCAACCTGATGGGAGAAAGGGATTACATAATCAATCAGCCAGGAAGCAACTTGATGGGAGAAAAGGATTACAATTGGGAGAATAGAGTTGTATGCAGCTGGGACTATTGAGATATCCCTTGGAGAGGTGAAATCTGTTCCTCTCCAACCTATGGATCCCTTGCCTCCAGGCACAATAGGCTTGACCATTTCACCTCCTGAGAGTACTTACAATACAGTGTTCATCCATACATTGATGTGGGAAACGGGGGAATGTGTAGATAATATCCCAGTCACTAATTCAGGTAAACAATGTGTGACTTATCAACCAGGAGAAGTAGTAGCATCAGGTTTACTGATACAGACTCCTAATAAGCAATCTTGTGATAGTTGCCCAGATTCTGATTCCTAGAAGCAGAATCCAGGAATATCCTGGACTGCAGCAGTTATAGCTGACTGACCTATGCTCACTATCTATATAAATGGCCTACCATTAGAAGGATTGGTAGCACTGGTGCAGATCATACAGTCATTAGAGGTGCCAACTAGCCCAGTCACTGGCCAAAGATTAAGGCAGACACCTACATGTCTGGCGTAGGAGGATCAATAGCAACTGAAGTTAGTGCTGCCCTTATGAGATGGACATTTGAAAACGAAACAGTTTTTACTCGTTTTATAGTTGAAAAAATCCCCATCAATCTGTGGGGAAGAGATATTTTACAACAATTAGGATTACAAATGAGTACTTTGGTTTTTTAGACAGGGCTGCTATTGAAGGCTGCTAGCACTCTCACCTATTCCTATTCAGTGGAAAACTGATACACCAATGTGGATAGAACAGTGGCCCTTAGCCAAAGATAAAATTCAGGCCTTATTAGGTATAGTACAGGAGCAACTTGACCAAGGACACTTATAACCTTCTTTAAGTCCTTGGAATTCCCTTGTATTTGGTGTAAGAAAGAAATCTGGAAAATGGAGGATGTTGACTGATAAATGAACAGATGGAAACTATGGGAACTCTTCAACCTGCCTATTCAGTTGCCTGGCCTCTGCCAGCCTGGCCTGGAGAATGGCCTCTTTGGGTTATAGACATTAAGGATTGTTTCTATTCTATTCCTCTGGATAAGGAAGATATAAGAAGATTTGCCTTTTCAGTGCCCTGCCATTAACTTAGCTGAGCCTTATAAAAGATATGAATGGACAGTTTTGCCACAGGGAATGAAAAACAGCCCTACTATGTGTCAAATGTATGTTGCTGTTGCTCTTACTCCAGTAAGAAAAGCATTTTCAAAAGTTATGTTATTTCATGGATGATATATTAGGATGTGCACCTGAGGAACAAATGTTAGAAGCATGTCTACAAAAGACCATGGAAACACTAAGGAACTATAAATTGCACATAGCTCCAGAAAAAATTCAAAGACACATTCCTTTTCAATATTTAGGGTATGAAGTATACCCTAGGTGCTTACAGTACAAAAACTTTAGTTAAGAACAGAGAAGCTAAACACCTTAAATGACTTTCAGAAATTGATAGGAGATATCCAATGGATGTGACCAGTGTTAGGCTTGACTATCTATCAATTGCAACCATTATATGACATTTTAAGGGAGACAGTACTTTAAACTCACCACACCCGTTAACAAAAGAAGCTCAAAAGACTTTGAGAGAAGTTGAATTGGCTTTATCCAATTTGGTTTAAAGAGTCACTCAAAAACCCTTGGAAATATCAGTTTTTGTTACAAAAGAGACACTCACAACAGTCCTTCATCAAGGAGACAATGTGATAGAGAGGATGAACCTCCCAGCACAACCAGAACAAAGCCTTACTCCTTACCCAGTGCTTATGGCTAGAATTTTATTATAAACCATTAAGTGAGCAGTACAATTATCTGAGATAAGACCTGGCAAGATATACACCTTTTATACTAATGCACAAATTAATGTATGCTGTGAAACCATCCCAGAGTGGCAAATTTTATTGGCCACAACTCCAAATTTTACACACAGGTCTCCATTAAAGATAACCAGACTATTAGATAATTGGCGATGGATTCTTGAAGAAAGGTTTCTAAAGTTCCTCTTAAAGGACCATCTATCTTTACAGATGCATCCAAACATAACAGTTGTGCTGTATATTCTCATGGCTTGACTATAAAGAGAGTAGTCAGAACTCCTTTTCAGTCCACTCAGCAGAATGAATTGTTTGCAAAGAATTGTCACAGCCCAAACAAAATTTGTATCCTCTGATATATATCAGCTCTTTAAGGAACTTCAAGAGCAAGTGAGAAAGCATCCAAGTAAGATTTATATCTTGCATATCCACTCTCATAGTGGACTTCCAAGTCCTATTTTTGATGGTAATTCAAAGGCAGTAAGCCTTCTAACCATGTTGGCCAGTACTCCTTTATTTCAAATAACTCAAGAATCTCATTCTAAATATCATTAGGCTGCTCAGGCTTTATGTTTGCAGTTTGGGATAACAAAAGAGGAAGCTAGGAGTATAGCAAAAGCCTGTACAGCTTGCCTTCCTTTTCACGCTGCTACACTGCCTCCAGGGAAGAACCTTCATGTTTGAGATCCAATGAAATTTGGCAAATGGATGTAGCCCATTATAAATCTTTTGATCGTCTGGCTTTTATCCATGTTGTAGTGCCCACCTTTTCAGAATTTACTTTTGCAATACCAGCAGCAAAAGAGACAGCCCTAGTGGTCACTAAATTCCTTATACACTTTTGTGCACAGTATCAGATTTTACACACCACTGGCATGCCCTTTAATCCTCAAGGACAGGCAATACTAGAGAGAAAAAACAGAAATTAAGACACTCTCCAAAAACAAAAGAGGGAGCCACAAGTAACCCTAGAGAGCTTCTAAATTTAGCTCTTTGTACTATTAACTTCTTGAGTTTTGACAAAAATGCACTGGCTCCGGCAGACAGGTTTTATAACCCACCAGAAGGACAGTGTCCATGTGAGCAGCTCCACTATCTTTAGATAATCGCCAGGTGATGTGGAGAGACCCAGAAAGTGGTGAATAGAAGGGACCCAGATAGGTTAACTGCTTGGAGGAGTGGGTTTGCTTTTATCTCTACAGATGGAAAAGGAATCAGATGGGTGCCAACAAGCCGTATTCACCTTGTCCATTGGAGAGAGATGGAGCAGACCCTTGAAATGAAGGAGAAGACCCAAGAAACATTAGGTGGTTCCGTCGCTGACTGTGCCCACCACGAATGAGCATGATAATTATGACAACTGACTCATGGACATCAGAAATTGTTAATGAGAGTGATGCAGGACTTCAAAACCCTCAGGGATCATTGGATTCTCTGAGACATAAGATTGTTGCAGGACTTCAAAATCTGCATGAATCTTTGGATTCCCTGACACATGAAGTAATGGACAATAGATTGGTTTTGAACTATTTCTTGGTTGCTGAAGAAGGCATATGTTCGATTGTTGTTTACATACCCTCCTTCTAGGACTTCTGGAAATCTTTTACAGCACCATGTTGATTCATGTTGTTTGTTATATCACTACTTGCATGTACAATTCATGTTTGTTACACCACATTGAGCCTCCCCACTCTTCTGTGGGGAGAGTTATCACTGCTAGCATATGCTTTATTACTATGTGCTTGTGTTATACCTCTCATGCTGATGGGTTTGTGCATACCTGTTTCTAGTAAGATCCTTCAGCCCAGAAACCCACTAACAATATTTGACTTGACTCCCCACTTTCCTTTGGTGTTTTTCATCTCTCTTCCTGAGAAGTCAAGGAGGGCGTGATCATCTCCTTTTTAGTGCTTTCACCTCCCTTCCTGAGAAGTTGGGGAGGGGGGCATAATCACCTCTTTTTTGATGTTTTCACCCCCTTTCCTGAGAAGTCAGGGTTGGCAAGATCACCTCCTTTTTTGGGGTTCTCACCTCCCTGAGAAGTCAGGGATGGTGTGACCACCTGTGTTCTAAAACAAAAGAAAGTGGGAGATGTAGAGAACTGAAACTCTGAAAAGGGTGTGCTTGAATCAGACTAGAGAGCACTTAAGGCTAATTACCTATTTGATGTGAGATGATGGCTCTACAAGCATATACTTAGATGATGGCTCTACTCACCATTGGTGCTTGCTGAATGCTTGGTGTGGTAATCGTAGGCAAGGATTGGAGGGTTGAGCCCTCATGATTTTCACTCCCTTAACTCCTGAACTTTATCCCAAGCCACTAACCACTTCCCAGCACTAACCACTCCTTTTCTATCTTGACCACTTGGTAAACCAGTTCAATTCTACAATATATTCCTCTTTTGAATTCCTTATTCCCCTATCATATTGCCAATTCTGCCTAGCTAAATCTTAGCCTTGGATTACTCCTACAATTTACTGCTTTAGCTTATTCACACATACTACTGAAGGAAAATGGAAAAAAATATGCATCTATTCTGACTGGATCCACTATAAATTTATACTACAAAACCTCACTGGACTCTCACTGGTGCTAGGCAATCCTACTATATCTTATCAATTTTGTATTCCATTCTCCACAATAGTTATTTCAAATCTTTTCTAACTGACTTCCTATGGTCTTCCATCTCCCAGACTTATATAATTTACTATATATTATATAATATTATCATATATAATATATAATCTACTCCGTAGTATAGATATACTAGTTTTACAATCTATATCTACCACATATTACATTACATATTGATGCTAATGTGATTTATAATATATGTGATTATATATTATATATAGCATACTACTACCCACATATGTGTGTATATGACATATATAATCCTAGAAGTGTGCATGTGATCATTTATTTATATTTATATTTATATTAATTCATATAGGAATAGAGGTCTAGTGTATTTTATGTGTACATTCATACATGTATATATTGGATTATACACTTTGTTTTTAATCCAGGCTACTTTCTCTTTGTAGTTACTCTTCTAATGGGGCAGCTAGATGGCACAATAGATAGAGCATCAAGTCTGTAGTCAGGAAGATCTGAGTTCAAATCCAGGTTACTAGCTGTGCATCCCTGGGCAAATTAATTAAGCCTGTTTTATCTCAGTTTCCCTCTCTATAAAATGAGCTAGAGAAGGAAACTGCAAACCACTCATATCTTTGACAAGAAAACTCCAAATAAGAAATGACACAATAATCTTCTAAACCATCTCTCACACTCTGTGCTAAGCACTAGACATACAAAGAAATAAATCATCTCTGCTCTCAAGAATTTTATAGTCTAATAGCATATGATAAAGAATGGGCCCCAACAGAACATTAAAAAAAATAAAGTTACAAGGATGAAATACCATCAAATTAATCAGAGCATCATCAGAATCAATCTGATATTTGCCCATCTTGAAACTTCTTTCATATAATCAAAAATAGGCAATTACAGTGGTTAATATTAATGGTGAGTAGCATTTTTTTTGCTCATTTACTAAAATACAAAAATGACTTTTTAGCAGTATCTTCTCTCTCCATAACTCAAGAAATTAGCTATCTCTCCTCACTTTCCTCCAGCAGAACAAGTGAAACACAGTTATGTACCAAGAGCTCTCAATTTTGCCAAGTGCTTTGTGGCACCAAACCATAATCAGGACTCAGGCGGTTAATACAGCGTGGACATTTTTTATGACTTCAACCTACCTCCACTGACTGACCTCGTTGTACTGATTAAGGGACCTGCTTTTGTTTCCTCTGGCAAAACATGCTGTGCTCATCACTGGCACCAGAATATTCTTCCTTCCTAGTTCTTAGACGTTTTGGGTCAATGTATTTGTCACCATTAACCTCAGATCTCTAACTAGATAAAAGGTATCAGATTTTCATCTCCAGAAACCAGACTATGGTCTATTTTTCCTGGTTCTTCTTAGACCAAAGGGCGCAGGAAGAACTAAAAGCCAATATATCGTTATTTCTTAAAATGATAGGTTCAAAGTATACAAAAAGTTTTTGTTTATGTGGTTTAGGACCATAATTTTAAACCAAACAATGTAATTACTTAACGTTTAAGGATGCTAATGTGATTTAGTGTTTATTCATTATCATGCAAATAAAAATAACATTTTCATCATTCTCCTGGATATCTTGTGTCATATAAAATTCTTTGGTGTTAATACAAAAATTTCAGGACTCATTAGGAGACACATTTCCTTCACGTAGTTTCTAGGACTATCTTTTGAAGTCATTGTTACCTTGTGTGGACTTCTTTGAAGATGAAACATGAGAAAGTGAAATCTGGGGATTTATTCAGTGCTCCCATTGAATATGAAATAAGTTTACAGCAAAACTGACTTTTAAGTTTCAACAGTCTCTGGAAATGTGTATGATAAATTTTGGAGTGAAAAAACCACTTCCCTCATTCAGCACTTAGCACAGTATGTGACACATAGTACAAGCTTAATGTTTATGAATTGATTCAAATTAAGGCATCATGCTCAGTTAAATACAAATCCCAATTTCACATATACATTCCTGCAATAAGTCTAATAAAATCTATCTAAAGTATTTCTTCAATTATGGAATAAAGATTACTTTCAATCAATCATTTAAATGATTGAAAAAATTGCCATTCAAAACTCCTTTTCATTCCATTTGATTCTCCTCATTACATTCAGGTTTCACTACATTAAGGCTTCCTATCTGGTTTCTAGTCTGCCATTGATCAGTTGTGAGACCACAAATAAATCATTCTATCTTTCTCGATTTTTTTTCTCATAATGGGAATTTCTTTTCTTCTTTCTCATGTGGAACATTTTTTGTTTAGATCAAATGAGGAAATCCCTTTTAAAATGGACCTGCTTTTGCTATAAGGGATAATAGCATTTCAATTAAAACTTATGCCTACTTTGGTAACGATGAGAAATTCAGTTTTAGCAAGACAAGGTAGACAGGGGAAAATCTTTTAGACAGGTAGACCTTACTAAGGATAGAAAGGGGAATGTACATTATGTCCCTGATGAACTAGAAATGTAACCTCCAATGGCTTATAAATGGCTATCATTTACATATTCAGTTAATCATTACATGGTACAGCCATAATTAATAAAGATTAGCTTGGTAAATATTTTTAAAATAAGCCCAGATCTTTAAAAACTTCCCAAAATTTGCTCTACAAACACAATTTCCCCTATTGAACATTTTTGCTTGAGTAGTAAATGTAAAATTTATTAAATTAATTGAAAAAAAATGATATAAGCTTGAGTTTCCTTTTGATGGAACTATAAAGCTTTTATTTGCATTTGTAAGAACTACTACATACAAAAGAGTGAATGCATAGCTAATCACTTAAATACATTATCTTATCTTCTTCACTGAAGCCTAATTTCTTATTTTCTCCAGTGAAGGCACTTCAGTTCTAAATTTTGTGTCTTTTAAATGTTAATTCAATCTGTATTGAATTTTTTCCCCAGCAAAATAAATAAAATGCTGTTTAACTATTAACAGTGATAGATCTGATACAAAGATATGAAAACTTTTAAGTAGCTCATCTTTATATAGTAGTTTAAAGTCTGAAATATACTTTTCTCCCCAAAATCCTGATATGGAGCTAAAAAGTATTCTTATTTTAAAAATGAGGACAAAACTTTCCCAACATCCTTTTTTAAATAATATTTTATTTCCCCCCAATTACATGCAAAAACGATTTCTAACATTCATAGTTTTTTTTCCCCCCAGTTTTGGGTTCCAAATTCTATTCTTTCCTCCCATCCCTATCCCCTCCCTGAGATACTAAGCAATTTAAAACAAGTTAAATATGCGTTTCCATATAAAACATTTCCATATTAGTCATTTTTCCAAAAATATTTAAACAAAAATAGTATTCTTCATCTGTATTCAGGTGCTTATAAATTCTTTCTCTGGAAGCATATAGCGTTTTTTCATCATAAATCCTTTGGGATTGTCTTGAATCACTATATTGCTGAGAACAGCTAAGTTGTTCATCGTGTTCATCATACAACATTGCTATTACTGTGTACAATGTTCTCCTAGTTCGGCTCACTTCATGTTACATCAGTTCATGTAGTCTTCCTAGGTTTTTCTGAAATAATCCTGCTTGTCATTTCTTGAGCACAATAATAGTTCATTACAATCATATACTACAACTTGTTCAGCCATTTCCCAATTTATGGGCATACCCTCAATTTCCCATTTTTAGCCACTACAAAAAGTATATACACTGCAATAATTTTTACATATATTTTATGCTCCCTCTCACCTCCCTGGAATACAGACCTAGCAAAAGTATTGCTGGATCAATGGGTAGCCTGGTTTTATAGCTTTTTGATTCATTCCAAATTGCTCTCCAGAATGGTTGCATCAGTTTACAACTCCATCACCAGTGTCTGTTTTCCCACATTACCTCAAATATTTAACATTTCCCTTTTCTGTCATGTTATCCAATATAATGGGGTGTGAGATGATACCTCAGGGTTATTTTAATTTGCATTTCCTTAATCAATAGTGACTTAAAGCAGTTTTTCATTTGACTATAGCTTTGATTTCTCTGAAACTGCTATTCACATCCTTTGCCACTGATCAGTTGTGAGATCACAAATAAATCATTCTCTCTCTCTAGATTTGTTTTCTTATCAATTGGGAATGAATTGTATTATTATAAATTTGATTTAGTTTTGTATATATATGAGAAATAAGACCTTTGTCAGAGACACTTGGTGTGAAAAATTTCCTCCAATTTTCTGCTTTTCTTCTAATTTTGGATGCATTGATTTTGTTTGTGCAAAATCTTGCTAATTTATATATTTATAATTTTGATTACCCATTTTATATTTTATAATGCTCTCTATATCTTGTTTAATTCTAAATTCTTTCCTTATACATAGAGCTGACAAGTGTTCCTTGCTTTCCTAATTTGCTCATGTTATTAACCTTTATGTCTAAATTATGTATCCAATTTGACTTTATTTTAGTATACAGTGTGAATGTTGGTCTACACCTACTTTCTGCCATGTTTTTCTGTTTTCCTAATAGTTTTTGTCAAATAATGAGTTTTTGTTACAAAAGGATAGGTCTTTGGGTTTATCAAATACCAGATTACCATTTATTATTGTGCAGTGTGTTCCTAATCTATTCCAGTGACCTGCCACTGTTATTTCTTAGCTAGTACCATATTGTTTTGATGATTACCATTTTATAATATAGTTTGAGATCTGGTAAAGCTAGGGCACATTATTATATAATAATTATTCACATAATAGATTGATATAGCACTGAGTAAATAAATTTAGGTAGATTTATCATTTTGATTATATTGGCTCAGCCTTCTTATGAGCAATGAATATTTTTCCAACTGTTTAGATCTGAGTTTGTGTGAAAAGTCTTTTATAACTGTGTTCATATAGTTCCTAGTCTTGGCAAGTAGATTCCCATGTATTTCATTTTTTCTAGTTATTTTAAATGGGATTCCTCTTTCTATATTTTATTGCTGGATTTTGGTTGGTAATGTTGCCATTTGGTAAATGCTAAGGATTTATTTGGATTTTATTTTATAGTCTAGCAAAACAACTTTGCTTAAGTTGTTAATTACTTCAACTAGTTTTTTAGTTGATTCTCTAATCTTCTCTATGTATAACATCATAGGGATGGACAGTTTTACCTCTTCTAATTCATTCAATTTCCTTGTTTTCTCTTATTGCTATAATTGGCATTTCTAATACAATACTGAATAACAGTGGTGATAATGTACATCCTTGTTTCACTTCTATTCTTACTGGGAAGGCTTCCAGGTTTTTCTCATTATAAATAATGCTTGCTGATAGTTTTAAATATTCCTTCTCATTTAAAGGAAAGCTCCATTTATTCCTATGCTTCCTATTATTAATAGTAATGGGCTTTGTATTTTGTTAAAGTTTTTTTTTCTATATCTATTAAAACACATTATTTCTGTTGATTTTCGTATTGATATGGTCAATTATGCTGATGATTTTCCAAAATTCTTAATGCTCACAATTTCTGTTTCGGAAAAGTATGATATAATTGTTATATTACATATTGAAAATGTTATTAACCCCAATATTGCATCAATTTTCAAGGGTTAAACCACTGAAAATATCAAAATAATGTAAACTACATTAAATAACCATGCCTTGTACAAAAGATTTTTTAAAAGTCAGTCACAGGGTGCTAAATACTATCAACAGCACTGAATCCATAATTTCCTTAAGATGTGTTTCTAAGATTAAACTGCTTACAAATAGCAGGAAACTACGTATCTCAACAGCAGTGTATATATATTTGTGTGAATATATCTCTGTGCATATATACACACGTGTATACTATATGCATACATGTATTTATATGCATATATTAAATACATGTTTTATATGTGTGTGAATGTGTGAATGTTTGTTTAATCACCAGTATCAAAGTCTAATCATTCTCCAAAGGAAGATAATTTCTCATAAAAATTCCCTTTTTATTGATAGTAGTTAATAACCTACTTCCTAGAGTTCCAAAGTCCCATTTAACTAATAGCACAGCATAAGATTAGAATACTTCTATAGAAAAAGTTAATTTCAAAATATTTGCTATTTCATTTTCTAGCATTAAGAATTGATATATTCACTAATCAATCAATTAAATACTAAATTAGGAACAATCTTATATTTAAATGGGTCACAATTTTACATATTCTAAATAAACTTTTGAAATAGCAACTATGTCACCAAGGTCTGACAATTCAATACATTATCACCACAAAATTCCTAAATTTAAGTAAAGTACTCACTTTCTCTAAGCAACATATCTCATGGCTTGTTTTCTTCAGTATTACAATGCATGGTCCATAGTAGTGTTTATGTCATCTTTGGTTTATCTTGACAGTTATATTTAAGCAGGCTGCCTAGATGAACTAATGTGCAATACTAAAGCCAAATTTAATTTTTAAGTAGTGCAAATCCACCAATGATTTACTATCTCTATGATATAAAGCAGTAATTAGATATCTGGAAAAATAATTGCTTATCATTCTGGATTTCAGAAATATGAATTAATGAAAGCAGTATAGATACTGGTATATCTAGAAATTTGTAGATCAATCTAATTCAAGCAATAGTTGATTTTCATGTTATGTTTAATTAATGAAAATTTCCTATCCTTAAAGGGCTAGAAGTCATCAATTCTTGAATCAGAGTGTGAACGGAGGAAAAAGGAGGAGGAAAATAAGCAGAAGAATCTGACAGTACAATCCTAATATAAATTTTTTTTTTGCTTTTAGACCACAATTAACCAACAACTATTCTGCATTTATGCTTAATCAAATAGCAGCTAGCACTTTTTCTTTTCTGATAAGAAAATAAAATGCAGATTAGGAGTCCAGGTCAATTATTTGATACTTTCATGGCTTTAATCATTGGGCTACGTATAACCCAAAATATTTTCAAGAACATTTATATCCTTTCCGTTCACCACCATAAGTAGGAGGAGATAGGGTACATTTTAAAATCTGTTATATTACATATATGCATATTCACAAACCTCATGTGCTTGCCTTAGAAATCATCTATATTTTCTATGTTTCACATCTAAACCAGCTTCTGATAGTTTTTTTCCTAAGCCCAGACATAAGTACAATAGCATCATCTAGAATAAGCTTGAATTGAACACATCTGTACTACTGGGACACTTCCCTACTTGGGTCATTCAAGTCATCATGACTTTTCAAAGCTGTGCAGATAATCGATCACTAGCCGTACATTTGTTTTAGCTATGGCTTAAATTATGCTATCTTGGCATTGTTACTATTCACAATTAGAATGCTCCATAAGAAGCTATGTATTTATCTTCAAAAATAAAAGAGTACATGTCTTTGATCTTTCTTTGTAGGCAATTCTCAAGTAACAATTTTTTCACACATTACCAATGCTCTGCACTGGCATGGGCTATTACTGTAAAATCTACTGCTACTCTCACACAACATTTGAATATTTTCTTTGTTATAGTTTTTGTCATAGCCCAATTCTACCTACAAACATCTTCAAGTATTTCTAAAGAGGTTTCAAGTCAATATATCTTAGATATTTAACAAAAGAATGATGAAACTGCCTATTTACATGAAAATATATTTTAATTCTATCTAATAAATGAAATTATTTGTATCAACTGTAGTTTGTGGAAAACCTTTATATTTCTTTATTTCAGTACTTAACTGGCACATTAACTAACAATGGAGACCTTCTGAAAATTAATTTTAAAAATTACTGTTTCCTCTAATTCTTCTAAGTCTAAATCAATTTCAAAGCAACTGAATTTTTAAAACATGAATTTAACAATAAGATCAGAAAATTATTTTGAATATACATACTACCACAAATTATTTTGTACACACGGAGGTACATATATATATATACTTTTAAAAAACCATTTAAAATTTTTACAAAGAACCTAACAACATGAAGTTTGTGCTTCTGATTAATTCCTAAGAAGCCAACAAATACATATTCACAGTGATATACTAATTAGCTCTTAAGAAGATGAAATCCAGTTTTCTAGATACTACAACTATACTGAAATGCCTTCTATGGGTATTAAGAATAAAAGAAAATATGATATACCAGAACAACAAAGTGCTTACCTACTAGCCTAAGATTTTTACAACATAATACAGGAAAAAGAAATGAATGATGATGAGTTCATGGTATTTTGGTTCACATCCAATTAGGCCTTCAGGACTTTTCTAAGATCACCAAAAAAGTTTACCAAGGTGCTAGCCATGGCTGTATCTACTGCAGATTGAGGAAGCATCCCTCGAAGATCTGTTTGAATATAGCCTGTCAAAAGACTTTGATCAGGACTGTCTTTAAGTGGGACACAAAACCAACCACAAGGATGATTATATGCACGGACAAACTGTGGTGTCACTTCTTCATAGTGGACACTTATACCTATAAAACAATTTAAAAATAACATTAAGAATTATAATTTGCATCTATTCACTGTATTCATCACAGAAGAAGAGGATTTCTTACCTAAGCTTTATTCCTAAATTTTTGTATTGGGAAAATCAGTCAATTGTTTTTTAGTATCAGTCAGTAAACATTTATTAAGTACCTAGCATTGAGTTACAAAAGGAGGCAAAGGATAGTCTCTGTTCTCAGAAAGCTTACAATCTAATGGTGGAAACAACATGCAAATATATGTATGTGTATGTCTAGCAATCCTACTCCTAGATAATTAGGAAAATGGCACTAGAATTAAGACAGGTTGGAAAGGCTTTAATAAAAGTTGAGATTTCAGGTAGGACTTAAAGAAAGACAAGGAGGTCAATAGAGTATAAGTGAAAAAATGCAAAAGAAATTATCTATTAACTTCTGAAGAGCTATGACCTTTGAGCCAGTCCTTGAATGCCTTGGAAGTCATATGCATATAAATCATTTAATATTTAAAATGATGCTTATTATCAACTTTTGTAATCACAGCAGCTGCTATTTTTATTTCTAGAAGAAATTCTCTAGGAAGCAAAGAATTTCACTCAAAATACTTTTCTCAAGATTAAAAGGAAAAGTACTGCTTGGAACCACCAAAATAAAAAAAAAATAAAAAATTTTAAAAAGGGCTAAACTACTACACATACTATCACCAATTTTCCTTTTATGATCCAATATTTTTCTAAGACAGAAGTAAAGGAGCGTTTTGGCCATGAGTGAAATCCAATAGCCATTCATGTTATCTTATTTGCTAGTTTAATATAATTATGCCAATAAAAACAAAAACATGCGGAAGACACAAAAGAATCACCTAACAAGGAACTAAATTTTAATCCAAAGCAACATGAAAGCAATATAGATCTAAGATTATTACCACATGATATGAGCCCTTCTTCATACTGTGTTGTATAGGAGAAATCCACAAACTCTCTTGGTGCAATGAGGTTAAACAGTTGCCCAGCAGTCGTGTAACGGACCACACAGCAATTCTATAAAACAAAGGAAAGAAAGGAGATAAAATGACTATCACAGGAAGAATAATCACAGGTTAAAGTTCACAAATGAATCTTTTAGAAAAACATTACACAGAGAATACTTTCCAAGCATAAGTAACAAATTATTCTCAGTTGATCTTAACTTTTCTGTTTTGTTGTTCTTCTCTCATTTTAATAGCCAACTTTTTCCTAGCTACATGGATTTCACAGAAAAGAGCTACAAATGTCAACTGATGCTAGAGGGTATTTAGGATAAAATTACCTGCTCAAATATTCTGCATTAGAATAGCAAGTATAATAAGGAGTTACACTTTTGCAAACTTTAACGTCCAATTCTCTACTGGTTAAGGTGTTTTTTACCTTTAATTTCAAAAACTGTCAATAAAACATCTGCATACATACATGGACCCTGTAGATGAAGGCTACGTTTTTAGAATATTGATGTTACAAATGAAGGAAAATCTTAGATCTAGAGCTTGAAGGAATCTTGAATATCATTCTCTTCCCCACTTCTTTCTTTCTTTCTTCTTTTTTTTTGATGAATTAAACTTAGGCCCAAAGAAAAGAGGTGACTTCCTAAGACCACAGGTGTAGAATTCAGGTCCTGTGACTTCAAAGTTCCACTCTTTTCCCACCACAACACTATTTACAACAGAAAAGGTAATAAGGGTTCTGGTACACAAACAAACTCAAAATTGTGACTGGATTCATTTTAGTCAGAAATTTACTTCAGTGACTTTGATTTCTTCAAGAGAATGTCCAGGATTCTACCATGAGACTTTATCAATGTCACTGATAATTCTTGGAACACCATACATGCAAACACATTCAATGCTTTCTTATAGAAATGATTTACCTCTTCAAACTGCTCAATAATATCCAGGGACGTAATCAAGCTGTCCCAATGTAGGCGACGAGGCCCTGGACGTATATAATCTATAATGTTATTGGTAGAATCCTCCATAACACCTTGAGCCTTGTAGCTAGAAAAATAAATGTTTAATGTTTAATTAGAGAAACATTTCTGTTTTCTTTTATAAAACAGAACTGACTCATTGAAAAAAAAAAAAAGGAATTGGAGGAGAGGTTTAAGAGCAGGATCTAGCTCATGAAAATGTCACTTCATAACCTTATTTTATTCTACACATATCCTTTATTTCTTCATCTTACAAGCATGTAATTAATTTGTTGAACTATATTACTTCACCATAAATACCATAAAATCTCTTTACATCAAAAAGTGCATAAAGGCTTACATATTACTACTATTCTGGAGTTATGCTACATACGTGTTTTCATTGCTTATTCATCCCATTACATCCTACTGGTACTAAACATAGTAGTCTGTCCCTTTGAATTTTAAACAAATTCTGAGCCAACAATTATCACTAATATCCTGTTTTGGGATCTGGAGATAGTTGAAAAAGGAGGTAAAACAAAATCCCTTATTATTTTAAATCAACAATTATTTGTTAATAGTTTATTATGTACAAATATTATGTTAGTATGGGGAGAGAAGCAAAGTTTCCAATGAAATATAAAACACAATGTTTTCTCTAAGAAAATTAAATCAAACTCAACAAATTATTAATAGTCTATGTACAAAGGGCTGTATGTTATTGTGGGGAGAGAAGTGGGGTTCCCCCCCCAAAAAAAAAGCCAAAACACAATGTTTTCCCTAAGAAAACTCAAACCTGGGAAACAAGAAAGGTCATAAAAGATGCCAACAAAAGTTAAGTAACAGTAAGGACAACAAAACCACAAGATATTTAAGGGAAGGAGGAATATTAACAAGGTGTGCTTTTAATGAGCACTTAATGAGGCAGTACAGTACAGGAATGTATTCTGTATAGGGAGTCAAAAGATTTGGTTTCAATTTAATTTAATTTAACAAATATATCTTAATCTTTCCTTATATACATATATATACTTATTTGTATATAAATATACTTATATTCACATATGTGTGTGTATTTCTGAGATAGAATCAGAGAGATTGTGCTGTGAATATGACAAAAAACAATTTTTGCCCTTAAGGAATTTATATTTGGACATAAGATATATAAATATAAAATCATCTGAGGAGGAAAAAAGCATTAATGATGGAGGGGATGAATCAGGAAAGGTTTAAAAGATAAGATGAACTAATCCAAAAAAGAAGGCACATATTCTAAGAGGTAGGGAGAAAAAAAGAGTGTTCTTCAGATAATGGGGACAGTTTGTAAAAATACACTGAGGTAATCAGAGAGAGAAAATTAGGTTCAAGGAATACCTAGTTGGATAGAGTGAAGTATGTGAAGAAAAATCAGATGAGACAATACTGAAAAAACTGGCAGAGGAAAATGTGAGGAGAAACTTGAATGACCAGCAAAGTGGAACAACAGGGTTTTTGTTAAGCAGGGAACTTATATATGTTACTTACTCTTTCTGGGACTAATTTATGTCAGATGAGGAGATTTAATTGAATATTTCAAAGATTACTTTAAGTAAATTAACCAAAAATTTCTCTCAGAACCACATAATTTCAATGTTGAAAGAAACCTCAGAGACCATCTAATCATGCATCATCCAGTCCTCTACAACATATTAGGAAATTTGTCATTCATCCTTTCCTTGAGGACCTCCACTGAGGGTGAACTCATTATCTCTTCAAGACCATGCATTTCATTTTTAGATAACTAATTGCTACCAAGTTTTTCCTTAAAGGAACCCTACATTTGGAGAGTGGTGGAAGGTATGATTGAAAGAGTGAAGAAGATTGCCAATGGGGAAAAAATGTAAAAGAAAAGAGCTTAGGATAGAACCTCCATGGATAGAACAGTAGAATCTTAATGGGTATCTATGTTTGAGAAGAAAAAAATGAGAAGGCAGCAAAGACATAAGGAAAAGGCAGTAAGTAATTATTATACAATATCAACAAAGTTTGTGAATTAAGGGTATTCAAAAAAATAGCAATATCCCCAGTATCTAAAATTGCAAAGATAATGACAAAGGCCTCTCTCCAGAGACAATTTCATTTTTTGAAATTTGATCCTTTATGGATCAGCACTAGTGAAATATAAAGTGAACATGAATCTTCATAAGGAAAAGGAGCAGGGAAAGCTATAAGAAAGTAAGTCAAGGAGTTCTACTACCTCTCATTCATTGTTTCAGAAGTTTTTTCACAGGATGAATATTAACTCTCTCATATTATCATGTCACAAAAGCATTTTGCTTTCAACAATTCATCCAATTCTAGCTTTCCTTGACCTTACTATGGACACTGTCCATTTTATCCATCTGGTAATTCTGATCAGTATTGAACATTATATTCCAGAGTGAAATCATTTATTCTAAGTTGTCTGGGATGGCAGGAGGTACCTAAAACATGCAAATTCTCAAATATCAGCCTTATTGAGTAGTACGGACTATTTTAATTTTTAAAAATAATCTTAAAGGGTTTTAACACTTCTTTTCCAATATGAAGTCAGTAATCAACTATGTATGTAAAGAGGATTAAGAACCTGTAGAAGATAAACTTACAGATATCCACTGAATTCCTCTGATGGCTTCCGCCAAACTGTTACATCTTTCTGAAAAAATCAAAACAGGACATTATAATATCACAAACATCACCTGAGCTACTGAAATCAGTAACTAAATATTTTCTATCTCCTCATAGGCCTACTGGCCTTAAAAATTAAGGAAACTATCAGTGAGAAAGTCCACACTGTGCTTTTTTTTTTCTCAATAGTATTTTTTTAATATATGTAAAGATAATTTTCAATATTCACCTTTGCAAAAACATGAATTCTAAATTTTTTCTCATTTCCTTTTTTACCTCCCCTCTCCCCAAGACAGCAAGCAATCTAATTAATACATGTACAATTATTTTAAACATAATTTCATATTTGTAATGTCATGAGTAAAATCACAACAAAAGGGGGAAAAATATGAAAAAGGAAGCAAAATGGTGAAAACAGTATCCTTTGATCTGCATTCATTCTTCATAGTTCTCACTTTGGATACAGATGGTATTTTCTATCCCAAGTCTGTTGGAATTGTCTTAGATAATCGCATTGCTGAGAAAAGTCTATCAGAGATGATCACCACATAATCTTCCTTTACTATGTATAATTCTCCTTACTTCACTGAGCATCAGTTCATGTAAGTCTTTCAAGGCTTTTATGAAATCAGCCCACTCTTCACTTCTTATAGAACAATAATATTCCATTACATATACTGTAACTTACCCACAATTCATGGGTAACCATTCAGTTTTCAATTTTTTGCTGCTACAAACATTTTTGCTCATGTGGATCCTTTTCCCTCTTTTATGACTCTTGGGATACAGAGCCAGTAGAGACACTGCTGGATCAAAGAGTATGCACAGTTTTATAGCCCTCTGGGTATAGTTCTAAATTGCTATCCAGAACGGTTGAATCAGTTCACAAATCCATTACATTACAGATAGTGATTTTTCAAATGAACTGAATTTGGAATCCTTCTGTCCCTGAATAAAGTTCTCTAAATATTAAGTTATATATATATCTCCCAATAAAGAAATACCTACCATTATGAGGTACCCAGCAATGTGAATTATTATGGCATTATAATTCTCCTTAATGTTATGTTTTATATTTACATTAATGACATGCTCTCCTGATGCCTAACTTTCATTACATGTTTTAATTGAATTACATTGACCTTAATAAACTTAAAATTTAAAAAATTTTTAAAACTATATGTCAAATAATTTTACTGATATTGTCTTATTTTAATACTGCTTCGATTTTCCTAAGTATATCTTCCTCTTCCCTATTCCAGAGAACTATCCTCTATAACAAGACTTATTTTTTCCCTAAAGAGGAAGAATAGAAAAAATAATCAGTAGAATCAATCAATATGTTAAAGGAACCTGAAAGTATATGCAATTTTCCACACCTTTGTTCTTTATCTCTGAAGTACTTGGAAGAAGTATTTTCTATCTCTTTGCTGGAGTCATATTTGGTCTTTGTAATTTTGCAAGATTCACTTTCTGTTTTTTGTGGTGGTTCTTTCCATTCAAAGTATTGTAATTGTTGTATATATTGTTTTCTTGGCTCTTCTTATTTCATTACACATGAGCTTGTGCAAGTTTTTCATGTTTTTCTGTATTCATCATAGTTATTGCTATCGTAAAATGTGTACACAATCTATTCTACTGATCCACCACTAGCCAATACCAATGATTACCACTTTGTTGTATAATTTGAAATGTGGTAATATCTGACAATCTTCCATTACATTTTTTTCATCGATTCCTTTAATATTCTTTGAAGACATATTGTTCTTCCAAGTTAATTTTATTACATATTTTTCTACATCTGTAAAAATAATTCTTTGATAGGTTGACAGCTATGGCGCTAAAAAAATAAAAATTGTCATTTTTATTATATTGGCTCAACCTATCCATGAGCAATTATTATCTCTCCCAAAGTGTTTTGTAATTGTATTCTAATGCATGTGTTTTGTCTGGTTGACTCCTAAGTATTTTATACTGTCGGCTATTTAACGGAATTTCTCTTTCTGTCTTTTCCTATTGAGTCTTGATAATATTTAGAAATTCAAATAATTTAGATGGGTTTATTTTACATCCTGCAATTGTTTGTTGAAACAATTAATTGTTTCAACAAGTTTTTCAATTGGTTATCTACAATTTCCTAAGTCTAACATTATATTATCTGAAGAGAGTATTTTTGTTTCCTTATTGTCTATTTTTACTCCTTTAATTATTTTTTTCTTGTCTTATTGTTATAGCTAGCATTTCTGGTACAAGTATTGTTACCATAATAATGTTGATAACAGACACTCTTGCTTCACCACCACCCCCCCTTTTTTTTGCCTAGGCAACTGGGATTAAATGACTTGCCCAGAGTCTCACACCTAGGAAGTATTAAGTGTCTGAGGCTGGATTTGAACTCAGGTCCTCCTGACTTCAGGGGTGGTGCTCTATCCCCCTATACCATCTAGCTGCCCCCTAACCTTGATCTTATTAGAAAGTTTTCCAGTTTATTTCCATTGCAAAAAAAATGACTATTCTTATTTTTAGATAGGCACTACTTATTATTTTAAGAAAAGCTGCATTTCTTTCCAAGCTTTCTGGTGTTTTTAATAGGAATGGGTCTCATATTTTACTAAAAAGTTTTTTTTCTGCCATCTATGAATAGTCACAAGATTTTTATTGCTTTTGTCATGGTCAATTATGTTTATAGTTTTTCTAATTTGAATTATGCAATTATGGTACAAATCAAACCTGATCGTAGTGTATGAGCTTTATGATATATATATCACTGTAAAATTCTTGGTATTATTTAAATTTTTTTTTGCATCAATATTCTTAAAAAAAATAGTCTATAGTTCTTTTCTTTTTTTGTTTTTCATTTTAGGTATTAAAACTATATTTGTGCATTCAAAGGTAACTTTTTCTGGTCAGGTTTTTGTTGTTATTTGGTCATTTTTTTCCAGTCTCATTTTTTGACTGTGAACTTTATGTTATAGAGTTGGGCCTTGGGAAGTTGAAATCCAGGGATGGCTATCCCAAGCTTCATGATTTTTCATCATGCTGCTTTCACAGGAGGAGAGAAAAGTATAAGTCTATAAATTTTTAATTTTTTCAAGTTGTAATCTAGAGAAAAGTGTAATCATTTCTTCCCTCATCTGTTCTTTGATCCTTACCCAGGTAGGGGCCCTATTTTCTTGCACTCTACTCTACCCCAAAACTGTGACCTAAAATTGGATAATGGAACATGGAGTTGGGCAGTGTCCTATGTTCACCCAGAGGGTTCCTCTATAATCTCTGACCAGTTATCCAATTCCCTTATTGTCTATGGGAGGTGAGAGCTTTTAAAAAACACTACTTTGGCTATTACTGCCATGATAGCTATTTGCAAGCCCATCATGAATACTGCCTCCAAACTGTGGTCATAAATCTTTCCTTCTGACCTCCTAGGTTGTCCTGAACTGGAAAACTATCTTACCCTGACGTTTTCTTGGCTATGTCATTCAAGAATTTGATTTGGCACATTACTTTAAAGTTGTGTGGGAGAGAATAATGGGAGAATTTGGGTAGAATGCTCCCCCTCTACCATTTTTGCTCTACCTCTTATATAGTCTTCAATATATATCCTTATATATAGTATGTGCCAATACCACAGTATTAAAGATCTCAAAATGGTAATCATTATGATATACTTGCTATGTTAAGTATTTAATAAAACTAGTTAACAAGTGATCAAATACAGCGTCTTGGACACAGTAATTATTGAATATATATTTGCTGAATAAATGAGTATCGACCATAAAAGCAAAATGTACTCAATTCTTTGTTACAATTTATCTATTGATTCTTCCCTTTAACCTCATCCTACCACATATACAATCTATTCTGTGAATCAGAACCAAGAAATTAAATTAGTTTGATAGATCTTGTTGGAGAAACTGTGTTCATTATTATGGCTAATTTTCTGAGAGTATATATAGAGAGGAAAGACCAAAACTTTTTAACACAAATTAATCATGAGACAGCTGTTATCCTTCAGCATAGTAAAAGAATTCTAAAATGTTAATGCAGTGAGCATTAATTTTTGAAAATCTAAACCTGATAAGCAACAAGCTAATTTGTATATGCATAATACATGAATGGTCACACTTTACAATACAGCAGGTACCAAAAATCTCGGTGTAGTTTTAACGTTCAGTAGCTTAAAATTAAACTTTCTGTACACTAACATTTCTGGGACACCATGAATTTCATCAAAGAGGTAATTTTAAAATGGAAGTATTAGAACATTTACCGTTTTCTTAGCAATTCTCCATTTATCATCTTTAATACTGTGGTACTGGCACAACGTGTTTTTCACTTTAGTTGCAAGGAAAGGAGCATCAGTTAAGGTCTCCATTTCTTTTTCCTGTTTTAAAAACAAAGATTTAATATTAGTCATGGAATTTAGATATTTATCAACACATCAAATATTTTAGGGGGGGGGTCAAAAAACAAATATGAAAAGAAAAATTAAATTACAACCTTGATTTTTATTTCAAATCTGAATCTATGGAAAAGAAAAATTTGTAAAAGGTCCCTTAAAGAAAATGCCAAAACACACACACACACACACACACACACACACACACACACACACACTTTATTTAAAAGTTAATGCCAAAGGAAACTTTTTTTTCTTTTAATGCATTTAAATACATTAAATTTAAATAGAAAAAGAAAATAAAACCATTGTCATGTGCACATTATTTGTCCTCTCTTTTTTTGAAAGTGGATAACATCATCCTTGAGTCCAAGTCTTTCCACATTTTCCTAAAACCACCAACTCATCATTTACTATGCAACAGCAACATTCCAGAAACAAAATTAACATGGCTGACATATAATATAGATATCTCTTTTGATTGAGTCTTTTAAAACTTTGACTGAGATCAATCCCTACTTTTTTCTCAATTTGTTTTCTATCCCTCTCTTCTGCTTTATTTCTACCCCTACCCACAAGCTTGTGTTGCTATTACTTAACTTTCACATCCCAAGATCCCTCCCTTATTCTCTTACCCCTATTTCTTCCTTATTCTTTTCCCCCTATCTTTTCCATCCTCTGTCCCATTCCCATTAATCAACAAATCTTTTCTCACTCCCATTAATCTACACACCCTTTTATTGCCAGTCTTAATCCTATTCCCTCTCCCTCTTATTTCTTTTTAAGTTTTGATATCTATCTATCCATCTACCTTTCCAGTTCCCTCTTTAATGCATTCCCGATGTAAGCACAACCCTGTTTCCCCTCAATTTTCTTATCTGTAAAATGAGCTGAAGAAGGAAATGGCAAACCAGTCCAGTAGCTTTACCAAGAAAATCCCAAATGGTGTCACAAACAATTGGACATAACTAAAAGGACTGAATAACAACAAATCCTAGTGCTCTGCAAAACATGTAAACAGATACCGATTCTTGATAATTCCTGAGTGAATTTTCTCATAAGAATTGAGCACAGAGAAGAGTAAGTGTGCTACTTAATGCCTGAACTGTAGATATAAACAGGCAGGTATATTTCTGAATGTGTTTTACACAGACACATATATACCTGTATGTATACATAATACATACATATAATCGCACACAGACATATGTATATATACAGACATATATACTTGGAATATATAATATTCTAAGATTAAGACTTAACATTTACCTAAGCTTTCTTTTACAAAATAATGGAGAGTTGACTGTAATTAAAAGGAAACATGAGATGGGCTCTCATTAGCATGATTAGCATGAGGAACAAAAGAGATGATGTATATGAAAGAAACTTCATAAAAGTCCTTTAACTTTACATATGTTCAGTTATTAATATCTTACATACATTTTAAAAATCTCCATTATGCCTGTGCTTTGGACCAGATATCTACAGAAGGAATCCAGTTCATCTAGTCAACTCCCTCATTTAAGAGCCAAGTAGGTTAAGTATATTGCCCAAGATGAAACTTTTGTTGTCCCAACATTAATGCAGCTGTCTTTCTAGTATCTTCAATAATTCTCTTTTCTTATTTCCTTTGTAAATAGCACTTATCTAAATTAAATCCCTATTATTTTATTTAAAAAGCATAACAACAATAATAATAATTTCTGATTATTTTTGTTATTAGTAGTTAACTCTCAGGTGATAAATTACAGCTAAATTATTAAACAGCTTCTATTGTGAGAATTCCTATATCAGGAATTTCCCATAGTGATCTCTCATAAAACAGGTCTAAAGAAGGAAAGAGGAAGAAGAGGAGGGAAAGACGATGACAGAAAGAGTGGGAAAAGAAAAACAACCTGAGAAGGGGAGACAGAAGGTGGGAAAAAAGATAGCGGAGGGGGTTTCACTCATTATTTATAAGGATCTTTGGGAATCTTTTTTTTTTTCAAAGACTTTTAAAAAATATAATATCTTTTATAAGTTCTAGCTTACTTTATCTGGCTGAAAATTTTAGAACCTCAAAATAATTTCCTTACATTTAAAAAAAATTGATCAACACATTCTACTCTAAAAACTTTTTTTTAAAACTTCACAGGTAATTTGACTATTTGTACAATTTCTTTACAACTTATATAGCAAACTCTTATCCCATTTTATTTCTAATGAGATTGGGAGACAGATATTTCCCATTTTACACCTAAAGAAAATTCAGTAACAGGAAGACTGTGGTCACAGCTAAAGCCTTTGCTGTGAGGTGCTGCAAGAGATGTACTAATCTGCTTATGCCAGTCTTATTTTCAGGAAATGCATCTTTAAAGGCATCCATATATTCAAGCAGACTTTTCTGAGATTATAAGTATAATGACATCAGGAAGGATTGATTTTTTTAAACAAGGATAAAATATAGGTTCAAAACAAAAAATACATATAAAATGATTTTACTTTTAAAATAAGAAATTCTATACCACCAATAAGGGTAAGCATTTTAAAAATTTTTTATTATATTCATTTTCTTTTCTGTAACCTTCTAGTCCCATCAACACATTTTGGAAATTAAGTTCTTCTGGAAACATTTCCAATTAAATCGGTGAATTGTAAGAGTTGTGTAATAGCAATATAGAAAGTGCTCACATTTATAAAGATTTTAAGGTTTACAAAAATGCTTTACATGCCTAATTTCATTTGATGCTCAAAATAACTGTGTGATAACCAGTACTATGTATTAGTATGCCCAACTTGCACAAGAGAAAATTGAGGCTCTCAAAGGTTTAGTAACTCCAAATGCTCTTTCTTGAAGCTATTCTCCAATAATGGTATCAAGTAAAAGCCAATGTTTACAGGAAATCTTAAAACTTTTCTTATAATGAAAGAAACTCATAAATGCATTCAGACTGGAATTTAAATTAAAAGTAATTCTTTTAAGACCTAGTTAGCAATCGAGGTATATTAAAATACAGAGGCCATAGCAGTCAAAAGTGCCTCTGTTACGGAGGAAATAGAATGCAAATTCGAAGAGCGGTTTCCTAGAAGTTGAGAGATCCTCCAGATATTGCCAACTGCAAAGAATATTATATTAATTGCATTAAGTCCTGAAACAATGTGGATGGGAAGAAAGGATAAAGTATTTGTGGCATCTAACACGCTCCAGGCACTGTGACAGCACTCAACTCAACAGATATTATCTCATTTGAGATCTATAATCACTCAGGGGTTCAGCCACAATAAAGCAAGTGGATAGAAATGCTGAATAGGTATACATGATAAACCTATACTCGGCATAGATATTATAGGTAGATAGGCTGTATTTCTGAGCAAAGTGAGAAAATAGAGCTAGATAGTTTTTGCCTTTTAAATGAACTATCAAAATTAAAAGTAAGACTGACTGACAAAACATGAACGGAAAAAAGAAAGTTAAAATTCAACCTTGTAGATTCATTCGTGGGTTTTTAGTCAAGCCGTAGCTGCGTAGCCAATTCCTTTAAAATGTTGCTGGGACCCTGACATAACCTGCACCACAGGTTGGAACCGCAGGTGCAGGATTCTGCACAACTTGGTGACTGTGCTCTTTCAAAGTTTAATAGCTACAAAGTCCAAGATGATCCTTCCCAGGAACGCCAAGCACAGTGCTCTTTGACATCGCCGTCCCCAGGAAACCCAGCCATAAAAACCAAGAGACACCCTTGGAGTGTCTAGCTGTCCCCGGACTCCCTGAAACCCAGTCGCAGAACCGAGACGCGTATTCGCACATAGTGCATCTGGGGAACGAATGAGGGGAGCCACCGATTCCACCACTCTTTCCATTTCCCCACGTTTCAATTACACACCTCCCTCAGCCCCCGAGTGATTTCGGCCAATGGTTCCCTCTCTTCCAGAGGATCCGCTATCCCCTACTGCAAAGCCTCCCGCGCGGAAAAGCAGCCCGGGAAGCCCCAAGTCGGAGCTGCTCTCTGTGCTTACCCTGGTAGGAAAACGCCTCAGTCAGGACCCCTTCGGCGAGAGGACTTCCGGGAGACCCCTAGCTCCTCGCTCAGCAGATCGCTGGTGATGGGCGCTCGGCGCAGCAGCCAATAGCACCAGAGCCAGCGGCTACACTTAGAGGCGGCGCTATCCTCCACCCTTCCCTTCTTCGAGTGCAGGGGGTTGGCCTTGCTGATGGTGAGACTAGTAGGAGGCGGTGCTGGAAAATGCCACCTCCTTGCACTCATTGGATGGTGTAGAAGACTGAGGTGCGCTGATTGGTCCAGAAGAGATGGAATGATGCTGCGTCTCCTGAAATTGGTGGAGAAAGTAATATAGGGTTCATTTGGAAAGAGTTTCCCCTCATTGGCACCCGCGCTCTATCTTCACATCCAACTGCGTTCAGAAGAAGAGTCTTTCCCCTCCCCTTAGTCAGAAAAGACCCTGTGAAAGGGCCACGGGGCGGAGACGTGTGTGTTGGGAAATGTTTAACAACCGGCTCTCCAGAAGAACGGAGAAGATTGTACATTCTTTAAAGTTTAATCTGCATCATCAAAATGTTCTTCCTTTAAGTCTTAAGGTTATAAATCCCCATTTGTAGCATTTCCAATTTACTAGGTGGAATCGTTCACTGTGAAAATTAAACAACCTGGCTCCGACAGAATCCCGAGGGCTTCTCAGTGCTTCTCAGACACAATGTTGGGGGAAGAATATGTACATAAGCACAATAAAAGTAGAAATACAGTTACGGTAAGAACATTTTTAGACTACAGAGCTTATCTGTTTTCTTGTAACTAAATGTCTATTTATTGACTTCGGGAGAATAAATATTCTAACGAAAAATACATTAATAGCTCTTATTTAGAGGTAACAAATTCCCATCTGCAGTTCAAAACTCCCAAGTGGAGTCGAATCACATCAAAAAGTGATGGGAAAAAATTAACAATAAATAAATGTGCAATGCAATATAGATGATGCTAATTTGTGGTTTTCTAAATCAATATACAGTCTCTGGGCTGTTTCTATTTGAATTTAACATCTCTGTCTTAAACTACTGCAGATTCAGTCCTGACTACAGTCCAACAATTCAGCTTATTTTCTCAGAATTCTGAAAAACAGGATTCAATACTTTCCTTGGTCTAGAATAAAATATCTCTACATAATCTATATTATAATCTAAAATATCTAAACATAAGTATAAATTTATGAATAATGTTTTTCTTTATTTCTATGATTTGATGAATTTATTACCTTAAATATGATCTCTGTTGAAAAACACCTCATTGATTTTTGCCTGATAGGATTTCCAGTATTGACTGGGATGGTATGGGGATTATTTGGAGGAGAGGAAGAAAACAGGTGGGGCATAGAAGGGAAGAGGAAAACATTCATTAATACTCTTCTATGAAACCATATGACAGGCATTGAGCTACAGTTTGCACAAATATTTCATTTGATGAGGGGAATACTGGAACTTGTCAGCTGGCAGAAAAATTATATAAAAATAGAAGTTTACTCCTCAAATAAGAAACTAATATTTTTTTAAATCATCACATCTTTTTAAATCTTTCAGAGATTTCTGCAAGTGACACACTGGATTTAGTGCTAGATTTGGCTGTAGGAAGAGCTGAATTCAAATCCTACTTCTGATATTTTGTAGCAAGTCACTTACTATCTCTCAGCCTCAGTTTCCTCATCTGTAATGGTGATGAGGTGTGAAAAAATTGCAAAGCCTGAGAAAGCTTATGGCTACCTGGCCTTGGGAATGCTACCAACAATGCTGACCAATAGCAGTAATTTAATACTGATTCAGTTGGTCAGTAAGCTATAGAACTCAATGATGGGGACTACCCAACGCCTACCACTACACAATTGTACTCTAAACCATAATATTAACATTTCAACCTAATCTATTTCTCTTTCCTATGAAGTTATCATCTTGATTCTGACTCCTCGCTAAAAACTCCTTTGGAGCTTTGGTTCACTTCTGTTGATGATACAATTATCTCCCTGATTCTGACTCTTTGCTAGAATTCCCTTAGAAATTAGTTGGTTGTCAAGCAGCATAATAAATCTTTGCCCTTTAAGTTGGAGACTGAGTGTGTAACTTCTTTAGCCAAATCTATGACACTGATCAGGGAGACCCTGATTTTGCTGGAGTGTCTTTCTCCTTGAATAAGATAAGGTGAGATCTTTCGAGACAGTTGTGAAAATCAGTAAGGCTTCATCTATTTCAAAGTTTGAGTAGGCCTGAAGGATTTTAAGCATTAGGTCAAGGGCATACTTAAAGTGTCTCCTCCCTGCTATTGTCACAAGGGCATACTTAAAGTCTCCTCCCTGCCATCCTCCTAAGCACATACTTAAAGTCTCCTCCCTGTTATCCCTCTAAGGGCATACTTAAGCCCCCTTCTTGTTATCCTCCCTATTTCGACCAAATATGGCCAACTGTGTACTTACTGGTCAAGTTCAATTTCTTGGGTAGTTCCCGCTTTTAGAATGTAAGATCCTCAGCCAAAAAGGATGAGGATCAGTGGTAGGAGGGGGAATTTGCGATTCGGATTAAAAGCCTTGATCCTGCCCCCTATGGTGCTTCCTCCCTTCGATTGTCTGCTCAATGGGTGGGATGCCTGATTCTCCAGAGAAGGTATAATAAACTTTGCTTTGCTTCTAGAGATCTATCCAGTCTTTTTTATTAATGGTTTCTGACCCACACATCTTCCACATTTTTGGCACCCAATATAGGGCCCCCAAATTTTATGCCATCCTTGTTAAGGTAAGCCCTTTTCAACCCAATCCTACATTCAAGGGATACTCCATACTCCCAGGAAAGCTTGTCTGGGTTGTCTGAGTTCTGCATTCTGCAAATTTTCATTGCCAGGGACACCTTATTTGGAATCTCTTGACATTTCTTGCATTCCTTCTTGACTAAGGAACCTTTGTCACCTTTTCACTCTGCCTGGGACACCAGCAGAAGCAAAGATAGGTCTAAGAATTCTAAGGCTCGAGGCAAAGATGGGACGTTTCACCTCTATTGCTAAATCTATTGGAAGGTAATTGAAAGCAGAAGCCCAAGAGGCCCTTCTGGGTCTATCCCCTTAGCTAAATTTGGACCCTATAATATTTCTTCAATTCAGTACCCTTCCCCTGAACCTTCACCTCTTAAATTGAAGTTTGAAACCTCCCGGCCCCCACTCCCATGAGTGATATCTCTTTTTTTGTCCTTCAGGATCCTGATTCAGTCACTCCTTCTAAACTCTGCTCATTGAGAAAAGTAGCATTATTTTTATTGTTATTATCAGGCTCTTTTCTTATCATTTCCTCCTGTCCTGTCCCCTTATTAGGGTGTGACTTAATAGTGAAACTGGAACCCAAATTTCTCTTCTCAGACCACGGGGTGTATTTGAGCAGGCATTAGCTAAAGATTTAAGAAACCTGGAGTCACTTAATAGCAGCCTCTTCATCTACAGCCCAAACTGAGAGGCTTCTCTGGTAGCTACTATTAAAAATCCTTAACTTTCTAGGCTCCTGAGGCTATAAAATTGCTTTATTTAAGGCCTACATTGTTTACCTGTCAATCTATTATTTGGGACATGAATTAGCTCCCACTTCTAGTTCATTTTCACAGGAGAAGTGATCTTGTCACTCCCAAAATCTTCCTCAAAGAAAGTCTGCCTCAGTCTTAGCCTTGTTTGATTTAAAGGGGGAAAGGAAGTCAGCTTATGCTGTGGTGAACCTCAATAGCAGAGCCACATAAAGAACGAGATTATAAATAAATTAGAGGAACATAGGATAGTTTATCTCTCAGACTTGTGGAGGAGAAAGAAATTTGTGACCAAAGATGAACTAGAGACCATTACCAATCACAAAATAGAAAATTTTGATTATATCAAATTAAAAAGCCTTTGTACAAACAGAACGAATGCAAACAAGATTAGTAGGGAAGCAACAAACTGGGAAAACATCTTTACAATTAAAGGTTCTGATAAAGGCCTCATTTCCAAAATATATAGAGAACTGACTCAAATTTATAAAAAATCAAGCCATTCTCCAATTGATAAATGGTCAAAGGATATGAACAGACAATTTTCAGATGAAGAAATTGAAACTATTACCACTCACATGAAAGAGTGTTCCAAATCACTATTGATCAGAGAAATGCTAATTAAGACAACTCTGAGATATCACTACACACCTGTCAGATTGGCTAAGATGACAGGAAAAAATAATGATGAATGTTGGAGGGGATGCGGGAAAATGGGGACACTGATGCATTGTTGGTGGAATTGTGAACGAATCCAGCCATTCTGGAGAGCAATCTGGAATTATGCCCAAAAAGTTATCAAACTGTGCATACCCTTTGATCCAGCAGTGTTTCTATTGGGCTTATACCCCAAAGAGATATTAAAAAAGGGAAAGGGACCGGTATGTGCCAAAATGTTTGTAGCAGCCCTGTTTGTAGTGGCTAGAAACTGGAAAATGAATGGATGCCCATCAATTGGAGAATGGCTGGGTAAATTGTGGTATATGAATGTTATGGAATATTATTGCTCTGTAAGGAATGACCAGCAGGAGAAATACAGAGAGGCTTGGAGAGACCTACATGAACTGATGCTAAGTGAGATGAGCAGAACCAGGAGATCATTATACACTTCGACAACGATATTGTATGAGGATGTATTCTGATGGAAGTGGATTTCTCTGACAAAGAGACTTAACTGAGTTTCATTGGATAAATGATGGACAGAAACAGCTACACCCAAAGAAGGAACACTGGGAAACAAATGTGAACTATTTGATTTTTGATTTTCTTCCCGAGTTATTTTTACCTTCTGAATTCAACTCTCCCTGTGCAGTGGGAAAACTGTTCGGTTCTGCAAATATGTATTGTATCTAGGATATACTGCTACATATTTAACATATATAGGACTGCTTGCCATCTTGGGGGGGGGTAGGAGGGAGGGAGGGGAAAAAACGAAACATAAGTGATTGCAAGGGAAAATGCTGTGTAAAAATTATCCTGGCATGGATTCTGTCAATACAAAGTTATTATTAAATTAAAAAAAAAAAAATAGCAGAGCCACTCCCCCCAGGACCTCTGCCCAGAAGGCCAAACTCATTGCCCTCACCAGAGCTTTAGAATTAGGGAAAGGAATGAAAGTGAACATCTATACTGACTCCAAATATGCCTTTCATGTCTTGCATGCTCTTGGAGCTATATGGAAAGAAAGGGGATTTTTGACAACCAAGCATTCCCCCATCAAGTATTCAAGGAAAATCTACAATTACTGCAAATTGTCCGTGGACATAGAGAGGTTTCTATTATGTTTTGTAAAGGACACCAGAAGGGGAATTCACTTCAGATCAAGGAAAACAGGCTTGCTATTGTGCAGGTGCACCTTTGATTCCAGACTCCAACACTCCCTCATATACCTCCCTGGAACAGTTCTTTGCTAAAGAAAGGGGATACATCCTTTCTCCTTCTGGTTAGTTTCAAACACCCTCAGGCCACCTTTTAATCCCAGAAACTAATCAGTGGAAATTTCTCTTTGATTTATACCAAACTACTCACTTTAAACAGAATGCCCTCCAATCCCTTGGGAAACCTATTTTTACTGGTCAAACAATTAGAGGGGTCTGCTTCATCCCAGCTTTATTTTTTGTTGTTGAGGTTATCTTTCACTTTCTCCACGATAATTATTCTCCCTTACTACTGGTGAACTTTTTATTGTCCAGACTCCAGGCTACCTAATCAATCCACTGTCTAATTCTAAAACTCAACATCCCCTGGATGCTACTGCTCCCATCAAATTTCCCCTCTTCAATCTTTATTCAGCTAGATAGGACCAGCTCTATACTTCTTGTCAGCCTGAAGCAGTTCGAAAAGAAGTTGACCTCATCCCTTTGCTCCAAAAGAATTTGGGTTTTGATTGCTGGAGGGGGAAATGATGAGGGATGAAAAATTTGCAAAGTCTGAAAAAAACCTAAGGCTACCTGGCCTTGGGAATGCCACAAACAATGCTGGCCAAAAGCAATAATTTAATACTTATTTTGTTGGTCAGTAAGCAGTAGAGCTCAATGATGGGAATTATATGACCCCTGCCACTCCACAATTATACCTCTAAACTGTAACATTAGCATAACAATATTTTGTTTATCTTTCCTATAAAGTTATCTTCCTGATTCTGATTCTTTGCTAAAATTCTCTTACAAATTAGCCGGCTGTCAAGCAGTATACTAAATTTTTGCCCCTTAATTTGGAGACTGAGTATGGAAATTTTTTTGCAAAATGCATGCCAACCAAGAAGATTCTAATCTTGTTGGGGTGTTTTTCTTCCTCAACAATGGTAATAATAATAACACCTACTTCAAAGAATTGTTGTTATGGACCAAATGAAATAACATAAGTAAAGTGTTTTTTTAAACTTTTAAATATTATATAAAGGCTATGTTGATTACATCATAGTTTTATCATTGAGTTCTATGATCAGTCAAAAGATATTCAGCTAGCACTAGTTCCAGCTTTGAAATGTATAAAAAAATATACATTTCTCAATAGGTAAAAAATAACAACAGATTGGGGCAGCTAGGTGGTGCAGTGGATAGAGCAGAGCCCTGAAGTCAGGAGGATCTGAGTTCAAATCTGCCCTCAGACACTTAACACTTCCTAGCTGTGTGACCCTGGGAAAGTCACTTAAGCCCAATTGCCTCAGCAAAAAAAGAAGAAAGGAAGAAAGAAAGGAAGGAAGGAAGGAAGGAAGGAAGGAAGGAAGGAAGGAAGGAAGGAAGGAAGGAAGGAAGGAAGGAAGGAAGGAAGGAAGGAAGGAAACACCAATAGATTTAAACCATGTAACTGGTGTGAGAACATGGACTGCAAGGTAGACTAATTCAGAATTAAGTCTCTAGAAAATTACTAAAGTATCAAAGGGTTTGAATGAGGCTTTTGCAACAAAACAGAAAGAAGGCTTAATGGTGAGGGAATGCCAAATGGGGAAAAGGAGACATCCAGTAATGATTTCAAAGGGTGAAAGAGAAAACATACTAAAAGGGAACACCTCAAGGTTCAGAAGGACTCTGAGAAGAGTTTGAGACCATGACAGGTTCAAATCATACATAAATTTAACAAGATTAAAAAAAATATTCAGAGTGAAAGAGATACTCATTTCACTGCTTCAATTGTCTTCTAATTGCTGGCTGCTTGACTGGTACTCTGAATTTTTTTTTTTAGAAATTCCCTGGGTGGGGGAAATTTTAATAAGCCTTTGGCTATGATCCTTGCAGTAACTTGTATGCAGAGAAAAGCCTCCATCCACCAGGAAAACCGTATAGATATGATTAATACAAAATTATAATCAGATGAGATTGGAAGATGAATAAATCAATATGTCAAACTACAAAGGTGGTGCTGGGGAAAATGAAATTTTCAGAGATAGTCCACAAGGGCTTATCACTGTTATATTTGGGGCAGATTTTACACTGTAGGTAAACATCTTATAAGCTCAATTCATTTTCCCTGTTTGTCAAGACTTCAGTGAGTCAAAGAGTGCAGGTATTCCCTCATAGAATGACACAGTGTTAGGAAGGATGGGGTATCCATTTGATCCATGCCAGAGCTCAGAGTCTTTGTCCTTTTTTCATCTTTCTTATTCTATCCTATTCTGGATGGGACAGGACATGGTATCTTGGGCTATTTCTAGTGTCAAGGTCAATTTAGGGGCAGGTCTGGCAGATGTAAAAGAAGACAGGTCTATAGGAATTGGGGGCTTCAGGTCAACCTCCTTGACATGCAAGTCAGTAAGGATGCTACCCCAAGTATGGGGATACTCATTTAATAATGGACTTTAATAATGGCCACTGCTACCATTAATAAAAGGGAGTCAAGTACTCTATAGACTTGTGCCCATTTTTAATGGGGGTACCAGAGAAAATCAAGAATCCTCAATATATTCATAATATTCTAAAGTCATATGTCATCCCAAAGGCATACCTGTTGCTATCCATGTAAATGTTCATGCAGTTTCCTTTTGATAATTCATAGATTTCAATGCTTCAGTTTCAGACTGTTGGGCTAAAAGGAGGGTTCCTAACTCAGTGATTTCCATAGTCATTGTGATAGTGATAGCATGTAATGGGCTGAGGCTTGAGTTGATGCACTGAGGTCCCAAGCACATGAGGCTAAACAGTAATTGGACCATACTCTATTAATATATAAGCTTGGAGAAAGAATGGCCCCCAACCACTCTTTGTGCAAGTCCTGATGTGTTGTATAGGAAATGACGATTTTGGTGGGTGGAGGCAGGGGAGTGGAAAAGGAAGGGGAGGAGAGCTCAGGCCCCACTTTCTCTGCTAGCTGTTTGTTTCTCTTCTTCTTTTTGCCGAGGCAAATTGGGGTTAAGTGACTTACCCATGGTCATACAACCAGGAATTGTTAAGTGTCTGAGGCTGGATTTGAACTCAGGTCCTCTTGACTTCAAAGCTGGTGTTCTATCCACTGAGCCATCTCCTCTCTTCCAAGCAGTTAGCCTATCTGGTCCCTTCCATTCACCACTTTCTGGGTCTCTCCACATCACCTGGTGATTATCTAAAGATAGTGGAGCTGCTCACACTGGACATTGCCCTTCCGGTGGGTTATAAAACCTGAGTGCCGGAGCCAGTGCATTTTTGTCAAAACTCAAGAAGTTAATAGTACAAAGAGCTAAATTTAGAGGCTCTCTAGGGTTACTTGTGGCTCCCCCTTTTGTTTTTGGAGAGTGTCTTAATTTCTGTTTTTTCTCTCTAGTATTGCCTGTCCTTGAGGATTAAAGGGCATGCCAGTGGTGTGTAAAATCTGATACTGTACACAAAAGTGTATGAAATGTTTAGAAGTATATGCAGGTCCATTATCTGTTTTTATTGCTTGTGGCACACCCATAATGGCAAATGCTTGCATGAGGAATTCAGTGACCACTCGGGCAGTCTCTTTTGCTGCTGGTATGGCAAAAGTGAATCCTGAAAAAGTGTCTACCACAACATGGATAAAAGACAGACGACCGAAAGATTTATAATGGGTCACATCCATTTGCCAGATTTCATTGGGTCTCAAACCACGAGGGTTCTTCCCTGGAGGCAGTGTAGGAGCATGGAAAGGAAGGCAAGCTGTACAGCTTTTTACTATGCTCCTAGCTTCCTCTTTTGCCACAGGTAACCCTAGAGAACTACTAAATCTAGCACTTTATACTATTTCCACTCCCCTGCCTCCACCCACCAAAATCGTCATTTCCTATACAACACATCAGGACTTGCACAAAGAGTGGGTGGGGGCCATTCTTTCTCCAAGCTTATATATTAATAGAGTATGGTCCAATTACTATTTAGCCTCATGTGCTTGGGACCTCAGTGCATCAACTCAAGCCTCAGCCCATTACAATAGCATACTGAGCAATTAAGTCACCTGAATCATTTCAGTGGCAGGAACAATCTGAGTTTTCTATTTCAGTTTTTTTTTTTTTTTTTTTGGGGGGGGGGTAGGGGAGGGATTAAATAGAGTCAACAGTTTTAACACAATCATGATCCTGCATGTAGTCAGACCGCCCAGTCTCTATATCAGGGAAAGAGGTGGCTGAGTTGAGTCTTACATCTGGAAATAATGACATTTGGTTTTCATAGAAGGGAGATCTCTAGGTGACTAGTAGAGGAATGTTGGGTGTGATAAGAATTTAGAAGAATTTTAATTTATGAGGAACATTCAAGGTCAGAGGACACAACAACTAGAAGGAATGGTGGGAGATCACAGTCACTGGACCAAAGACCTTTCTATATCACAATAGAGATCTGAAAATATCCTGATAATTCATCTGACATAAAACAATTATATTGTCTTCCTTTCTTGCCACTATGAAAAGGTGAAAGGGGAGAGAATTGTTAGGGTGGCCGATAGTCAGGAGACATGAGAGAATGGCTTTAAGATCAACAAATGTAGCCTCAAAAACTTTATCCCACGTGAGCATATCAGGAGTAGAACCTGTAAAGAACCCATTCATAAAGTAGGTGAACCAACAAGGAAAAGAAGGGGATTCATAATCTGCAATAGTCAATGAGTCCCAGAACACCACAAAACCATCACTTAGTTGAAGGATAGGGGGAGTTTAACAATGTGGTCAGTTTGACAGGATGGAGGCAGGCGTTGTTGGCTGACATCAAATGTCATAAAAAGTTAACCTGGGAATTGGATAACTGTAGTTTTTCTTTAAGTCCCTTGGTCTTTGTGGACCAAGGAGATAAGGAGAAAAATGGAATCAGCCTTTGAAGACTTGAGATCTAGGGAGCACAGGAGTAAATCACATACCTCAGGAGAGTGGATCCTGAAGGAAACTCAAGATCAGCAAGATAAGCTTTCAAAATCTATGAGAAATAGGAGGGGCTCTTGAAGCCTTGAAGTAGCATAGTCTATGTATACTGTGTGCCTTCCCATGTGAAAACAAAAAAGAACTGTTCAAGTGAAGAGGTACAATGAAAAAGGCAACATACAAATTGATGATGGTGAAAACAAGAGAATCATGGGTGATAAGATTCAGGAGGAGTATAGAGAGCATTCTAGAGATCCCACAGGTATTGACCTCTGGAGCTCTTGGATGAGGTTCTCCCATGGCAGGCTTTTCCCAGGAAAAATCAGAGTTACAAAGGCTGGTGCAAGAGACTAGGAGGCCAGAGGATAAATAGTTATTAAGAAATTGTTTCTTTCTGTCTGCTTGCAGTATTTTGTCCTTGATCTGATAATTCTGAAATTTAGCTATAATATTCCTTGGAGTTTTGATTTTGGAGTCTCTTTAGGAGATGATCAGTGGATTCTTTCAATTGCTATTTTACCCTCTGAGAACATCAGGACAGTTTTCTTTGATGATTTCTTGAAAGATGTTGTCTAGGCTCTTTTTTCCATCATAGTTTTTAAGATAGTCCTATAATTCTTAGTAGTTGGAAGCAAAATACTTGGGAGGAGCAAAGGGGGAAAGGAAAGAGATGGTGGGAAATACAAAGTTAATAATTTTAACTGTGAATGTGAATGGGATGACTTCTCCCATAAAATGGAAATGGATTGCAGATTCGATTAAAAACCAGAATCCAATAATAAACAATAAACAAATGTGTCTACAAGAAGCACATTTAAAGTAGAGTGATGCATACAAAGTAAAGGTAAAAGGCTGGAGCAGAAATTATTATGCTTCAGCTGAAATAAAAAAAAGCAGGGGTAATAATAATGATTTCAGATCAAGCAAAAGCAAAAATAAAACTAATTAAAAGAGATAAGGAAGGAAACTACATTTTACTAAAGGGTACCATGCATAATGAAGTAATAACAATACTAGATATATATGTACCAAATAGAATAGCATCCAAATCTTGAGAGAAATTGAGAGATGCAAAAAGAAAGAGACAGAAAAACTCTACTAGTGGGAGATCGCAATCTCGCTCTATCAGAAGAAGGTAAATCAAACCACAAAATAAATTTTAAAAGAAGCTAAGGTGTTAAAAAAAGAAGTTTAGAAAAATTAGGCATGATAGATGTTTGGAGAAAATTGAATGGAGACAACGAGGATTATGCTTTTTTTTTTCAATTACACAAAAATTAATCATGTATTAGGGCCTAAAAGCCTCAAAATCAAATGCAAAAAAGCAGAAATAGTAAATGCATCTTTTTAGATCATAATGCAATTAAAAATCACATGGAATAAAGGGCCAGGGAAAAACAGACCAAAAATTAAATGGAAACTAAATAGTCTAATCTTAAAGAATGAGTGAGTAAAAAAGACAAATCATAGACAAAATTGGTAATTTCATCCAAGAGAATAACAATAATGAGACAATATTAGGGGAAATTTTAGATGCTTTCTTGCATAAAATAGAGAAAGAGAAGAGCATTCAATTGGTCATGTAACTAAAAAAAAATCTAGAAAATGAACAAATTTTTAAAAACTCAATTAAATATCAAATTTGAAATTCTGAAAATAAAAGGAGATTAATGAAATCAAAAATAAAAACACTGTTGAAATAATAAACAAAACTAAGAACTGGTATTATGAAAAAATCAACAAAATAGATAAACCTATAGTTAATTTGATTAGAAAAAAGAAAAAAAGAAACATCAATTGCTAGTATCAAAAATGAAAAAAGTGAACTTTTCCATCAATGAAGAGGAAATTAAAGCAATAATTAGGAGCTATTTTGTCCAACTGTATGCCAATAAATCTGATAATATAAGGGAAATGGATTAATACATGTAATATTCTCTCTAAAATGTAATGTTCTCTGTTGAGGTTTTCTTGGGGTCTCTGGAGGCAGCCTTCATTTCAGTTCAGTAATCATCACATGAGTAGCCAGGGGTTAAAGTCCAAATCCTTTATTATCCCTTTCAACTCTTGTCTCCTTTTCTGGGGTCCAGTTAGCTTTCTTAGAGTCCTATCTCTCTCTTTGGTTCCGAGAGCTTAAGCTCCTGCCTCCTTCTCTGCCCTCTGAATCTCTCCAACTCCACAGGTTTGTGCTTCAGCCTCCAGCCACCACAAAGGTGGATGATGGAATGAATCTGCCTCAGCCTTCAAGAGTTTCTAGTGTGCTTGTCTTTGCTGGCCCCAAGAGATTCCAGCTGATATGTTCCACACTGAGTATATACCACTCATTATATCACTAGGAAATTTTTATTTGTTGTAGGATTAAATCAATGCTAAACTAGATTTAACCATTGTCTCCTCAATTCCACTTAGTACCTTGTTTCAAGTTCTGGCCCATAACAAATACCTATAAAAATATAGATTGTCCAGATTAACAGAGGAGGAAATAAATTACTTAAATAATCCCATTTTAGAAAAAAGAAATTAAGATGCTTCAGCTGAAATAAAAAAAAGCAGGGGTAATAATAATGATTTCAGATCAAGCAAAAGCAAAAATAAAACTAATTAAAAGAGATAAGGAAGGAAACTACATTTTACTAAAGGGTACCATGCATAATGAAGTAATAACAATACTAGATATATATGTACCAAATAGAATAGCATCCAAATCTTGAGAGAAATTGAGAGATGCAAAAAGAAAGAGACAGAAAAACTCTACTAGTGGGAGATCGCAATCTCGCTCTATCAGAAGAAGGTAAATCAAACCACAAAATAAATTTTAAAAGAAGCTAAGGTGTTAAAAAAGAAGTTTAGAAAAATTAGGCATGATAGATGTTTGGAGAAAATTGAATGGAGACAATGAGGATTATGCTTTTTTTTTTCAATTACACAAAAATTAATCATGTATTAGGGCCTAAAAGCCTCAAAATCAAATGCAAAAAAGCAGAAATAGTAAATGCATCTTTTTAGATCATAATGCAATTAAAAATCACATGGAATAAAGGGCCAGGGAAAAACAGACCAAAAATTAAATGGAAACTAAATAGTCTAATCTTAAAGAATGAGTGAGTAAAAAAGACAAATCATAGACAAAATTGGTAATTTCATCCAAGAGAATAACAATAATGAGACAATATTAGGGGAAATTTTAGATGCTTTCTTGCATAAAATAGAGAAAGAGAAGAGCATTCAATTGGTCATGTAACTAAAAAAAATCTAGAAAATGAACAAATTTTTAAAAACTCAATTAAATATCAAATTTGAAATTCTGAAAATAAAAGGAGATTAATGAAATCAAAAATAAAAACACTGTTGAAATAATAAACAAAACTAAGAACTGGTATTATGAAAAAATCAACAAAATAGATAAACCTATAGTTAATTTGATTAGAAAAAAAGAAAAAAAGAAACATCAATTGCTAGTATCAAAAATGAAAAAAGTGAACTTTTCCATCAATGAAGAGGAAATTAAAGCAATAATTAGGAGCTATTTTGTCCAACTGTATGCCAATAAATCTGATAATATAAGGGAAATGGATTAATACATGTAATATTCTCTCTAAGATGTAATGTTCTCTGTTGAGGTTTTCTTGGGGTCTCTGGAGGCAGCCTTCATTTCAGTTCAGTAATCATCACATGAGTAGCCAGGGGTTAAAGTCCAAATCCTTTATTATCCCTTTCAACTCTTGTCTCCTTTTCTGGGGTCCAGTTAGTTTTCTTAGAGTCCTATCTCTCTCTTCGGTTCCGAGAGCTTAAGCTCCTGCCCCTTCTCTGCCCTCTGAATCTCTCCAACTCCACAGGTTTGTGCTTCAGCCTCCAGCCACCACAAAGGTGGATGATGGAATGAATCTGCCTCAGTCTTCAAGAGTTTCTAGTGTGCTTGTCTTTGCTGGCCCCAAGAGATTCCAGCTTATATGTTCCACACTGAGTATATACCACTCATTATATCACTAGGAAATTTTTATTTGTTGTAGGATTAAATCAATGCTAAACTAGATTTAACCATTGTCTCCTCAATTCCACTTAGTACCTTGTTTCAAGTTCTGGCCCATAACAAATACCTATAAAAATATAGATTGTCCAGATTAACAGAGGAGGAAATAAATTACTTAAATAATCCCATTTTAGAAAAAAAGAAATTAAGATGCTATTAATCAACTCCCTATGAAAAAATCTCCAGGTCCAGATGGATTTACAAATGAATTCTACTAAACATTTAAAGAACAATTAATTCCAATACTATGCAAACTATTTGGGAAAATAGGGAAGCAAGGTGTCCTACCAAATTCCTTTTATGGCATAGAAATGGTGCTGATATCTAAATCAGGTAGGGTCAAAACAGAGAAAGAAAATTATAGATCAATTTCCCTAATGAATATTGATGCAAAAATCTTAAATAAGATATTAGCAAAGAGATTAAACAAGTTATACACTTGTTTATAATACACTATGACAAAGTAGGATTTATACCAAGAATACAGGGCTGGTATGATATTAGGAAAACTATTAGCATAAATGACTATATCAATAACCAAAATAATAGAAATTATCAATAGATGCAAAAAGAATTTGACAAAATCCATTCCTATTAAAAACACTAGAGAGCAAAGAAATGGAGTTTTCTTTAAAATGATCAGTAGCCTCTATTTAAAACCATCGACAAGCATCATATGTAATGGAGATAAATTAGAACCATTCTCAATAAGGTGAGGAGTGAAACAATGTTTCCCACTATCACCATTACTATTTAATATTGTATTAGACATGTTAGCTTTGGCAATAAGAGAAGAAAAAGAAATTAAAGGAATTACAATAGGTAATGAGGAATCAAATCATCATTCTTTGCAGATAATATGATAGTATACTTGGAGAATCCCAGAGAATCAACTAAAAAACTACTAGAAAAAATTCACAACTTTAGCAAAGTTGCAGAATACAAAAGAAATCCACATAAATCATCAATTTTTCTATATGTTACCAGCAAAGTTCAGCAGTAAGAGATACAAAGAGAAATTCCATTTAAAATAATTGTAGATAACATAAAATATTTGGAATTCTATCTGTCAAGAACTATGTGAACACTCTCCACGCAAATAAAAGTCAGATCTAAACAATTGAAAGAATATTAAGTGCTCATCCAGAGGCCAAGCTAATAAAATAAAAATGACAATTCTACCTAAATTGATCTACTTATTCAATGTCATAACAATTGAAGTACCAAGAAATTACTTTACAGAGCTAGAAAACAATTACAACAAAGTTAATCTGAAATAAGAAAAGGTCAAAGATTTCAAATAAATTAATGATTAAAAAAATATAAATTAAGTTGACCTAGCTGTACCATACCTAAATCAATATTATAAAGCAGTGATCATCAAAATTATTTGGTACTGACTAAGAAATAGAGCAGTTAATCAGTGGATTAGGTTAGGTTCACAAGACACAATAGTCAATGATTATAGTAATCTAGTGTTTGATAAACCCAAAGCTTCTGGGATAAGAACTCACTATTTAACACAAAATTTCTGGGAAAATGGGAAGTTAGTATCACAGAAACTAAACATTGAACCACACCTAACACCCCATACCAAGATAAGGTAGAAATGGGTCATGATTTAGACATAAAGAGTGATACCATAAACAAATTAGGAAAACAAGGGATAGTCTACCTCTCAGATTTGTGGAGAAGGAAGGAATTTGTAGCCAAAGAAAAATTAGAGTACATTATGGAATGCAAAATTTCATTATTAAATTTAAAAGTTTTTATACACACAAAACCAATGCAGACAAGATTAGAAAGGAAGCAGAAAACTGGGGGGGGGGGGGGGGGGGGGGGAGGTAGGGAAGGGGAAAGGGGTAGGAGGAATTTTACATCCAAGGATTCTGATAAAGGCTTCATTTCTAAAGTACATAGAGAATTGACTCAAATTTATAAGAATAAGAATATTCTCAGATCAAAGGATCTGAGCATAATTTTCAGATGAAGAAATTAAAACCATTTCTAGTCATATGAAAAAATACTCTAAATCACTATTGATCAGAGAAAGGCGAATTAAGACAACTCTGAGGTACCATTACATAGTTCTCAGATTGGCTAAGATGACAGGAAGAGATAATGATGAATATTGGAGGAAAACTGGAAATACTAATACATTGTTGGTGGAGTTGTGAACTGATCCAACCATTCTGGAGCGTAATATAGAACTATGCCAAAGGGCTATCAAACTGCATACCCTATGATCTGCCGTTTCTTTACTGTGGAGTAGAATGTCTCTGTTTCCTAAAGAAATCATAAGAAAAGGAACAGGACCCACATGTGCAAAAATGTTTGTGGCAGCCTTTTTTGTGGTGGCAAGGAACTCAAAATTGAGTGCATGCCCATCAGTAAGTAGAATGGATGAATAAATTATGGTATATGAATGTTATGGAATATTATTGTTCTGTAAGAAATGATCAACAGGATGATTTCAGAGAGGCCACTACTATGTGAGCCCTCCCACAGACAACATGAGAAAAATCCTCTCTTTATCTTCAGAGCCCCTTCAATCTGAGACAATCCAATTGATCTTTTTTCCTTGGGGCCTCCCATCATGAAAAGAAGGAAGCAGTGACTGTAGTAACTTAGCTATAAGAGATTTACATGAAATGATAGTAAGTGAAGTGAGTAAAACCAGGAGATCATTGTAGCCAGCAACAGCAGGATTATACGATATTCAATTCTAATAGTGTGTGACTTTTTAACAGCCAGGTGATTCATGCTAGTTCTAATGGACTTGTGATGGATAGAGCCATCTGCACCCAAAAGAGGATTGTAGAGACTGAGTATGGATCACAACATAGCATTCTCACTTTTTTGTTGTTGTTTGCTTGCTTTTTGTTTTCTTTCTCATTTTTTCCTTTTTGATCTGATTTTTCTTGTGCTGCATGATGATTGTGGAAACATGTATAAAAGAATGTACATGTTTAAGATATATTGGATTACTTGCTGTCTAAGGGTGGGGGGTGGAAGGAAGGGAGGGAGAAAAAATTTGGAACACAAAATTTTGCAGGAGCAAAATTATCTATGCATATATTTTGAAAATAAAAAGTTAAAAAAAAAAAAAACAAAGTCACAATTTAGAACGTGGAGAATAGCATCTGGCAAAAGAAGTGAATAGGTCCCAAATAAATCTCTGAGGATAAAGGGGAGAGCATAAGAAACAGAGACAGACTGCAGATATTTAATGATGTCCACTATTGAAATTTTTCTAGAATTGAGATAGGGGATCAGGAAAAGCAGTAGAGTTTAAAACAGATGTTGTGGAACCAGTATCTATGTGGATTTCAATGGTATGAGAGGCCACTACTATGTGAGCCCTCCCACAGAAAAACATGAGAAAAATCCTCTCTATATCTTCAGAGCCCCTTCAATCTGAGACAATCCAATTGATCTTTTTTCCTTGGGGCCTCCCAATATGAAAAGAAGAAAGCAGTGACTGTAGTAACTTAGCTATAACTCAAGGCAGTCTCTCTTACAATGAGCTCATTTTTTTGTAATCAAAACACATCTTGTCATCCTGGTGGCTTGGGAGTAGAGACTACTAAAAGCAGAGGAAGTAGAAGTCTCTATATCCTTAATTGTTGTAAATCATTTTTCTCATTGTTTCCTTACCTTTATCCTTTTCTTTTATTATGGTTTGTTAACTAATAATTTATTAGTTAAATAAACCATATCAGAAGTCACATTCCAATCTAATTTTCTTCTCTTGATAAGTCCACAAAGGGCTTATTCAGTCCAGCCACATAGAGTTAAAAGTGACCAAGGCATCTAGACTATCAGCAGTGAGATCAGAATTTACTTGAAAGGCAAATAAGAATCTGTTATAAAAATAAAAAACTGACTCTCCTATATTTTTGGTTCAGGACTGAATTTTTCTCTAACCAATAGGCTTAGGGAAAGCATCAGGGATTGCTTCTAATAAAGCTTCCCTAATTTTTCAGATTTCCCAGAGATATGTATTAAGCACTACTTTCTCATTTATTTTATGATCTATGTGCTCAAGAGGATTGCCCCACATTGTCCCAATTGAAACCAATGAGCAGGATATCCAAAGCCTAAATGAATTTGGGCAAGCTGATAAAGATCAGAGAAACCAGGTTGTTAAATTGAAAGTGTGACTTCAAATTGTCAAGCAAAATCTACAGGATTCTCATGGGCCATAGGAACTTGGCAAGGCTTAAAGTTTAGCATTAGTCTTGGGGGTAAAAGATGCCTGAAATTTTTAATGACTTCTTGTCCTTGGCTTTGAAGAGAAAATGGAGCAAGGGATCCTTAGGCAATCAAGAGGGAAATTAAAGAGACTCTTGGAGAGTCCAGCTTTTCAAGAGTATTTTTCAGGGCCTCTTTAAGCTCTTCTATTTCCCTGTGTAAAATTTCAACATGACCTTCAATCTGTTCTTTCTCTGTTTTAAATTTTGAGACTCCCTTCTAAAGGACGCAGATGTTATTTATTCTTCTCAACCTGATTTCCAGTCTATTTTGCCTCCTTCTTTAATCCAAAGTATTCTTTCTGAAGAACAGAGAGCTTGTTCTCCTCCTTTTTAAAAATTGTAATTTCTGGATATTTTCTTGAAAGGAGAAGAATTCAGATTCAGATTCTCACTTAGTTTATTCAAAAAGTTAATGGAAAAATGTGTCTAATTCAGGTCCCTCAATTTGGGACCCAGCTAAATTAATATTAAACTGCAAAAACATTTCTTACTGTGATCAAAAGAGTTCCACTGTGACCAGCAGTGTTGTGGATCATACTTAAATTCTTCCAGTTTTCCAAGTACTTGCAATTAGGTCCAATATTTGAAAACATATAATTGGTAGTGATTGGCTTTGGATGGATGTATGAAAGTAGACTTCAAATTACTCATGAGTTTGTACCAAACCTCTGATCAAAGAGCTCTAGGAACTCAAGAAAAAAGACTTACAAATTTAGAATTTGAGAGACTTACTCAGGTGGAACCACTAAGTTGAGTCTAAACCAGAACACAAAGGATTACAGTTGGTACCAAGTGTCCAGGGTCAATTTGGGAACCGAAAGAGCAGAAGTCTTCAAATCCCTCTCCTGTCACCAATAGGTCAATCTGAATCCAAGAGAAATAGGCAATATAAGAAAAATGAAATCTTTAACTGGGGCAAATGAGTTGTAGCTTTAGGTGCCACCCAGCAAATCCTGGGGTATCTGAAGAGGGGACTGGGATCTTATTGTTTATCCTTCATTCTTGAAGAGTACCATAACCTCAGGAAGGTGATGCTGTGACAGGCAAGTGAATTGGATTTAAGTGAGGGAGGGCTGTACAAGGTCATCTGCCTCACTTTCCCCTCCAGAGCCATCTGGTCCCAGTGGCTAGATATAAATCAGAATGACTGGAGATGTCCTGTGGTACAATAGAAGCCTTTTAAAGCTAAGGTATTCAACAGATATCAGTTTGACAAAGATCATGCCCACACGGTAATTAAAGTTAAGTAGAAGTTGAGGCAAAAAAATCTCTTTCACCTAGTCCAAAAAAATTCTAAATAATTAAATGCATCTGGAAGGGGAAGACCCTAAGAGTTTCTGGCCAAAGCAGAATTGATGATTATTTACATTCAATCTGAGTCAATCAAAACTTACAATGGGACTTGATCTGGGACCTATTGGTGGTCAATCAGTGAGAATCAGAATGATTTTGGTTTAAGGCATGGTCCTTAAGAAAGAAATCTGGTCAATAAACTCCAAGATATCTTGGGAGATTTCAGGGATCCAAAAGAGGGGAAAAAAAGCTTCTAAAAGCATCTGTATGGTATGAGGTAAAGGTATGATATCCTATGTGGATAGAGGAAGGGAAGTAAAGGAGGGAAGGCAAGGAGGAAGTCAGAAAGTCAGGAAGTCAGGAAGTCAGGAAGGCAAGCAGGCAGGCAGGAAAGAAGGAAAGAAGGAAGGAAGGAAGGAAGGAAGGAAGGCAAGAAGGAAGGGAGGGAGGAAGGGGGAAAGTAAGAAAGAGGAGAGGGGAAGGAAGGAAGGGAAGAAAGGAGGAAGAGAGAAAGATGAAGGGAAGAAGAAAGGGAAAGGGGAAAAGAAGAAAGGAAGGAGGGAAGAAAGAATGATGGAAGGAGAAAGAAGAAGAGAGGGAGGAAGGGAGGAAGAAAAGGAAGGAAGGGAGGAAGAAAAGAGAGGAATGGGAAAAGGGGGAAAGGAGAAAAGAAGGAAAGGGGAAAAGGGGGAAAAAGAGGAAGAGGGAAGGAGGAGGAGGGGAAGAGAGGAACAGAGGGAGGGAAGGAAAGAAGGAAGAAGGAAGGAATGAAGGAAGGAGTTTCCCAACTGACTTGTTCCAGTTTGTGGGGCAGCTCTACTCACAGAAGTTGGTGTTTTAAGACAGAAAGGATGACCAAGCTGCAGGTGAGAGATTGATAACATAATCAGTCTGGGATGACAATGTCTGGTCTGAAATTTATTATTATTGAAAGTTTCATTTTCTTTTAGCATAAAGGATGATATTATTCAATATTAAATTAACAATGTGTGTTTCAGCTTTAAGATCAGTTTATCCTCTTTTGGCATTATTTTTTAAAAATCAGCCTAAATGATTTTACTTCTTTGAGCCTCAATTTTCTCAAATGGTGAATTAAAGGGGTTGAATGATATAGGAAATCTTCCAGAGTTGCTAAAATATTATAGCGAAAGTATTTCTCAGTATATGGAATTCTCGTCAGTGTTCACTGGGATCAAGACTGAGACTTATTGCTTTAAAAGTTTTATCTTTGGCATGACTAGGTCTAGAACCACCCCAGAGGGACCCACAATCAGAACATTTTAACCACAAGTTGAAGAACTTTAAGTATGCTGAGACCAGGAAAAATACTCTACTAGAGCCAACATGGCTTTCCTGGAATATGTCTAAAACTCCACCAGGGACACTATTGGCTTTATGTTCTAGCTATTGATGTTCAGAGACAAGCCATTCCTATCTTTTAATTTATGTTTTTAAATTTCTAAAGATGAAGATAGCTAGCACATATCTCAGCTGAGTGAAAAATCGAAGGAAGATTATTTATCATGTAGCTACAACTTTAACCCATCACAATGATGAAAGAAATAGATAACGAGATGTCTGAATCTGTTGTCAAGAACTTCAACAAGATGAGTTCTGCTGAGAAATTCTAGTGGTCATGGTACCTACAAGTAGAAAGATGGAAAGTCACTCAGTGATAAAAAAATGTTATACACTTCCAGAGAGAGAGAACTAATAAACTCTGAGATTGAAGTATAATTTTCTCACTTTAAAAAGAAAGCAAGCTACTCTGTGCTTTCTACTACTCCACTACTAAGCAGTGGAGAGAGTGATAAACTTGTCTGTTTAGAAATTAGTCCTAGAGGGAACTTCTAGGCATAGAATCAAGATATCAAAAGTAGAAGAAACACTCTTTCAATATTCTCCTCCAAACAACTTTAAAATAATGCCTCAAAACAAAATATGGAACTATATAGCTAATGTGTGGAATAGAGAGATAAGGTGAAGAACTTACAGGAATGTATGAATTCTTTTTCTGTATTTTATTTTAATTACTTCTATGTTTCCCCTATGACCTTATGTGCAGGCCCATATTTATTTGAGCTTTGGCCAGCTATAAACATGTTTACTTAATCTGAGCTGATGACATTTATCAGTATTTGACATTTATTGATATTAGTATATTAGTTTGATCACTATTTACTTGATTAAGCCTGAAGGCCTGATTTTATGTTTCCTAGAAACAGAAAGCTGTGTATCTTTACTACTTCTTTAGCCCTCCTAACACGAGCTTTCTCTTTCTTATCTCGTGATGGGATGGCTCATCCTCCCAAGGTTTTAATAAACAGCTTTTCTGCTTTCTACTGAATGATTTTTGAGTAGTCATTTTGGGTAAGGGTCTTCTATGTCCCTCACACTAACAATAAATAAGTCAGGATGAGACAGGTTTCTAATACAAAAACAGCTTAGGAGGTAGGAAAGATCTGTGATATGGGGGTAAAGGTTGACCTACAACCTACCTGGAGGCAACACCAAGTGTGGGACTAGGTAGTGATAATGAAAGGAGCTCTCGAGTCAAAGATGAAAAGTAACCTGGCATATGGTCAAAAGAGATTATAAAGAACACCTGTGTTTGGACTGGATGCAAGCCTGAAAGATGTTTGGCAAGTACATTATCCATACTCACTTCTGAGTTATAGTTCAAAGGCAGAAAACAGCACTTTCAATTATAAGGAATAGAATCCTTTCCCACCCTCCACCCCCCAGGCAATTGGGGTTAAATGACTTGCCCAGGGTCACACACCTAGGAAGAGTTAAGTATCTGAGACCAGATTTAAACTCAGATCCTCCTGACCTCAAGGCTGGTGCTCTATCCACTGTACCACCTAGCTGCCCCACACACAATTAGTTTTTTTTTGTTGTTGTTGCTGTTGTTTTTTGAGGAATAGAATCCTTGAGGAACAATATCACTTCTGATTCCAAAGAAAGCAAGTTCCTGAGGAACAGTATAGATTCCAGTCCCAAAAAATCAGAAATACTTCCTGAGTAAGAATAAGAACACAGACCAGGAGAGCAAAGACAAAAATGTTACAAACTCCTAGAACTAGCTCTGAAAAGAACAGTGAAAGAAACCCTGCAGTTTGGACTCTACCTCCAATTCCATGCCAGAAACAGAACCCAACTTTAATATATATATATACAAAGATGAGATAAGTCAAAGACTTTAACAAAAGTCAAGATATAGAGTAGAAAACAACAACAAAAAAGAATATGATCATTAAAAAGTCATGATGGTGACAAGGAAGAACAAGATACAAATTCAGAAGAAAACAATAAAGTAAAAATATTTACAAGCAAACCCTGAAGAGAAAAAAAAAATAACTGAACACAAGCCCAACAAAAATTTCTGGAAGAGCTAAAAAATAATTTTCCAAATCAAATAAGAGAGGCAGAGGAAAACTGGGAAAAGAAATGAGAGCAAGGAAAGAAAATTGCATAATTAACAGGTTTTTACATGTAACTTGGGGGAATAAAATATTATTTTAAAAAATACAGAAGAGGGGGGAAAGACAATTAACAGTTTGGTAAAAAGAAGATACAAAAATATTTTTTAAAAAGCATCTTAACAAAGAATTGGGGAGAGCATTCTGGAAAAATGTCATGTTTTCCCCCACAAAAAAAGACAAACTTGTTCTTCAGGGAAAACATATAGTGCTAAAAATAAAGAAGAGTTGGAACAGAACAGTGGTAGTCCTGGGACAATAAAAAGAAGATCCAAAGAAAGTTACCAGAACTGAGGTTTGGCTCATGTGAAGTATAAACACTCTTAGGCCAACTCTGCTCAAATAGCAAGCAGCAAATTCTAAGATTAGCTGGGTTAGAAGGAAGTCTCAGCCCCAGTCACAGGAATTTTTAGCTCCTTAACAGTATGAGAAGTCAGATATCTGAGTAAGGAAAGACTGAGGGAATCTCTGTGGATATAGGACACCAGCCCAGGTGCTGCCAAGAGGTAGCCCTGGGCAAGAAGGTATCAGCCACATGCCCAGTGAGTACAGAAGCAGTGGGGTAGGAACACTGCTGTCTGTGGGCAGTTATAGGAGAGTAGAGTTCTTGGTTTTGGTTCCAGACCAGAGGAAAGAACTGAAGCAGGACTTAATGCAGGCACCATTTCCCACACCTCAGGTCTAGAGGGGATTATTGTAACAAGTTGTTATAAATGATTTTTAAAAAATAAACAGACAAAAGAGAAAGATCCCCACCATAAAGAAGTTACAATGGGAATTGAGAAGATCAAGGTTCATCTTTAGAGGATACTGAAGCAAAAAAAGAAGAAAAAACCAACCACAAAACAAAGAAACAAACAAAAATCTTTCTCCCTCTAGATTAATTGTCACCTGCCAAAAAGGATTCATAGAACTAAAAAACAGATTTCAAAAAAAGTCAAATGAGAGAAATTGGGGGAAATTTTTTTTTTTAAATTTAAGATAAACAAGACTATTATGGAAAGTAAGTCAAGCAACTGGAAAAGAAGATTCAGAATCTAAAGGAAAAAAAAATTCCTTGAAAATTAAAATTAGGCAAGGTGAAGCCAGCAAAGTTAAAAGAGACAAAGAAATAATAAAACAACATATAAAGAATGAAAAAATAGAAAAAATGCAACCATCTCATAAGAAAAACAGATGATCTGAAGAATAGATCAAGAAGAAAAAACATAAGGATAATTAGATTACCTGAAGGCTGTGTTAAAAAAAAGAAGAATGTTGATATAATACAATACAATACAAGAAATAATTAAAGAAATTGTCCTGAATTGTTGAACAGGAGGGGAAAGTAGAAATAGAAAAAATTCATTAGTCACCACTTGAGATCATATGAGAAAAACCTACAGAAATATCATAACCAAATTTCAAAATCCTTAGGTCAAGGAGAAAATATCACAAACAAAAAGAAAAAAAAATAATTCAAATATGGTGGGGTCACAGTTAGAATCATAAGACCTAATAGTGGCTACACTAAAATATCACAGGTCTCAGAACACTATATATCAAAAAACAAAAGACTTGGGGTTGCAGCCAAAAATATCATATCTAATAAAGTTAAGCATAATCCTGAATACCCCCCCCCAAAAAAATAACCCAGACATTCAGAGAATTTCTAGACTTTCATGAAAAAAAAAAAGATATGAACTTAATAGAAAATTTGAAATACAATATCCAAGAGAAATATAAGGTAACCATGAAAGGCCAATTACAAGGGACTCAATAAGGGCAAACTTTATTTGCTGAGGCAATTGGGGTTAAGTGACTTGCCCAGGGTCACACAGCCAAGAATTATTAAGTATCTGAGGCCAAATTTGAGCTCAGGTCCTCCTGACTTCAGGGCTGGTGCTCTATCCACTGTGTCACCTAGCTATTCCAAACCTTTTTTTTAATATGTGAAAATGTAAATTGTATGTCTAAGAAGACTGTTGTTAGTAATTGGGTAGTTTAAAAGAAATATTGGGGTAGAATTGGGGTAGAATTTATTAATATGATGTTATTATAAAAAAGAAAATCCATGTAGGAAAAGGTAAAAATGGTAATTATCTTACACAAATGAAGCAAAAGAGAAGAACTGACATAGAGGAACTAGATAAAGAAAAAGGGCTAGTAGTTTTAGAAACCTACTCATTGGGAATGAGTTAAAGAGTGAACACCATGTACAGATATAGATATAGGAACATAAATAGATATAGATACATAGACATATAGATATGTATATGTGCATATGTAAAGTCTTCCAAATTCAGAAAGAAATAACAGGATAAGGGGTTGGGAGGGGCAAGGGATTTGTAGAGGGAATTATACTCACATCAGATCTTGGTTAAAGAGAGAATAACATATACTTTTAGATAAGAATAAAAGTCTAAATTTATAAAGAACTAAGAGGAGGAGGGAATAGGATAAGGTCAGTACATGGAAGGATTAACAGGAATGGGATAAAATACGTAGATTGATGTGAATGGGATAGAGAGGGAACATCATCTATATTTGGAAAGCTATAAAAGTGTTTTAAATTCTGATAAAAACAAAAAGGTAAGGGGGAGGGTAGGGAGAGAGGATAAAGGAGAGATACTTGGTGGGGGGGGGGTCAGTTAAGTAACAGAAGGGCAATATCAAGAATAGAAATAAAGTAGAGGAGAGTATAAGGATAGAAAATAGATTATTACACAGATATAAAATAAAGATCAAGAGTAGAATTTATTATGTAAAAGGGGAGGTAGTATTCATGATCTCAGAAAAAGTTAAAGCTAACATAGATTTAATGAAAAGAAAAAATAGAAAAATTATAGTCTCAGTAATGTTAATCAAGATTATTTTATATTATTTAAAATATCTAGAGAATATAAGGTTGGAATTTTGCTGTGATATAGTAAATGATGAATTGATAGTTAAAAATATGGAAAGATTTCAACATATGAGGAAAGATGTTATTCACCATTAGAGAAACAAGAGGACAGACAAGCATGGAAGTGTTATGTAGATGCATATGAATGTATATGTGTATGATTATAGCTATCTATGTATATGTGTATTTATATATTTGTGTGTATATATGTATGTGTATGTCTACACTTAATTGCAGTCTTTGATGGGGAAGGGGAAAAATAGATTTAAAAATGCATAATGGAGAACAAAAAACCTACAAGGAAACAAAAACAACTCAGAATATAATATATAGAATTTATTATATAGATTTTCTTGAAATGAAAATTTGTTGCTTTATATTTTGAATCCTCTCTTATGTTCTTCTGTGCTCATGGCTATGTTTTTTTTTTTTCTTTTCTTATTTTGTATTTGTTTAAAATAATTTTTAAAAAAAAGAAAGCTCCTTTAGGAAAAAAAAAATGGCTAAAGGGAAAAAAGATCATACAAAACTGATTAAAAAGCAGAACTAGCCAAATAGAAAAAGAGATACAAAAATTTACTGAGGAAAACAATTCCTCAAAAATTAGAAACAGTGAAGTGGAAACTAATAACTTTCCAAGATATCAACAATAAAACAAAATAAAAAGAATGAAAAAAATAAAAGAAAATGTGAAATAGCTCATTGGAAAAGCAACTAATAAGAAAAATAAATTGAGAAGAGAAAATTTAAGAATTACTAGAAAATTTCTGAGAGCCACAATCAAAGAAAGAACCTAAATAGCATATTTAAGGAAATTATCAAAGAAACTGTCTTGATAGAATAGAACCATAGAGTAAAATAGAAATTGAAAAAAGTCCACCAACCATCTCTTGAAAGAGATCCCAAAATGAAAACTCCCCCCAAATTTTATAGTCAAATTCTAGGACTCCCAGATCAAAAGAAAATATTGTCAACAGTCTGAAGAAACAATTAAAATATTATGGAGCCACATAAGATTTAGCAACTTCTATATTAAAACATCAGAAGGCTTGGGATATATTCCAGAAGGCAAAGAATCTAGAATTACAATTAAAAAGTCATCCTGAAAAACTGAGTTTAATTCTTAGGAGAAAATTTGGATATTCTTTTTTTTTTTTTCACATTTAAATAATTTTATTTTCTTAATTACATGTAAAACAATTTTTTAGATTTGTTTTTAAAACTGAGTTCCAGGTTTTCTCCCTTCCTCCCTATCCCCCCTAAGTTCCCAATGGGGAGACACATTAAAGATTTGCAAAACATTTCCATAAAAGTCAAATTGCAAAAGAAAACATAGATTCCTCCCACCAAAAAAACCCTCAAAAAAAGTATGATTCCATCTGTATTCAAACACAATAAATTCTTTCTCTGGGTATGGATAACATTTTTCATTAGAAATCCTTCAGAGTGAATTAGCGCAGGCAATAAAATTCCAGACAGCCAAGATATTTGTAATTTAGAGAGCATTTATTTACCGGCTGGGATGAACCTGTCCCGAACAGAAGTAGGGACAGGTTTATAAGCATTCTTGTTCAACGTTGTGGTTACATTTGACGTTAAACAGTGACTCAACTTTCTGATTACAGGGGGAAAAATAGAGAGTTTGCAGGATGTAAGGAGAATACACAATGGCAGATGTTTGACAGATTATTGGAATAGATCAGGATTATCAAACATTGTTAGGCAACCATCCTTATGGAATAGATATCCCTCAGAGCATTGTTGAACAAGCACTTTGTAGAGCAAAACACTTCCTTTAACCTTTAACATAAATCTTATGTGGCTCCATAATATTTTAATTGTTTCTTCAGACTGTTGACAATATTTTCTTTTGATCTGGGAGTCCTAGAATTTGACTATAAAATTTGGGGGGAGTTTTCATTTTGGGATCTCTTTCAAGAGATGGTTGGTGGACTTTTTTCAATTTTTATTTTACTCTATGGTTCTATTCTATCAAGACAGTTTCTTTGATAATTTCCTTAAATATGCTATTTAGGTTCTTTCTTTGATTGTGGCTCTCAGAAATTTTCTAGTAATTCTTAAACACTCCTCTGCGAGCCTGAGACCCTTGTGGAAGAGGGGAGGGGAGGCCAGTCCTTTGTCTATTTCACTCCCCCCTTTTTATGTTCATAGTTGTGACTCATCTGAGGCCAATGGGGAATAAGACATCTTGAGCATGAAAAGTTTCAGGGTCTGTATGCGATCCTGGACATAAGGGGTGAGGCACTTAATTACACAGGGAGATATAAGGAGGAGGAGAAGGAACAAAAGGACTGAGCCTGTAACTTCTGAGAGGAGGGTGGTCAGCCAAGGAGATCAGTCTGACACCAGTACATTGAAGCCTTACAACTGGCCTCCCTGTCATCCAACCACTTATGCAAAGAGGTGAGAGATTCTAAGAAGAAAAATGTAATGCTGGGGAAACTGAGGCAAGATAGAGATCAGAGACTTCCCAACATTCTATTAATGGGAGAGTTTTGATTGACTGGACTGGAATCTATTCTTAAAGTATCCAATGGTAAATGTTAGTTCTCAATAACATGTAGCTACAGGGGCAGACCAAGGCAGGGCCAGGATCAGAACATTGAGAGTGGGAACAGACTATCAGGTTGGTTCTGACAGGGTGATAGGAGACACAGACATTCTGATAGGAGCTAAGAAGTCTGAACTCCCCCTTATTTTGAGTCTTACATTAACAATTTATAACCTTAGAGCAAGTGGCTCTCAGTCTTTAATGAACCAGAGCGGGATTTTGCAATTAAGGGAATTGAGGCAGAACAGTTAAGGAAAGTAAGGCAGAACAATTTAGGGAAACTGAGGCAGAACCAATTAGGGAAACTGAGTCAGGACAATTAAAGAGAACTGTGGCCCAACATTAAATAAAAATAGAAAAATGCAAGGACAAGTCTCTTCCTGATAACCACAGAATTAACATCAGTACAAAAGATCGTTGTTGCAAGCATGTCAGGTCCTCTGCAGTTGGGGCACCATCTCAGCCAAAGAATCCAGTTTGAGATAGACAGTTCATTGTGAATTAGGTGGTCTGCAGTCATTTGTGCATATTGTTCATAATAGAAACATTTTCAAAAGGACAAAGAAAAAAACACTATTATTTTCAAAGGCCTTTTAAATAACCTCAGGATGACCCAATACAATCAGTTAAAACTTATACAGAATGTCCAAATACCACATAAGAGAATCTGAAAGATTCTTAAAAATAGCAATTAAACTTTTAGGAATAATCCTACCAAAGTATGGATCACATTTATGACCATATTCCTCAAATAAGCCCACACATTATGTATCAAGAAACAGATATTCAGTCAATTAACCTAAAAGTAAACCTGTCCCTTTAAATACAGTTTGCTGTACTGACAATAACTTGATTAAAAAAAAAAAAAAACAGCTGGAACACACTTAGAGGGGTGAGGGGAGAAGTAGATTCCATGTGGCCACCCTTCCCCCACTCCTGCACCCTTGGACAAAAACTTCCCTCAGGTTCTCCACTCAATTTCCTACATGGGAATCCTTCTCAAGATTTAGTGCATCATTTAGTGCATCATTTTTTGATTTTCTTCACAGCTAGTACACTATTTCAAAATCCAATTCTTTTTGTATAGTAAAATAACTGTTTGGACATTATACTTATATTGCATTTAATTTATACTTTAACATATTTAATATGTATTGGACAACCTGCCATCTGGGGGAAGGGGTGGGGGAGGGAAGGAGGAGAAAAATTGGAACAAAAGGTTTGGCAATTGTCAATGCTGTAAAATTACCCATGCATATAACTTGTAAATAAAAAGATATAATAATTAAAAAAAAAGATTTAGCCCATTGGTTTATTTATTTTCTCCCAATATCAAGTTTCTTCCCAAGTCTACCAGTTTTCCAACAATCTCCAACAACTTTCCTAACTAGATGCTCCATTGCTAAAGTAGAAGAAAGCAGTGGAGGGTGGGTGAGTTGAATCTTTACCTCTGAAGAGAAAGGATCCTCTTCCTGTTTCTCTCTCCCCCACCTCTTCTTTCTACTGTCAAAACCTTTCTCTTCCTAAAACTATGCAAACTTTTAATTGCTCCCACAAGTCAATCCTTCCTAAATCACCTGCATTCCTCTTTTCTTTTTCTTTCAAAACCTGTAAGATTCACACTATAGTGAATAGCTCAAAACTCCACAAAACCCATACATGTCCTCCAGCAGAGCTGGATTTAAAGTATAACTTATATTAACAAATAAACCAAATCAAACCAAATTTTTACAAAAGTTTTTTTTTTTTTTTTCTCTGCTTGAGTGTTGTCTGACAGCAATTAGCATCTCTCTCTTATCTGTCCAGGCAGCTTTTATGACCCAACCCAAGCTAAGTTTGAATTTTATTGTTCTTTCCCTTCCTCTTTAGTAATAAAGGTATCAATATTCAAACAAATTCCAAGATTTTATACTCAGAATAAACAAATCTAGCATGCAAAGACAATAGCAAAATTATATTTCCCATTGTGGTGTTTTTTTTCTTTAAAATAATATTATGTCATTCTCTCTGGGAGCAGGCTTTTTGGGGAGGTTTTCTGGAGGCAGCCTTAGTTTCAGTTAAAAGTAATAATCACCCAAATACAGCCGGGTGTTAAAAGTTCTGTTCTTTTATTGTCTCCAATATAGCCCAGTTAGTTTTCTTAGAGGCCTCCCTCTCTCCTTGGTTCTAAGAGCTCTTGCAGCTTTGTCCTTTGTTTCTGCCTCAGCTTTCTTCAGCCTCCAGCCAACACCAAGGTGAAAGTTGGAAATGAAAATGTCTTGTCTCCGAGAGAGAGCATCTGGCTCTCAATCTCCCAGAGTGCTCCTCTCTGAACCTTGGCAATTTTCCGAAGTAACTAGCCAACCCAAAGCTAAGAGCCTCTTTATATATGATCTCCCAAAGGTTGACCCCTCCTTCTGGAGGCAGGGATTAAGGGAGGTGTGAATTTGGATATCTCATACTAAACCCTGAAATCTCCCAAACCTTCAAACTCCAATGAGTACTTAAATACATTAGTGAGCTAGAGGATTTGCTAAATACAATACTAAATTAGCCCTTTGTAAGGATCCCAACACCCATAATTTCAGAATCATCCCAATATTCCTAATCAAATGTTTTCTCCTGCCTGAGTTTTGATCAGATAAGGTTTCATTGCCCTGTACTCTAGCAGGCTCTGACAACTGCTTTAAGGGAAACACTTTCCTGTCAGTTTAAAATAGCCAAGTTGCACTTACAAATTAGTACAACAGGTGAAGAAGTTTAAAATCACAAGCAAATTTTCAAATAACCAATCCCCAAATTTCTTAATCATTGTTCTTAAAACTTAACAAAGGTTTTAAATCAGCAAAACAGACTAGGGGCTTTTTTCCAGGATGCCCCTCCTACCCCCCGGAGAGAAGTTTGTTTCACCTTGAACATTTTTTCCTCTTAGAATCCAAATGGAGCTTCTTTAAACTTCCAAGCCCATTTAGTGCATTTCTCTGACTTCATAGAAAATGCCCAGATATTCCATTCAAACTTCTTTTCTTTAAATGTTAGCACACTACTCTTCTATATTTTTTTTAACTTTCCAAACTTTCAAATCCCTTTCAATCTATGTTTTTTATTTCTTCCTTTCTCTCCCTTTTCTCCCTTTTCTCCCTTTTCCCCACAAGACTGCTTCAGTCAGCCAGAGACAGACAGAGAGGGAGAGAGAAAAATTTTTCAAACTTCTTTCCTTTCCTGAGTCACTCTTGAAAAAATTATTACTCTGAATGAATTCCACTTCAAACAATTCAGCCTGATATTTTCTAAGCCTGCAACACAGAGTCTGAATTTTTATCTCTTACAAGCTTGCCAACTTTTAACACAGAACAAAATGCAAAGCAAACAAACATACACACAAAGACACACGCAGAGCTCTATTTCCACCTTTTACATTTTTTAAAAGTCCTGTTGCTTTTGCTTACAAATTAGTGCAACAGATTAAAAGTTAGAAATCAAAATTTTATACTAAGCACAGTTGTAATGTTCTTAAAAATTTTAACAGAGCTCTTCGACCAACAAAACAGACAGACAAATCACACAGAACACAGAACACATACCAGATGTGTCCAGATTTATTATCTAGGACACCCAGAGTCGTGCTGGCTGGCACCCAGAACCAGATGTGTCTTAAGACACCCAGGACCGTCACAAAGGTGCCCCATGGAGGTCAGTAAGGGCATTTAGCACAGCATCCAGCTGAGCCACTTGCTATGGATACAGGAATACTCACCAGACTAGACAGGTGGCTGCAAGATAGGCAGCTTCAGGGGACCCTCAAAATCTTATTAACCAGAACTGGCTTTTAGAATGCTCTATGCCAATTTTGGACAGAATTTAAAATTTAGGTCTCACTCTCCTGGCTTGCAGAAAGAAATAACTGGATAGTAAGGGCCGAGGAAGGTCTCTTGGTAGCCACCCCCTAGGATCCATAACCTCTTTTGCCCTCCAGGGAGAGGCTGTCAAACTGAGCCAAAGGCTTATCTCGGTGGGACTTCCAAGTGAGATAGCCCAGGCAATAAAATTCAAGACATCCAAGGTGTTTATAATTTAGAGAGCGTTTATTTACTGGCCAGGATGGACCTCTCTCGGTAGAGTTCTATCCCGAACAGAAGTAGAGACAGCCTCATAAGTGTTCTTGTTCAGCCTTGTAGTTACATTTGATGTTAAACAGTGATTCGACTTTCTGCTTACAGGGAGAAAAATAAGGGGTTTATTACATAAAAAATAATGGATGGGCAAGAAAAAAGCAATGCCCTAGGAGAAAAGGAAAGAGAGGAAGAAAGGGGAAAATTATCCTAAAGAGGCATTCAAAGAAGAGCTTTTACAGTAGAGGGGAAATGGTGGTGTGGGGTGAGCAATGCTTGAACCTTACTCTCATCTAAGTTGGTTTACAGAAGAAATACACACAATGAGTAAGGAGGAGGTGAAGAGCATAAGAAGAAGGTGAGGGAGAGTAGTAAGAGGGAAGGTGGATAAAGGAAGTCAGTTTCTTGGAAGCAAAACAGACTTTAAAGACAGGACAGAATAAAAAAATGGGAGAGAAGGATAAACAGAAGAAAATAGGAAAGAGGGAAATGCTCAATAATCATAACTGTGAAAATGAATGAGATGAACTGTCCCATAAAATGAAAAAAGTTACCTGAATGGATTGGAATTCAGAATCCAGCAACAGAGAGGCACAGAATTTTAAAAAGGAGCCTAAGTAAAAAGGCAAGGGTAGCAATCATCTTAGATAAATCAAAAGCAAAAATATATCTAATTAAAAAGAGATAAATATATTGCTACATACTGCTATATAAGAACCATCTGGTCTAGCATTAAAATTCTTAAGAAGATAAATGAATTTCAAAAGGAAATAGATTACAAAACTATACTAAATAATAAGAGTGGTATGAAACAAAGATGTTCAATATCACTGCTATTATTCAATATTATATTAGAAATGCTACTTATACCATAAAAGAAAAAGAAATTGGAATAATAAAAATAGGCAGTAAGGAAACAAAATAGTCATTCCTTGAAGGTGATATGATGTTATACTTAGTGAATCCTAGGGATTGGATTTAAAAACCTTTTGAAACAATTAACAACTTTATTAAAGTTGCAGGATTTAAAACAAACCCATAGCATTAGCACTGCTATGTAATACTAACAATATCCATAAGAAAAGACATAAAGGGGGCAGCTAGTTGGTGCAGTAGTTAGAGCACCAGCACTGACAGGAAGACCTGAGTTCAAATCTGGCCTCAGACACTTAACACTTCCTATCTAGGTGACTCTGGGCAAGTCACTTAATCCCAATTGCCTCAGCAAAAAAAAAAAAAAAAAAAAAAAAAGAAAAAAAGAAAAAAAGAAAAAAAAAAGAAAAGAAAAGAAAAGAGAAAAAGGAAAAGGAAAAAAAAAGACAGGAAAAGAAATTTCATTTAAAAATATCACTGCAGACAACATAAAATACTTGGGAGTCTACTTGTTAAGACAAGTCAAAGGACTATTTGAACACAATTACAAAATACTCCACACAAATAAAAACATCTCAATAACTGGATAAATATTAATTACTCATGAGAAGGCTAAGCCAACATAATAAAAATGACAATTTAAATTAATTTAGTTATTAAGTGTCATACCAAGTAGACTACCAAAGTGTTATTTTAGAGATATAGAAAAAATAACAGAATTCATCTGAAAGAGCAAAAGGTCAAGACTATTAAGTGATTCAATGAAAAAAAAAAAAGTAAGGGAAAGTAGCATAACCATATCAATTCTCAAACTATATTCTAAAGGGGTAATTATCAAAACAATCTGATATTGTTTAAGAAATAAGTGGTGGCTAAGTAAAATAGATCAGGCATGAAATATACTGTAGTAAATAACCATACTAATAATTTTATAAATCCAAAGTTCAAAGATTTTGGAGTAAGACCTCACCATTTGACAACAATTTCTGGGAAAACTGGAAAGTATTTTGGAAGAAACTAAACATAGACCAACATCTAGGCTGATAACATAAATAAATAAAGGGTTTATGGGAAAATGTGCTTTTTAGATCTATAAATAATGAAAAAGTTATTACCAAGCAAGAAATAAAAAATGTCACAGGAAGTAAAACAGATTTTACGTGCAATTAAAATATTTCTGCACAAACAATACCAATGCAGCCAAAATTAGAAGGAAAACAGGAAACTCGGGGAAGGGAGTATGATGGTGATAGGATTTCACAAATTTCTGGCTCTGTCATGTACCATGTGATCTTGAGCAACTTAATCAACTTGAGGTTCAATTTCTTCATCTGTAAAATGAGTGTAGTTGTACTAGATCATCTTCAAGGTCCTTTCCAACTGTATGATCTTGGCCTATTTTCTAGTAAACAAGCAAATTATCTGAAAATCTAACTATTCATTTATACACATTTTTTTTCCTTTACTCTTTAGGACACAGAGCAGACATTTCATAAGCATTTGCTAAAAGAATAAATGGTGTAGAAAAAATGGCTTTTCAAGAAAATAGGTCAGTGAAGTTAAGAACATTAATTTTTATGACTTTCTATAAATTACCTTTCTATTTTGAAACATAACTTGTGAGTGATGTTTAAAACTTTTTAAATAATATAATTCAATTCAATATGCATCCTTTTCTCTGAATTTCCACATAAAAATTTAAAAACAAGTAATAAAAAATGAAAGTAAATGTGCTCATGAAATAGATTTTGGTCTTTGATAGATTCAAGTGTAGGATTTAGAATGAGAATGAATGCTATTTATTATTTATTAATCAATTCCATTTATTACTAGTTCTGAACCTAATTTTAAAAATTAAGTTATTAAATGTGCAAAGATTTACCAATGGAAAAATTCAGTTATGTTTGAACAAAAATAAAGATACTTCCCACATGAGTAGTATTGAACAAATAAATATTTCTACATCTAAGAAATATCATAGACCCATATTGAGAATCTTTCTAGGATAAGATCTTTATCACCTGGGAAAGAATCTAAAGAAATTAAAACTGAGTGTGCTACAGAAAATCTAAAAAGCTAGAAGTATCTGAAATACTCAAAATTTATAATTTGTTGGAAAGTATCATAGAGACCATTTTGAATGTAAGAGATTTCTGAGGACAGACAAACCTAAAAATACACTGTGAGAGTTCTTGTAAAAATAAAAATGGTACTTTCAAATCTGAGTTTATTGAATAGACAACCTTCTCTTAATATTGATTGAAAAAAATGATACAGTATGTGAGAAAAAAAATAGAATGACCCATATAGGTAGAGGATTATAAGTATAGTCTATATTTCGGGTTCTTAATTTTTTTTATCGGTCTTTGGCAGGTTGATGAGTAATGTTTTTAAATTATAATATAAAATGCAAATGAAATTTTGTATTATATCCCTATATTGAGATAAGGATGTAATTTTCCCCCCATCCAATTATAGTACCACTGAAATCTGTTCACAGACCCCTTGGGGATAGGATGGGGTTTCCTAGCTAAAGTTGAATTAGACAAATGCCATATTAGAGAATAAATATTTGACTTGTAAAGTTGTGGGACATTAAGAGGATTTGGCTCCTCCCATCCATCTTGCAACAAGTTGAAGTAATCACAAAAAATAAAGAGTAGGCAACAGAAGCAACAAGGTATTAGTATATTAATGCAATTTTTCTTTCAGAGATATAGAATAAGTTATTTGTTGAATAACTTAGCTGGGCAACTAACTGGCTCAAGATTGATCATATTTCACTACCACCATCACCACCCTGATAGTCATTACAGATCTAAGCCTGCCAGTGCCAGAGTTCAGTTTGATAATTTAGGACATTTCAGGCAAGGACAGTTTTGTAAAGTATGATCTTCCTGGGCTTCTATTGGAGGAGAAGGGGGGGGGGGAGGTGGTAGGAATTTTTTTCCCCCTCTTCTCCCTTTCCACCTATTTCCCTTTACCTAAAAGGTGTATAAGATTTTTGATTGACATTTTTCCCAGCTGGATAAAACACAGGAATTTCAATAATTTGAGGCAAGGGACAGAGCCACATGCTTTCCCCAAATCAGAAAAGTAGACACAAAACATAGAGAGGCAGCATGCAAGGTAAGAAACCAATTCAAGGAATATGACCACCTTAATCCTACCTGGCTGATATGATCATGAAGAGTATGAGTAAGATAATAGATAATGAGGTATTAATATATAAAAGAAGTACAAATATGTACATTGTTATCCTCTTAAAAAGTGTGAAATAGGTTTTCTGATTAAATTAGAAGAAAAGCAGAAGAGAAGAAAATAATTGTGGGGTAAAGGAAGAATAAGTCCTGCAAACTGGAACCTGATTTGGAGAGAAGGCCCAAAGAACCTTTCCACTTTTCCAGCAAAGAAAATCTCTTGATGGGAAGAAGAAAAATGCAGTAAGATTTTATATATAAAGATTATAAAAATCACTTCTTGGCTTTTTGGCTAAGAATAAGTGTAGTAAGATTATAACGATATAAAGTGTCTTGGCCATGTATATCCCCACTATAGTAGCCTCTGTAATGTTCCTCCCCAATTTATACTAATACTGACTCATGTGGGACAGATTTCATAGAAAGTATCTTTTTTGGCCAAAATTATAACAGTAGACAGTTCTTCTTCTTCAATTTTCACAATCTAGGGATGATTTTGCATCACACTTTTGTATATTATCTTCAAACTATCCTTTTTTAACTTTTTTTTTGTTTTTATTTTAATTTATTTGAAAAAAAAGAGTAAGAAAATAAGAAAAAAAGAAAAGGAATATAAAACAAAATAAAGCAAAACAAAAGAGAACATTGTCATGTGCCCTACAGAACATCAGGAAGGATTTAAAATATATAAAAACAAATTACCAGATCAAGAAATATATATGTACTTTAATGTCCATTTTTTCTTTACTTCCTTGAAAATTGTTCTTTGGTTCTCTGCTGCACATTTTATTTACTTTAATTTTTATTCCCCCTTTCATCCCTTCCACCTCCAAGCAAACTGCAATTTAGAAAAGATATGTTTATGTACACACTCATACACACACACACACACACACACACACACACACACACCATGGACACCCATCTTTCCTATCCTTGCTGCCTCTTTAATTAAATTCTACTCCATAACTTGCCTTGCTATTACTTGACCTACTCCTACCCAAGGATCCCTCCTTTGTTTTCTTCCTCACCCTTTGCTTCCCCATCTGCCCATCCCTCTCCCTTTATTTCTTTATAGATTTTGGAGCATGATATACCCTTTGTGGTATATATGTAGTGTTGCCTATTGAACCCATTCCCAATATGAGTAGGTTTTCAGAACTACGAGTCCTCTTCTCCTTTCCAATGCCTTCTAATGTCTATTCTAGCTCTGTACCTCATTTGTATAACATCATTACTATTTTACCATAATTCTGCCAGTCTTTCTTTTAAATTGTCCTACTGTTGATGTGAATCTTAAAACATATATTTTCCACGTTAAAAAAAAAAAACCAAACAATTTGTCCTTACTTAAACAATTTGTCCATGTTGAGTTCTTTAAAGTTGATTTTTGATATTGGCTTTTATATGTTAAATTTTCTGTTAAATTAGGGTTTGGAAAGTCCTGAAAATTTGCAAGTTCATTGAAAGTTCATTTTTTTCTCATTTAAAATTATAAATAATTTAACTGGATATGATATTTTTGGCCATAGACCTACTTCTTCTGATTGCTGTTAGATATGATTTCAGGACCTGCGGTCTTTTATTGTAGTTGCTGATAAATCTTATATAAGATCCATCATATTTGAATTGTTTTTTACTTGTTTCTTGAAAATTTTTTCTCTTTAATCTGGGGGTTTTGAAATTTGACAATAATATTTCTGTGTATTTTCCACAAAGGCTCTCTTTGAGATGGTGATGGGTGCATTTTTTTCTATTTCCACTTTCCCCTCATGTTCTAATACTCCAGGACAATTCTCTTGGATTATTTCCTGCATTATTGTGTCAAGACTTTTTTTTTTTTGGTCACAATTTTCTGGCAGTCCAATTATTCTTATATTTACTCTTTTTGATCTGTTTTCCAGATCTGTCATTTTTCTTATAAGATGTTTCACATTCTGTTCTATTTTCTCATTCTTTATGATCTGTCTTGTTATTTCTTGGTCTCTAACAACTTCACTGGCTTCCCCTTGCCCAATTCTAATTTTCAAAGAATTATTTTCATCTTTGAGACTCTGTACCTCCTTTTCTAGTTGGTTAATTCTTTTTTTCATAATCTTCTTGTTTTTCTTGAATGATTTTTATTTTTATTTTTTATTTTCTTAGTTTTTCCTCAATATCTCTCATTTGATTTTTAAATTCTTCTTTGAGTTCTTCTATAAATTCTCTCTTGGCAGGAAGCCATTTCACATTGCTCATTGAAGTAGAAGCTTTTTTTCCCCCTAAAGTGTTCTCCTCTGAAGATGAACCCCAGTTTTTCCTGTTCCCATAATATGTTTCAATAGTGGGGTTCTTCTATGTCCATTCATTTTTTTTAAATGAGAGATATTAGTGTAAGCACCTCAAATCGTGGGATAGAGGGTGGCTCAAGTTTCTCTTCAGCTTTCCACTCTGATCAAGAACCCCAAATCAAGAGCTCTATCCTCCTGTAAGTGACCATAGCCAGCAATGTCCTTGCCCAGTTGCTTTTGCACTCATGGGTGCTGGTTCCTTCTTGCCTATGGCTGTGTCTCAGCAACACAGCTAGGCCTAGTGTTCCCAATCAACTGAGATTCACATCATCTTCCTGGACTCAAACTCTCACCAGAGAAACAGTCTGGAAGGTCAGTCTCTGTGATTCCTTCTGAGGTAGCAGCACACTGCTAGCCCAAGGGTCCCCACTTAACATTTCTGTGGAGATAGCTTGGAGGTGTTTGCATTTCAGAAAGATGAATTCCCAGCCCTATATCTTCAGATTTTCTAGTGTTGTAACAGGATCACCCCTGTTCTGCTTCTTGATTTTTTCACAAGTCTATGTTTGCCCTGAGATACAAATTTGTTTTAGGTATGGGGAAATGCCTAAAGGGGAAAAGGAAACTTGAAATTTACCAACCTATTCCACTATCTTCCCAGAATCCTCCCTCCAAATAGTTTTAAAAATAAGTTAGTTTTTTCTATAATTCCATGTTTTAGCAGATTCTCTGGAATCTTTGTTTCATTTTCAAGTTACATCAATGTAATCTTCTTGAGTCGGAGATTTGAGTTTTCCTGAATTGATCTGTTCAACATATTTTCAGCTCATTGCTCAAATTTTCTTATTTTTTAAAGTAATTTTATACAAAAGTATAGTGACACATACAGAAAGAATTTCTCCTTCCCCTTCTACCTGGTTGATACAATCATAAAGAATAAGAGTAAAATGGTAGAGATAATGACATATTAATACGTTAAAGAAGTACAAATATGTATCTACATTGTTATCCTCTTAAAAAGTGTGAAATAAGTTTTCTGATTAAATTAGAAGAGGAGCTGATCAAATGTGGATTGGAAGAACAATTGTCATGTTTCAAATAAACTAAAAAACTAAGGCTATCAAACCCAAAATTTCATTTTAGAATTTGAAAATGTTCAAGGCATAAAATAGGTCTCTAGGCCTCTACCAGAAGAAAGTAGATAGATTTTTTTCTCCTTTTCCCTCCCCCCAAGAACATTACAACTTGATTTTGGAGAAAAAACATTCAATAGGGATCAATTTGCAAAATCTAGCAGTTCAAGACAGAGAACAGAGACATATAGTCTCCAGCTAAGACCCAGAGAAGCATTATTCCAGATAAGAAGCAGCTACCCCAGTCTTCTCTTTGGGTAAAAGTAGTTCTGTCCATCACAAGTCTATTTGAACTGGTTTGAATCACCCCACTGTTGAAAAGACCCATGTCCTTATATAAGATGACAGTTTTAGTTTTAAACTTTAGTATTCAGCAAATATTGTAGATATTTAAAGTAGAAACCAAATTTGTTAATCTGCAAAGTTTTTAGATATAGAAATAGCTAGAGTATAGTAAACTATTATTTGATTATAAAAGGAACAATTAAAAATTTTTGAAAAGTCAGCAGTGCTAGTTTTTTGCCTCATGTTTAGTAAATCAGTATTTGTATAAAGAAGAAAACAATAAAATCATGTATGTAATTTTTTAGTGGCTAACAATAGCAGCCATCTATTTAACCCTCATTGTGGCAGATGACTCAGAAATTTCTGATAATATCATCCTGCCAGATACCATTATGCTGTCAGAGCAACTTTGAATGTCTTCAAGAGAAGGACAAGAATACATGTAACTTCACAAATGTCTTTGACTTATCAATTTGCCATCTAGATACTATTTCCTTAGCTAAAGTTATCAAAGCTTATTCATTGCATTCTTTTTCCATTTTTTCCATTCCTTCTTGCAATGATCTCATTTCATTTCCCCATTTTTCTTCTAACTCTCTTTTAAGGTCCTTCATGTAATCTTCGAAGAAAGCCTTGTGAAATGAGCACTGGCTCATATGTCCTTTTGATAATTCTTCTGGAGTTGTTTTGCCTTTAGGAACCTCAGGATTTGAGGTCTGTTCTCTCTCCTCATAAAAGCTGTTTATGATGAGAAATCTTTTTTGGTTTTTATTTGTTTTTTAAAAGGTTGAGGTCTGCTCAGTGCAAAGGAGTGACAGCTGCTTTAGTTTCCCCTGGGGCAATTCCACAAATTGATTTCCAGTGCTGGGTAATGGCAATTAGGTCCCACATTCTTCTGGGGCTTAGTGGTTTACAATTTGCCTTTTATAGCAAATCTGCCAAACCACCTGCTTTCAACCAGGACAGAGTGGCCTAAGAGGCTCACAGAAGATTCCCCGGTGCATGGAGGCTACAATGCTCTGACTCTTTGCTCCAACTCCTTGCCCTGTTTCCCTGTGCTGCGGTCTGGGCTCAGCAGACTGTCCCCCTGCTAAATTGAAATAGATCTGTTCTGAAGTTCTTCCAGAAATATGTTGTAGTCCAAATATTTGTGGGTTCTTTGATTCCAGAACTAGTTTAGAGGCTTAATCTGCTATTGGTTTGAGAGAAGGTCAGAGGAACTTACAGAACGTCATCTGTCTGCTCTCTGCCATCTTGGCTCTGCCCACAGAAGTCTGTTATCAAAGTTTATGAATGACTAAATGTGAAACATAAATTGTAAACAGTATAAAATATTTAGGAGTCTTCTTGCCTAGATAAACTTAGGAATTATATGAATACAATTACAAAACTTTTTTTTTTTCACACAAACTCAGATTTAATAGTTGGAAAAATATTAATTGCTTATGGGTAGATCAAGCCAATATAATAAAAATGACAGTTCTGCCTAAGCTAATTTACTTATTCAATGCCATATCAATCAAACTATCAAAAAATTGTCTCATAAAGCTAGAAAAAATTAACAACAGAATTCATCTAGAAGAGCAAAAAGTCAAGAAAATCAGGAGAATTAATGAAAAAAAATTACAAAGGGAGGTGGTATAGCAATACTAGATCTCAAACTATATTATGAAGCAGTAATTGTTAAAAAATCTATCTGTTACTGGCTATGAAATCAAATGGTAGATCAGTGGATTAGATTTGGGACACAAGATACAGTAGTCAATGACCGTAGTAATTTAATGTTTGATAAACCCAAAGAGTCCTGGTTTGACGATAAAAATCATTATGTAACATAAATATCCCCTATTATTTTTCATTGGATCATTATGAGAAATATTCTTATATTAAATTTTTTTTTCTAAATCTACTCTGCCAAAAAACTTTCTGAAAAGGAAACTCCTGAACTGAATAAGCAGCTGAAGATCCCAACTTTCTTACAGCAGAGAATACTTTTTTTAAAAAATCAAATACTGAGTTCAGAAAATCTACATTTTTTTTTTTTTTGGTCTGGGACTAAGAAAGATTTCGATTTAAACAAGAGAGGAGGATTGCACTAGAGGCCGTGTCTTTCTTTCTTTCTTTCTTTCTTTCTTTCTTTCTTTCTTTCTTTCTTTCTTTCTGCTGAGGCAATTGAGGTTAAGTAACTTGCCCAGGATCACACAAGATGTGTTAAATGTCTGAGGCCAGACTTGAACCTAAGTTTTCCTAACTGCAGGGCTGGTGCTCTATCTACTGCACCACCTAGCTGCCCCAATGTCTTTCTTTCTTAAAAGTTCAGCTATACATATTGATAGGGAGCAAGTCTGAAAGGAGAATATTGTCATTTTCTGAGGGGCAAAGCCAAGACTGAAGCCAGGAAGCTGCTTGAGCTTTTCCAGTTTCCCTCAAAAATCACCTGAAAGCAATCCTTTGAACAAAGTCTGACATAATGAATGAAACCACTCTAAAGTTCAACAAAGATTAGAAGGACTTCCAAAAATGTCAATTTCACTGAGGTGAAAGGGGTGTTCAGCTTAGCTCAAATGGTGTCTGGGAAAGCTGGTGAGAGGGTCTTAATCAAAGTAGATCAGCAACTGAGACCCTCTGTCCTGGCTCAATAGCAGAGCAGACTAGTGAGGCAGCCTCCAGTCCCAGAAGGCAAAAATTACAATTATATTAGTAGAGGACCTCAACCTCCTCCTATCAGAATTAGATACATATAACCACAAAATAAACAAAAAAAATATTAAGGAGGTTAATAAAATCTCAGAAGATGTAGATATGATAGACTTCTGGAGAAACCTGAATGAGGAGAGAAAGGAATATATATATTTTTCTCAGTAATACATAACACCTACATAAAAATTGACCATATATTTGGTCATAAAAACCTCACAATTAAATGCAGAAACACAAAAATAGTAAAAGCCTCTTTTTCAGATCATGATGCAATTAAAAATAAATAAAGGGCCAAGGAAAGATAGACTAAAAACCAATTAGAAATTAAACAAACTTTTCTAAAGAATAGGTGGAACAAACAACAAATCATAGAAACAATCAATAATTTCATCCAAGACAATAATAATGAGACAACATAACAAAAACAGTAGAATGCAGCCAAAGCACTTAAAGAAAGGGGAGATCAATGAATTGGGCATGCAACTAAAAAAGTTGGAAAAAGAACAAATTAAAAACCCCAAATTAAGTACCAAATAAGAAATCCTGAAACTCAAAGGAGAGATTAATGAAATTAAAAGTAAGAAAACTATTGAACTAATTAATAAAACTAGAATTGGTTTTGTTTTTTTGTTTGTTTTTTTGATGGTTTGCTGTAAGGGTCCTTTAAATTGGCCGGCACAGTGCAACAGGAAATTTGAGTGGCCCAGAAATAATCTCTATGGTATAGATCTGCCCCTTGGGTGGGATCCTGTCCATATTGAGATAGTTTCTTAACGGGAGAAAATGCTCTCTTTCTGATTGGCTGTGTATCTAACCTCACAGACCCTCTATAAGCCCATTGGGGGCAGCAAGTCCCTCTCTTTATCCTAGCGTAGCTGAGCCAAGTGGATGGATAGCCAAGAGAGGTAAGGAGGTTGATAGTGAACACATAGGTCTTCGGACCAGATGTTCACTAGGGAGTTAACAAGTCAGGGCATTATGTGAGCAGGTATAATAAAGGCTTTAAGTTTGCATGTGACTTGCTGTTCTTGATCGCGCTATCAGTTATTAAACTACGATTCAAGAAATCATGGCCAGAGACCACTGAAGGCCTCAGAGGAGGCGAGTTGGTAGAATTAGTTGACACTGCCAAGGTCTGTGGCCAGAGGTACTCTGAGAGCCACCTAGGAATCAGGAGAGACTGGTAATAGTAACTACTATGAGAGTATGCTACAGTTTGCAAAGTACATCTTTATTCTCTTATTCATGCATGGCCAAGTATCTCGAGACAATTTTTCCCCCAATTTAAAATACTATAAGTCTTGCTCCAACAACAGCCCAATAAAAATTACAAAGTGAAAACATTGTTAACTAATATATTTACACTTGTAATTATATGTGTTTGCTTTATTTCCAATGTTTGGTTCATTGTCATCTGTGGCATGAATATTTTGAAAGCTCCAAGTTGGAATGATTTTATTTGACAGAAATAACTATCTTGTCTCTACTTGTGAATGTAATTTAGAGCATAACTACCTGCTTTCTACCCAAGATGGTTTCTGTCTTTAGTTTCCCCCAGTGAACTTTTATGTTGTAATTTATGATTATGAAGCAAAGTAATTGAAGTTTAATCATGACATGTCCATTTACTTTTAGTGTTAGAAGTTAAGAAGGCATAGAATTAAAGAAGGCAGAGCAAGCATAGAGACAGCAATAGTAGTAGCAATTCTGGGGCCTGACTGGGGCCATGGCTCATCCAGTTTGGGGGAGGAAAAACTCTATAAGAGTTGGTTTTATTAAAAAAAAAAAGCCCCCAATAACATAGATAAACCCTTGGTTAATTTGATCAGAAAAAGGAGAAAAAAAAAAAAAAAACAAATAACCAGCATCAAAAATGAAAAGGGTGCACTCACTACCACTGAAGAAGAAATTAAAGCAATAATTAGGAGATATTTTGTCCATATGGATGTCAACTAATCTGACAATCTAATTGAAATAGATGAATATTAACAAAAATATAAATTCTCCAGATTAGCAGAAAAGGAAATAAATTACTTAAATAGTCCCATTTTAGAAAAGAAATTGAACAAATCATCAATGGATTCCCTAAGAAAAAATTTCCAGGGCCAGTTGGATTTTCAGGTGAATTCTACCAAACATTTAAAGAACAATTAATTCTAATACTATGTAAACAATATGGGAAAACAGGCAAAAAAGGAATCCTGCCAAATTTCTTCTGTGACAACAATTGGTGCTGATACCTAAGTCAGAAAGAGGTAAAACAGAGAAAAAACATAAACAAATTTCCCCATTGAATATTGATGCAAAAATTTTAAATAAAATATTAACAAAGAGATTACAATTTATCAGGTGGATAATAAGCTACGACCAAGTGGGAATTATACCAGGAATAGCAGGGCTGATTCAATATAAAGAAAGCTATTGGCATAATTGATTTTATCAATAACAAAACTAACAGAAATCATACCATAATCTCAATAGATGCATAAAAAAGCTTTTGACAATGTACAGCACCCATTCCTATTTAAAACATTAGAGAGCATGGTAAAAAATGGAGCTTTCCTTAAAATGATAAGCAGCATCTATTTAAAACCATCAGCAACCATTTTTGTAATGGGAGAAAGCTATACTCATTCCCAGTAAGGTCAGGGGTGAAACAAGGATGCCCATTATCACCACTATTATACAATGCAGTGCTAGAAATATTAGCTGTAGCAATAAGAGAAGAAAAAGGAATTAGAGAATTCTAGGGAATTATCCAAAAATTAACTTGAAACAATTAGCAGTTTTAACTATGTTGCATGCTATAAAATAAATTCGCACAAATCATCAGCATTTCTGAATGTTACTAATGAAGCCCAGCAGCAAGAGATAGAAAGAGAAATTCCATGTAAAATAATTGTAGACAAAATTAAATATTTGGGTGTCTGTCAAGACAAATCTAGGAACTGTATGAACAGAATTACAAAATATGTTTCTCACAAAACAAATCACTGTGACCTAGCAAAAACATACTTAAAACTCTGTTGTAAAGCAGAAGTCATCAAAACCATATGGCTAAGAATGGAATAGGTTAGATACAAATGACACAATAGTCAATGACTATAGTAATACATAGTTACAGCAAGATTATGCTATGATCCAATATACTTTGTATGGAAAATGCCATCCATTCAGAGAGAGAACTATGAAAACTGAAATTAAATCAACACGTACGATATTCATTTCCCCCCTTTTTCTTCTGATTTTTGTTTTCTTTTGTGGTTTTTCCCTTTTGTTCTGTTTTTCTCTACCAACATGATTCATAAGGAAATATGTAAAAAAATGAATGTTCATGTATAACCAAAAATATGTTGTTCTTACAAGTAACGGGAAAAATAAAAATTTTTAAAAGTTAGCTCAGAGTTTACATGGGTAAAGAGATAAGCCACAGAGTTTAGAAACGTATTTGTTAACAAGCCTATACCTACCAAACATTTAAAGAACAATTAATTCTAATACTATGTAAACAATATGGGAAAATAGGCAAAAAAGGAATCCTGCCAAATTTCTTCTGTGACAATTGGTGCTGATACCTAAATCAGAAAGAGGTAAAACAGAGAAAAAAACATAAACAAATTTTCCCATTTAAACTTTTAACTAAACATTTTATACTACATTTATTATTTTACATTAAATATTTTAACTGCAAATTTCTTAGCTTGATAAATTGATAAATCAATAAGATATTGCATATTTCTAGTAATTTGTAATTTTGGCAGGTTTTTTAGGATTGGTTACATTTGTTACTGAAACAAGAGCTATATGATGAAGTACCTAAACATATCTCTTAATTATTTTATAAAGCGGAATGGAAATTAATAATAGAAATGAGCCAATTATACTTTTTTAAAAAAGGTGACCACCTAACCAATGCTATAATAGTGTCATTGATGTTTAAAATGTTCCATAATTATAAACCAAAAAGCCAAACATAAATATGGATTATACTTTGACCAGACTTTCAGGATGGCTCTTTTTGAGCCTTGAAAAAAACACTTTCACAATATCAATGAGGCTTTCAGTTATAAACTCAGCAGCTATTGGTAAAACCCAATTTTTAATCTGAATCTTTCTTTACCCCATTTACTTGTTGTATATTTGACTGCATTTAGAATCATAGAATGTTTGTTAAAAGGAATTTTCAAGATGTTTTGTTCTAATTCTATTTTACTAATAAATAAAAGCCTTTAAGTGATCAAGTGCTTTATCCAAGTTGATTTAGTTATTTGTAAGACAGCTAAGAGTAAAAACCAGATTCCTGGACTTCTACCTGAAAGTCTTTTCCATTCCACCATATTTTGACATCAGATTACTAATTTATTGCTGTAAAATTATTTCATTTTGCTGGTAATTTTTAATTCTAATTAATTTTAATCTTTTAGGTTATACTATAAGATCAATTCAGATGACCCATGCCCTATTTACAGAAAAAAAAATTTTTTTAACTAGGACAGAAACTCTGCTAGACATTTATCAGTGAATTTTTTTCTCTGTTTAAGCTATATCTAGTTCTGCCCTGACATAAGTGCCTTAACTAATTATATCATTCAAGAGAAAAATATCCTTAAAATGCAAATTCAATACAAATTATAAGTAGAATGACAAATGTTTATATTTGTATGTTTAATCGTGGGTTTGGCTTTTTTTTTTTTTCTTAACAATCTTATGAGCCCTTCTCTGACAGATTTTCCCCCCTATTTTCCATCAATCTATTGAAGAGGGAATAATATTATGCTTCGTTGGTTGGCTGTGTGGAGTAGTGGGATAATAAGGAGGATTAGGATAGAAGCTAGTAGGGCAAGAACTCTGCCTAATTTGTTGGGAATTGAGCGGAGGATTGCCTATGCAAATAGGAAGTATCATTCTGGTTTGTTGTGGGGAGGGTTGTTTAGTGGGTTGGCTGGTGAAAAGTTGTCTGGGTCTCCGAGCAAGTCTGGTGAGAATAGGGCTAGCAAGAAGAGAACAAGAAGCAGTAAGATTAGGCCTAAGGCATCCTTGATGGTATAATATGGATGGAAGGGGATTTTGTCTGAGTCTGGGTTGATGCCTGACGGGTTGTTGGAGCCAGTTTCATGAAGGAAAATGAGGTAAGTAATTACGGTAGCGCCTCAGAATAATATTTGGCCTTAGGGGAGTACATACCCTACGAATGCGGTTGCTATTACAGTCAGAAGTAGAATTACTCCAGTGTTTCATGTTTCTTTGTAGAGGTAAGATCCGTAGTAGATTCCTCAGCCGACATGCAGGAAGAGGCATATGAAAAATATTGAAGCCCCGTTAGCATGGAGGTTGCGGATTAGTCAGCCGTGGTTGCCGCCCCGCAGATGTGGGCGATAGAGGAGAAGGCAGTAAGGGTGTCTGAGGTGTAGTGTATTGCGAGGAATAGACTTGTGAGGATTTGGATAATTAGGCATACTCCCAATAGAGAGCCAAAGTTTCACCAGGCAGAAATGTTGGTGCAGGGAGCTCAGTGAATGAGTGGTTAATGATTTTTATAAGTGGATGGGTTTTACCTAGATTGGTCATTAGTTTTTGTAGTTGAAATACAACAATGGTTTTTCATGCCATAGGTTATGGTTAGAGTCCATATTAAAACTGTTATGGAAATGATGATAGTTTTTTTATTGTCCTTGTTATTAATTTTTGGGTTTGTTGCTTTTGCTTCTAAGCCTTCTCCTGCATACGGAGGTTTAAGTCTTGTGATTAGTGGGAGTTTGGGTTGTGCTATTGTTGTGAGTTTAAATAGCACTTTTTTGGGGTTGATTGTATTTTTTATTTATTTGGGGGGAATACTGGTGATATTTGGTTATATCCAGCAAAATTATCCATAATACTGAATGAGGAAAAATGGACATTCAATGAACTTGCAGATTTTCAGGACTTTCTATCAACTCAGTAGAAAATGTAAAAATAAGAGACAATATTAAAGATCAATGTCAAGGAATTTAATATGGACAAATTGTTTTTTTACATGGGGAATGTATAACATTTGTTTAAGATTGACATCAGTAATAGGATAGCTCAAAAGAAATATTGGGGCAGAATTAAGACAAAATCTGTAATGTTTTACAAATGAGTTACAGAGGAAGAATAGACACAGAGGCATTAGAGGGAGAAGAAGAGCTTGAAGTTTTGAAAACCTACTCACATGGTAATGGGTTATATAAGCAACACCACATTTATGCCAGGAAGGGTATAGTACCCTACAAAATCTATAAGGAAGTCAGGGGAAGAGATGAACAGACATGGAAGCAAAGAGTGCAGAAAGAAGATAAGGAAGGGATCCCTGGATGGGTGAAGTTAAGTAATAATAACAAGGCAAGTTAAGGAGAAAAATTAAAGCAAAGAATAAATAGGATAGGAAAGATATATGTGTATGTATGTGGTGGGGGAGGATTGTGTATGTATGTGTATGTATATATCTCCATGTATCTACATAAATATGTCCTTTCTTAATTATAGTCTGCTTAGAGAAGGAGGATAAAAGGGGTGGGGAAAGAATAAAGTAAAAAAGTGAGCAGCACAGAGCAAAAGAACAATTTACAAGGAAGTAAAGGAAAGATGTATACTCACAAATATAATTTCTTCTACTAATATACATATATATAATATACTTTCTTGAACTTGTAATTCATTTTTATATATTTTGAATCCTCCCTGATGTTCTGCTAGGCACAAAACAATGTTTTCTTTTGTTTTGTCTTATTTTATTTTGAATTCCTTTCTGTTTTTTTTTTTAATAAAATACATTTTTTTAAAAAGAAAACAATTTTGAACTCATAGATTCACTGAATCTGAGGACCTCCAAGGATCTTCAGTATGCAATTTGAGAATTCTCAGACTAGAGAAAAATATAATCTGAGTCTTTAGCAAGGCTGTATGAAAAGAAGTAAGCAGAAATCCAGATGACTCAGCTTGTAAACTTTACTCAAAAAAATGGACACTTAATAAATTATAACATTCACTTTATATAAAAACTTCAATCTTCATAGGAGAAACACAATACTAAATAGGGAAATAAGCAGTGATGAAATGAAAGATAGATTAAACTATAACAATAATAACAAATTGATATCTTCCATTCATTCTTTTGTTCATCCAATGAAGCTCCTTAGAATATAACTGGAAGTGATCATTTTTAACCCAAACCATCTCCTCTTCATTTCACAGGAGAAGAAATTGAGGATCAAAGAAGTTAAATGACTTTGTTAAAATCACACAAATAGTTAATAGTGAAGGTAGAATCTGAATGCAGGACATGAGGGATATGAAAGATTTGTTATACTTTGACCCCTATCTTCTAAAAGATTACAGTAATAAAAGGTGGGAAACTGGCATGTGAGGCAATTAGATGTCAATTATTAACCTATGTAGCTCTAAGTATAGAAATAGCTAAGTAGAATAGAAAGGAGAGATTTGTAATAGTCTGAATAGGATCATAGAAATCACAACTAAAAAGCCCCTTAGAAAGACTCCAACTTATTCCTTTATTGTACAAAGGGAAATAAGTTTCAAAAAGATGAAGTGAGTTACTTTAAAATCATATAGTCAATCCCACCCAGATATCAAGTCACAGAATTAGGATTTAAGCCACATTCTCTGATTCATAGTACAATGTTTTGGGTTTTTTTTTTTCCCATTGTATCACTGAGAGAGTTTTAAGACTTCATCTTGACTTTCAAAGATGTGTAGAATATTGTTGTTTGTCCTTCATTCTTAAGGAGGACCTCATATGATATCAGGGAGGTGATGCCATGACATGCAAGTAAATTAGATTTAAGTGAGGGAGGGCTATCTCACTTTCTCCTTCAGAGCCATCTGTGTCCGATGGCCAGATGCACATCAGGACAACTGGAGATGGCTTTTTAAAGTTAAGGTCTTTTACAAATACCAGTTTGACTGAAGCCACACCACTAAGTGATTAAGGCTAGATATCAATTGAGGCAAAAAATAAACTCTTTCATCTAGTCCAAGATCTAGATAGAACTGGTCTGTTGGGAAACCTTTTCTCTTCTCTCCTCCCTCCCTTTCTTCCTTCTCTCCTTCCCTTCTCTCTTTTTCCTCTCCTTCTCTTTTCTCCTTCCTCCCTTTTCTTTTCTCCCTTCTCTCCTTTCTTCCCTCCCTCTCTCCTTTTTTCCTTCCCTTTCCTTCTGTCCACATAGGATATTATCCCCTTACCTGAAAATGCACTTAAAAACATTTTTTGATCACTGAACTCTTTCAAGAATATAGAAATGTTTGAAGGAGGAAAGTAAATCTTCCGGAGTGGGAAAAGGAGACATAGCATATACAAAATCAGAGTCAAGAAGAGTATGGTTTATTAGAGACAAGAGGGAAAAAGATTAGATCACTCCAACCCATTCTCTATATTGGCTGATGCTTTTAATCAGAAGTCCCCTGCACTAGTGGTAATTAGTGGGAATGAAAAGCATATTTGCTTTTTTTTTGGAGAGAGAAAATTACTACAATAAGCATCTTCTCCATGATGCCCTATGAACAAATGCCTAGGTTACTTAGGTTACAAGTGCATTTAGGTTGAGAGAATTAGATTTAGAAACTTGATCCCAGAGATCAAGGGTTTTGCTCAGGACCAAATTAACCCCAAAGGAGACAAGGATTTGGTCTCTTGGCTGTTCCTCACAATGATAGAAGCTCACACCTCAGAAATGGAGGGAATTGCTGGAGAAGATTCAAGAATAGCACAAGCAGTTAGAATTTGACAAGTGATAATCACTATCCAGATGCAAAATGACAGATTTCAGTCAAAGATACAAATGTGTAGTGAAAGGAAACAGAAGCTTGCTAGTTTTTGAAACAGGTATCAGGAGAAGTCTGAAGAATCTTTAGATCAATATTGATTAGTTCACATTTTTGAGTGAGCTCAGATGTCTCTTATTGTATGAAGGTACCCCTGAAATCTTCAGCTTCTAGTGCCCTCTTCCAAAAATTAAATTGAGTTCATTTGTTTATGTTCTACATATACTCATCTATGGAGATTTCCTATTCTCCATTAGAACATAATCTCCTTGTGGTCAGGGGGCTATTTTACTCTGTTCTCATGTAAAACCTACTCTTTAGCTTCATAATGCATTTTGTAATTTTCCTTATTATAATATTTTTACTATTTCTTTTTATTTCTGCTAATTCTACCAAGTCTTCCCTGAGGGGTGGAGAAGCAGAAAGTTCTCATTTTAGTGGACAGCTAAAAATTTGGGAATATGAGTGTTTTCTATTTTCCTATTTGCTCTCTGTTTCATATTTTTTATTTTAATTTTAATAAATGAATTTGGTCATCTTTGTGATATTGTTTTGATTCTGATATTTTTTTCCCTATTTCTCTTTCCTCTCCAATCAATTGTTCTCTAGAGAACTTTAGAATGGAGGATTCAGAAAATAATCTCCTTCTTTCCTGGGATTTTCTACTTGGGAATTTTCAACATATATTGCAGATTTGATTTTTTTTAACCTGGTTTACCTAAAGCCATATATATTACTCATTGCTATATGGTCAAGTGCTATATTAGTCCTATAAATTTGACTTTTCTTTTTTAGTTTTTTAAAAAATACTATTTTATTCTTTTCTTATATGTTAAGATGATTTTTAGCATTCATTTTTTTGCAAGATTTCAAGTTTCAAATTTTTCTACTTCCTTCAACTCCCTCTTGCTAAAATGATAAACAATTGATGTAGGTTACTTATGTGCAATCATGTGTAACATAGTTCTCTTATTTGTAACAGAGGTGAAAGAAGAAACACCAAAAAAATGAAGTGAAACAAGATCTGCATTCATAGATTGAGATATAGATAGCATTTTCCAAGATGAGTCTTTCGTAATTGTCTTGGATGTTATCCTGCTCACAGAGAATAGTATTCACAATCAGGATCTATTTATGCCCCACCTTTGATTGGAAGATTTGCAATTGTAGCTTTAGCTACGTGTAACTTCTATGCTCCAATAGGAAAGTATTTAATTGGACCAATCCTAGCTACAAAAATAAGATTACATCTTATTAAATTAAATTCAAAAAATAAGATTACATCTTATTAAAAATTAATACCTTCCAGGGGTACAGTAATATGCTAAGATTAAGACTATTTCTGTTGCTGTTAATGTGCCTCCACTTCCTTTCCTTTATATATTGTGTGAGACTCTAGCTCCTATAAATACCCTTAACTGTGACAGAGCAATCAGTTGCAATTTTAACATTACCTTCCCTGGTATAAATAAGGAAGATTTGTCACATATACCAAAACTTGTCTTTACAATAACTATGCACATCATGAGCCCAAGTAGGTTTCATGAACAAATCTCACCAAAAATGGCTTAGATTGGATTAAATCTGACTTAGTTACGTTCACAAAAATTAATTTCCACTAAACTTACATGGAGTTAAGCTTCCTCAGATCATTTTTTTTTGATCTGTAGAGATAAGGCATATGACTCTCTTCCCCCAAATTAGTTTAAAATTTATGAGGTTGCCTATTTGTCCCACTGACCTCAATCTTTAATCATAATACAGGATTGGCAGGAAGAGATGCTTCCATAAATATAGATGGCATAATCATAAAAAAGAGGCAATAGTGAATGACTGTGAAAGAAACTGGGCTGGTTTCTTTTCCCATTCATTGGAATGGCATCATAGGAGAAAGCCTCTAAAAACTATCAATTGTAAATGAGAAGTTTGCCCAAGCCATTTGTGAATCCTTTCCTTCAAATTGATGTTGCTTCTTTAGGAAATTTAGGACTCACAAAACCACATGGTCCTTGATCTTATTACATTACAAGGCAAGCTTGTTTATCTTATATTAATCAGTCAGAGGATAGTGTAACTGACTGTGAAATTCAAAGGGTTTTACAGAAACACAACTATCTGACATAAAAGACTTTTGGTGGAACCTTTTCTAGGTTTACTTGATTATAGGGTAATGGATTATTTGCTATCTTTGCCAAATGGATCCTTCTAGCTTTAGGAAAGATTTTTATTTTTGTCCTTTGCATTTACTCTTGCCCTAAGCTGTGTGAGAAAGTGACATCTAGTGGTCTTTTCTTCTTATGCAATTCTGATTCTGATCCTGAAGATATGATTTGGCATAGAAATAAGTGATTACTGGGGTGGACTGGCCCCTTCTCTGTAATCAAAACATGAGAATCAATAAGATAAAAGAAGACCATGTACAAAATGCAGTTAGTTTAGTATTAAGAATTAAAAGGACCAATCAGATTCTATCTTATGGCATTGACTCTATTTTGTGCTGCTATATGCATTCTTCTCTATTTTGTTGTTTTTCTGTTATTTATTCTAGATTATATAATTTATCATTTCATATATACAAATGGATATAATTAATCCACATCTTTTCATTTTTTGAATAGAGGACCCCAAAACATCTGCCCTCCTCCTAGCACCTGGACTGAAACTTACCCTTTCCCTTACCAACTTGGAAAACCCCTTAACTTCCCTCCAATTAGAAATTAATTACCTAATTTTGTATCCTAGTTTGTACAACAGTTAATTTGTCTTTTATGGCTGTGAATCTTTTAAATTTATTTGATTAATTGTTTTTTTTGTATATAAAAATCTGCTTTATTCTTTATTAAGGGTCTTTGGACTAACTGAAGAGTCCAATGACATTAATCATCTATGCTTAGAATGTTTCCTTAGTTATTATTAATTAGTATTATAATTGCCAACCAACTGTAAATCCCCAAACACAGCATTCAAAGTCCTTCACATTTTTTCACTCAATTTTCCTTTCCAACCTCATCTTCTACTACTCCTCTATTTTTCTTCTACACTTTTACCCAATTGGACTTTTTCCTATTTCCAATATATCACTTAAATTTTCCTACCTTAATATCATTGCTTATGCTATTTTTCTTTTCTGAAATGCTTTTAATCTCCATCTCTCCCAATTAAAATCTTACTCATTATCAAACATTATTTCCTCCATGATGCTTTCCTCATCCCAGTTAGAGTGCAATATGATATCAATTTTTTTTTGTTTCAAATCATGCAAAATTATTCACAAAATGGAGGGGAAAAAACCAAGGACTCCAAATCTCAGTCTCTCTCCTCTAGTTCAGAACATATTTGTCAAATATTGAGATTAATTCATCATCTATAATACCCTTTAGGAAAATGTGTTTCTGTATTTTAATCAACTGTATGTTTCTATTACCCTATTTGAGATCATGATTGCTATTCCTGTTTTGTTTTAGTATAACTAAAATTCTAATCCAAACACTAATTTTTAACTCATTGTGAGTTTATTTTTTAGATGTGTTTCTTAAACACAATTTATTATTGAATTGTGCTTTATAATCCATTCTGCTACTCTCTTCCATTTTATGGATGTTTATTTGATTAATATTCACAGTTATGATTATTATTTCTGTATTTCCATCCATCCTACTCTCATATCTTTTATTCTTTGTGTTCCCTGTTCCTCTAGAAGGATGAATCAAGTAATGGAGCAGGATTATGCTCAGCACTAATGCTCATAATGTTCTATATATACTCTCCTTAAGTTTCTCTGTATTCTTCTTTCCTTCTCATCTAGACCCCAAATATAGGTTTAAACTCTACCTTTTCTTTTAAATATCTCTTCACCATTCCACATTCACTCTCAGGATTTATGTCCTCTATTTTATTATCTTCTTTCCCCTCTCCATTTCCTTGGATGTATTTCTATACCAAAATATTTGTATTTGTATGTGTTCTGTGTTTTGACCATTTCAAATATAAGTGAAATTTAAATAACATCTATTCTATCAAAAGACTCCAGGATGGAGGAAAAATGGTATGAAATGTAAATATCTCTAGGCTAGCTTCATAAAAACAGCAAACCCAGAGTACTGGAACTAGCTGGGTTAGGAGGTAGCCTCTGCCAGAACCACAGGAACTTTCTTTTCTGGAGAGTGTGGGGAGTCAGAGTTCTGAGTTGGAGAAGATGGAGGAAACCTCTCCTGATAAGGAACATCAACCCAGCTGTGCTAAGATACTGCCCAGGGAGAGAAGGAATCAGCACATACTAGGTGAGTGCAGAAGCAGTAAAGCAAGAATGTTGCTGGGAGACACTTACAAAAGAGTGCAATTCTTTGTTTGGGTTCTAAGTTATGAGGAAAAATTAAAAGAAGATCTGAAGCTAGAGGCACCGTTCTCCCAACCCAATGCCCTAGGTGATTACACTGTTAAGATCTTTTTTTTTTTTAATTGTCTTTCAGAGGAAAGAGAATCCAACCACAGGAAGTTACTATGAGAATAGGGAAGAATGAGGTTCACCCTCAAAGAAAGATACTAAAGTAAATAAGTTTCTCCTATCCTAAAGAGTGATGTTAAATGGCTACCTGCCTAAAAGAAATTTATAGAAGAACTCAAAAAAATTTAAAAATTAAATGAGAGGAATTGAAAAAAATCTAAGAGAATGAAAGAACCACCCAAGAAAAACAAAAATATTATAAAAAGAAAGTCAACCAACAAAGGGGATCCAAAGCCTTAAAGAAAATGATACTTTGAAAATTAGAATTGGGCAAGGGGAAACCAATGAAGTTATAAATGAACAAGAACTAATAAAATTATTTCATAAGGAAAGGAAAACTAGAAAAGAATGTAAAACATCTTATAAGAAAAGCAACAGATCTATACAACAGATCAAGAAGAGAAAAACATAAGAATAGTTGGATTATCTGAAAGCTATGACCAAAAAAAGAATCTTGACAAAATAATACAAAAAATAATTAAAGAAAATTGCCCTGAAGTGATAGAACAAGAATGGAAAGTAGAGACAGAAAAAATCCACTGATCACCTCAAAGAGATCTTACAAAGAAAATACATAGAAATAACTTGATAAATTTTGAAAATCCCAGATCAAAGAGAAATTTTTATAAGCAACAACAAACAACAATTCAAATGTGCTGGAACTACAATAAGAATTGCACAGGATTTGTCAACAACTACAATAAAAGACTGCAGATTCTGGAATACCATATATCAACAATTAAAATAACTATGTTGCAGCTGAAAATATTATATTCAGCAAAATTAAGTATAATGGGGGCAGCTAGGTGGCGCAGTGGATAAAGCACCAGCCCTGAAGTCAGGAGAACCTGAGTTCAAATGTGGTCTTAGGCACTTACTACTTCCTAGCTATGTGATCCTGGGCAAATCACTTAACACTAATTGCTTGGGAGGGGGGTGGGGGAAGAGTATGTTGAATGAAAAGAAATGGACATTCATCTAATTGTCAAATTTTTAGGATTATATCTCAAACAAACTTGAGCTCAACAGAAAATTTATCTTACAAAGCCAACATCAAAGACTAATTTCAAGGGACTTAGTAAGAATAAATCACTTATGTTTTACACATAAAATATAAACCATATGTCTACAATTGACATTAGAAATTGGGTACTCCAGAAGAACGACTGAGGTAGAGATGAGTATGATATGACTCTAAAAAGCAAAACTATTGCTAGAAAAAGCTAAAAATATTAATTATATTATATGAAAGATGTGCAATTGAAAGAACCACAACAATAGAGCAGAGATCAAAAGAAAACCTGCAAGGAATAAAAGGCTGTGATTACAATATCTTCTAATATATATATATATATATATATATATATATATAATATATATATATATACATACATACATATATATGTGTGTATATATATATATATATATTTCCCCCTTGAAATGGAAATTTATTGTTAGATATTTTGAATCCTCCCCAATGTTATGCTGGACATATGAATTTTTTTTTGTTTTTTTCTGTCTTTCTTTTTCTGTTTTGCTTTTTCTTATTTTGCATTTAAGTTTTAAATAAATAGATGCATTTAAAAAGAAAAAGAAAATATTGCAAACTTCTAAAAAGAAATAATTCAAATATCATGGAACCATAATTAGGATCACACAAGATATAGCAGCTTCCATGTTATAGAATCAGAGGAGTTGGAGTATGATACTCTGGGAGTAAAAGAGTTAGGATTGTGGTATATGATTGTGATGGAATACTATTGTACTATAAAACATAATGAGCAGGATTGTTAAGGACCATGCCTAAGTGCAAAAACTAGAAAGCCTGGAATGGGTTAAAGGGAACTGTACTATTAAGGGATATTGGTTCTCCAAAAGCCCCCACAGCTGTGAATCATAACACGCTTGAAGGAATTGCAAATCAGCCTTTACTGACACAGATGCCGCTTGTGAATTGGGAATGAAATAAATTGGAGGCAAGAGAGAAGAGGAAAGAGATCAAAGAATGCAACTGCCTCTTAGTCTCCTTGTATTTTTATCATCCTCTCATATGAAGGGATCTATTCTGCTGGTCACAATTATATCTCCAGCAGCCACTAATAGGTGGCAACCCGAACACAGGTCTCTTTCAGAAAAACTTGGAAAGATTTACATGAACTGATACAAAGTGAAGTGAGCAGAAACAGAACATCATGCACAATGACAACAATGACCATTTTCTATTTTCAGTATACAATGATCCAAGAAATTAAGATGATAAATCCACTAAAGAAAGAACTGATATAATCTGAATGTGGGATCAAAGCATACTTAATTTTTTTTTATTTTTTATTTTTTGGCCTGTGTTTTCTTTTGCAAAATGACCAATATGGAATTATGTTTTGCTTGGCAGCATATTTATAACCTATATCTAATTAAATTACTTACTTTCTCAAAGAGTAGGGAAGAGAGAGGAAAGAAATTTGGAACTCAAAATTTTTTGAATGAATGTTAATAATTGTTTTTTTACATGGCACTTGAAAAAATAAAATTAGAATTTCCAGACTATACTACTGGCCCTGCCTTACTGGAAAACCAGGGGCTGAATTCATCGTTTTGGTCGCACCCTGTTCCATAGTTTCTACCCTAATCTTTTATATGTGGGTCAAATTTATGTCCTTGTGCTGAAAATATGATCCAACTATGATTTCTTCTTCAACTTCCTAATTACTTTCTTAGATTTTTGTTAAAGTAGTTGTGGGGGAGTATTTGGCTATATTTCTTTCTCCTATTTCACCATCTGGATTGACCTCCTTCTATCATGTATAGACTTAATACTGGAATGGATCTTAAAAATGATCTAGTCCAACCCCCTCTAAGACCTAGAGAGATGAAATGATTTGACCATTTTTATAAAAATAGTAAATGGTAGGCCTGGGATTTTATGTTCTCACACTAAATTCTGTGATCCCTTGTGTGTGCTTTTTATGTGTAATTTGTCATTGAAAGATTATTTTTTTCACCAAGAGAAAAAAAATAAATGAAGTGTTACACTGGATTGACAAAATGATTCTAAAACTAAGGTTACCTTATTGAAATATACTAAAAAGGGATGGGATGAAGAAAACAAGTTTTAAAAAAAGAGATAAGGAGAGTATTTGCACTGCTCTAAAATAAAGTTAGAAGATATAAGCCAGAAAATGATATTTATCCTTTTGACAGTCAATGAAAAGCCCAGTCTTCCTTCCATTGATCATCTGACCACAGTTCTTTACCTTGTTGTTCCCTAAAAAGGTTAGCATGTATCCTTCAAAATTGCCAATAACTGCCATTCCTGATCCTTGTTTTGTAAACTATGAAAATGAGTCCCAAGGAAATTAAGTGACATATTCAGTGACACAAACCTTGTGAGCATTAGAGATTGCATTTGAATCTAGGATTTCTGATTCCTAAGTCAATGTTCTTTCCATTGTTCCATGGTAAATAATAAGCCCTTTCAAGAAGATTTGTTAGAATGATGAGTTGGTGATTCCAGATCCTTTGAGAAGAAGCCAGTGAAGTTATAAGAAGACTTTTAGTTGAGCCTAGAAGCACTGTTCAACTGTATCCACAGGATTGTTGACTTGTACTATGCCTTGTCCTCTATTCAATCATTTTGGTTGACCTAGGTTTAGCTCTGGTGAGTTATAACCTCTCTTTACAGGATCAAGTTCCTTTTTTTCATACTCATTGTCTCAGCCCCCACCTCAGTACCCCTAGGGAAAATTACCAATTATAGTTATTGTTTTAAATATTTAGACTTTTAGATTCTCTAAAGAAGGGAGTAAAAAAGATATACCTGATGCACAATATGATTTTAAAAAGGAACAGGTTATTCATACTTAAACAGAAAATAATGTCAAATCTAGAATAAATGTAGCATGCATGTAAAAAAAAAATTAAACAGGATTTATTGAATTAACTTATAACAGCAGTTACAATCTGGGAGGCTGTTATTTAAGCTATTTACTAGATTAAATTGAAAGGAAACTAGCTGCTTATCATTTCACTTTGTTTGACATTGAATAATTTCTAGTACCACCCTGCCAGTAAAATGACCTCACTGTTAATTCACTTTCTGGTGGCCTTTTTCAAATATACCATCAGCCATTTCTATCATCAAGCACTACCAGTTCCCTTCTGATGGATACTGCTGCTGCTATATTTCTGGGAAATGTTGCTATTACTATAACCCCAGACTTTCAGACCTTTCAATATTTACAAGATTGCCTGCTCAAGGAAGGGAAAACAAAAGAGACAGAAGCTGCCAGACACAGATGCAGACTTATCTAGTTATAGCATCTAGCGTCAGCTACATGGGAGTAGCTCATCAGGATATTTGGTACAGATAAAAGACCCTGTCCTTTCCAAACCTTACAAGAGTCACATCTTGTCATTGTAAGATCTGTAGCCAAGAAAACAGTTGGACACTTGCTTCTTCTTTAATAGATGTATTACCATGCAACATTGACACTTTCTTCTCAGTAGCCAATTAGGAGGCTCTATGTGGTAAATCATGTATAGCCAGAAGCCAGTCCCCAGTGTTCATGGAACAGATTATCTGTGTGTACTCTATGGGAAACAGGAGAAAGGAACCTGTCACACTAATTTAATATGGGCAATATGATAGGGTCTTAAATGTCAGAGAAAAATAAATGAGTATGCATTTGATAGAAAGGTTAAAGCATTGATATCAATGTTATGTTTGCCTGCTACTAATAAAATTCTTGAGTGGTACAAAGCTGCAACACTTTTGAACAATAAGGAACTAATTGGTGGTACAAAGAAACTAATTAATTATAAAGACATTATTGTATAATGGAAAGTTCATTGTAGTCAAAGTCAGAAGTCACATTCTGTTGCTTTCTAGCTAGGTGACTGTCAGCCTCTTTAAGCCTCAGCTTCATCATCTGCAAAGTGGGAATAACAATATTTTCACTGGATGGTACAGTGAAAAGAGTGCTTATTTGGAATTAGAATACCTGGATTAGAATTCTTGTGCTACTATTTGCTCCCTTTGTTATTTAATCTACCAGGACCTATGCATTTAGAGGATTGGTGTAGATAGCTTCTAATCTCTCAATTTTCGATCTATAATATTAACTCATACTGTTGTTTTGAAGAAAATGTTTTGCAAACCTTAAAGCAGTATAAAAATATGGGCTAATAGTAGTTACTGCAAAAGTCCCTAATTTTGATTCACCAATTACTTTATATAATGGGTAGTTATAGCTTCCTCTTGTATGCTATTCTGGAAGTGCTGTCATAAAGACTTAGATGTGGTATGCATCTGAGCAGACATTTTCCCCTGAATTCCCAAAAGTATCACTGTGCCTGAGGTGTGCACAAAGGGATCATGAGAAGTGATGAGACAAGGAAGAAGGCATTTGAGTAGTAATGTTGGAGAGACTGGGAATTCAGCCAGAACGGGGATTGTTTCCTATGCAGTTGAATAGGGCATTAAAAAAATGGCTGGTGGCAGCTTTGGTGTGGACCTGAATTAGAAAACAGTGATTAATTAATGGAAAGCCTTAAAGGAATAGCTTTTATATTTGCACAGTCTGAAGTTTGGAATAACATGAGAAGTATGTCTGTAAAACCTAGCAACACAATATGGTGGTAAGGGAAATCCACTGGAAATAAGGTCTTAAATTTAACCATTCTTCTATCAGCATAAAAGAAGAAATATTTATAATTGTAGTAGCTGTTCTGTTATAGAGATTTAACATAGAGGAGTAGTAATACCTGAGAATATAGATAAGATTGGACTAGAGTAAGTGGACAAATGATAAATGAAATAGAAGATTGGAAGTTAAATCCTTATGAACGTACATGAAGTGCCATGGATACAGTTCCCTTCATGGATGAGGATGAAGATTCTTCTTCTAGGAGAGTCATGTTAACATATAATGGAAATTCCTTGGACAGATCAGGACATGTGTAGATATTCTGTACAATATTCTAGTCCACTTATTACATGATTAAAAGGAACCTCTTTGATTGACTTTGGCTGCATTACTGGAATTGGAGGGAAGTGACTTTTTTTTAATAACATTATTCAATATTCAATTCTCCTTGATTTGACTCCTCTTCACATGACTTCTTCCTGCTATATGACATCTAGTGAATGACAATGTTATGAGGAAGAGACCTTGAAGCTTCTTTTTCTGAGCCTGACATACAGCCCTGTGAATGTTATTTCAGCTCTTTGCTTTACCACTTATTCTTGCATAATAGGTGAAGGAATTAAAAGGTAGGACCTTATCAGTTTTGAAAGGTCAAAGAGCTACCCCAGGTGGGAGATTCTGATGCTCTGAAGGTTGAAATTATACCAGATTGACCAGAGTCAATCTATTATTGATGGCTCAAAGAGTATACTCTCACAACCTACTCAACAAATAACTAAAAATAGCACCAGATCAAATAATAATCAAGGAAATTAGAGAAGAGGATGTTTTTCTACCCCAGAATAAACACAAATTTAGCCAAAATCTCATAAGCAATAATAAGGACAGCTTTCCCAAAAGGTAGCATCAACATATGTAAACAAGACAACATGCTCCCAGAATAACTACATACAGCCCAGATTCATGTTGCTTTCAAGGTTTTCTATAACTAGAGGAAAAAAATAATCAAAAAACCACCTGGAAGGAGGGAAAAAGGGAAGGAAGAAGAGAGAGGAAAGAAGGAAAGGAAGGAGAGGGAGAGAGTAAGAAGGAAGGGAGGGAGAGCAGAGATTTTGAGCCACAATAAGGAAAACTCTTTCTACAAGGGAGACTTTGATACCTACCAGGAAGGGAACCAGGAGATTGCTACCAACAGTCAATCAGCATTTTTCTCCTTAGAAAGAAGGTACTGTGCTATATCTACCTCCATCTGCCAAATATTGTTAGATTTCAGGAAGTAATTTTAAGGTTCAGGCTGTGTCCCTGATTTTCATTCTTAATAGAGATTTGCTTCAAGCTATCTAAGATCTGAGTCTCTTCTCACCAAATAACAATTACATAAAGTATTCATATAGTAAATAGGAAATAAATCCATTTATCCATGCCAGTAGCAAACAGAAATCAGAAAAGTTATACATTTGAGAATATATCAGACAATACAAAGAGTAATAAATGAACTATTCCACAAAGAAAGAGATACTTCAGCCCAATTCAGAATGAATTTCAGATGTCATTTCCAGGGAAAATTTTCAAAGTCTCCAGAGTAATAGGCTGGAATAGGGACATCATTGAAGTGCCACTCCTATAACAATTACAATAAAATATTTAACAGTTCTGGAGAACTTTAGTGTTTGCAAAGTGCTTTACAAATATTCCACGTTATCTTCTCAGCAACCCTAGGATGTCAGTGGCATTATCTCCATTTTTACAGATGAGGATACTGAGAAAGATGGAATTTAGTGACTTGCTCAGATCAATAGTTGGTAAGAGTTGGAGGCTATATTTGAACCCCCATCTTCCTGATTCCAGATTCAAGATACTACTACATGTTGATTTTGCCTAGTGACCTCACTTGGAAAAAAACTGGAACTGCTTATCTTCTTTCTAGAAATTAAATGCCAGAAGACCAAGATTTTTTTTTCCTCTCCTGAGAGCTCATCTAAGATCTTCAGAGTATTAGTAATTAATCTCTATCAATAAGGAGAATATTATGCAAATCACCTTTAAGACCCTGGGTACATCAAATCCTTTACCTTCATCTCTTCAAATAGTAGATTCTTAAATCAGATCAAGAGCAGAGAAATATCCTAGACAACCAATAGACAGAGACTCTAGCTCACCCATTTGCAACACTCTAGAGCAATGAGTTATGACAACATTTAGGGCTAGAAGTCCCTGACAATAACTGCCTAGAACTATGAACACTACGGCAACCAATCATTTCACAGTTTGTTTTGATTCAAATACCCTTCTGTGCTTGGAAATATGGGGGCAACCTATAAAATATACATGCAACTGACAAGTGTCTGCCAGTTACTAGGACTGGTCAACTATAGGGTGAAAGTGACTTAAGACTTGACTTAAGACACATTTTGAATAAAAATGGCATTGCATAAGCTTAAGTGACATGGTTAGTACTCTTTCTCTACTTAAACAATACACATACTCTATTTGCTCATCTTGCTTTCTTTGCTCTTACTGTACAGAACAAAGTTGAAGGAAGCTTATAGGATTTTATGTTAAAGGAAATGTAGGATTGAGTTTCTAGAGCAATAAGTGTTTAACTTTCTAGTGACAAAGGCATAATATTTTTATAACTTTTCCCTGTCTGGCTTTGTCTGTCTCTGTCTCTGTCTCTTTTTTCTTTATTCCAACTGTTTCTCCCTTAAGGGTCATCTGCATAATTTAGTTACCGATCTTCCTGCAACACAACTATGTATATATAGTCTCATCAACTGGTGAAACTTGAACAGTTGTTTGGAATAGCTGTGGCTTGGGTAAATAATACTCTGTGTCAATAGAAGCTGGAAGTCACAATTGCAGAATTCACCACCTGCTGGGTGAGCAATGGGTAATAACATTCTCTCCCTGAAGTAGCTTTCAAATATGGTTCCCAAAACATAGAATTGTTAAGAAAGCAATTGATGGCAAAGCTATGGCAATACTAGTAAAACTATACAGGAAAATTCACCAAGGCAGTAAGGATTTTTAAGGTCCATCCAAGTCTAAGGCATTTGTAAATCTTTTACTCAGTTTGGAGAGGTTATAAAGAACAGAATTATGGAAAGAAGTTTTCATGGGCTCTTGGGCACCTAGTAATCAGTCTTTATGCTGGTACTATACCAGTTATTGTGGGAAGAGGCAAATGGAAATTTCAAGCAATATAGGAGTCCCCATATGGATGAAAGATATTTCTTATATAGGGATAAAAATAAAGAGAGCTAGAGTATTTCATTATGCCGGTTCACTTTTCAAAAACCTTAAAATCTGTAAAGAAGGCAGATTTCACCTGGTTACCTACAATAATACTACAGAGAACCAAAAAAATTTATCATGCCCATCACTACAGCTGTTCCTAACTATGTGAATGATGGGGTCAGGATCAAAGTCAAAGTTCTATAGGGTTATTAGTCTCAATCTTTCTCCCCCTTCATTTCCTATAAGAGAGAGTAACCAAGAATAGCTTAATTTCACTTGGGTAGGAGTCCAGTGTACACTTTCTATACCTGCTCAGAACTATCTGAACTTGTCATCATACTACTCCAATCTGGTAGGCACATATATATGACAGCAGATTCACTTCACAAAGATATTGATGTATACCACCACATCAATGACATAATGTTGACTAAGCAGATGGTTGGTTGCTTGTCCTTCATTCACAAAAAGGACTAAAATTCTATGAATATGTTGGTGTCAAGGTACAGAGTATTCATCTGTGGTTGATTAAAAACATACGAGCTCAAAAGGCTTTACTAGAGATTAGGCACAAATAGTCCTTATTTGGAGTAGAGATGTCTTGAATTTTGCATTTCTTTTAAGCAACTGCAAAATTCTGTTTCACTTAGAGATCATAGCTCCTTCTTTGATGAGGATATGTTATGCTAGGTGGTCTTTTGTCAACATCTCCCATGTCACACAATCAATTCTAAAGTTCTTCAGAGAGACTTTGAGAATATCCTTGTATTACTTTTTCTGACCACCATGTGAGTGTCTCCTTGCTCAAATTCTCCATAAAATAGTCTTTTAGGCAAATAAACATTTGGCATTCAAACAATGTGGCCAGCTCATAGAAGCTGCATTTTCTGCAGTATAGTTTTAATGTTTGGCAGTCAAACTTGAGAAAATAGCTCAATGTCTGGTATTTTATCTTGCCAGGGATTTTTCAGAATCTTCCCAAGACAATTCAAATGGAAGTGATTTCATTTCCTGGATTACACTGGTATATCCTCTGTTTCACAGGCATATATGATAGTGAAGTCAATATAATGGTTCTGTAGATCTTCAGTTTGGTAGTTAGTCTAATAGCTCTTCTTTCCCACACTTTCCTTTTGAGCTTCCCAAACACTGAGCCAGCTCTGGTAATGTGTGTATCAACCTCATCTTCTATATGTGCATTCCTGAAAAATATACTCCCAATGTATATAAGTGAACTTTTTCAAAACTTCTCTATTTGCTATAATCAACGATTCCATATATGGATGATGTGGGACTGTCTAGTGGAGAACCTGTGTTTTCTTGGTGTATATAGTTAGACCAAAATTAGCACAAGCAGCAGAGAATCGATTCATAGTTTGTGGTACTTTTCAGAAGTTGCAATGAATGCATAGAAATTTGTGAACAAAAAAATTGTGCTCTACTTCTCCCTTCACATTAGTCTTGGCTTGTGGCCTTTTCAAGTTCAATAATTTAATGTCAGTGTAGTTTCTGAGCTTATTACCATTTTTTCCTTGTTGAAAGCATTTGACAAAATTGCTAAAAACACATTGCTAAAAAATATGGAAATAAGCACAAAGCCTTGTTTTACTCCATTGGGAACTAGGAAAGGACAGAAACATCATCCATTATCTAGAACTTGGGCAAGCATGCTATCATGAAATTAATGTACAATATTACTGATCTTCTGTGGCCAACCAAATTCTGACAACTTTCCATAAGCCCTTACAACTGACAATATTAAAGGCCTTGGTCAGATTAGCAAATGTTGCTTACAGACTTATTTTCTGTAGTATTTTCTCCTTGCATTTCTCCTAGAGCTGTTGAACAACAAACAGTACATTCACCAGCTCTTGGCTCTTTCTGAATCCACAGGTTCTCAAGTAAATGACCATTTTCCAAGTAAAGGATCAGCCTATTAAGAAGAATTCTGGAAAGACATCAGTGACTAAGAGGGAAATGACCCTGTGATTGTCACAGGACAAGCTATTTCCTTTGCTTTTATAGATGCCAGTGGAGACATCATTGAATTCCTGGGGAATTACCTCTTCTTGCCATATAACTCTGATAATTTCAGTCAGCTTTTGAATGAGCAATGGATCCTATGACTTGTAAATCTTAGCTGGAATAAAATTAGCACCATGCATTTTGCCACATGAGAAGAGCCTAAAGCATTCAAAATTTCTTCCTCAATTGGAAGTTTAACTAGCTAAGATTGACTTTCATCTTAAGCATACAGTCATTGGTTGATGATGGTCTGTTGAGAACAATATAGATGGGTCAGCCCATTTCTCCAGAATCATGCCCTTATTGCTAAACAACATGGCTCCAACAGCACTGAATAGTTGAAATATGTCCTAAGTCTTTGGACCATAAATAGCCTCCAAAGCATCATAAAAGCACTTTGGATTGTTACTATCACCACAAAACTGAATTTCATTTGTCTTTTTACTGAACCAAGAGCACTGTATCTAAGTGTTGCTTTCACTTTACTTTTGATGGAGGTAAATTCTACCTTCTTAGAGATGGTTAGAGGTGGATGAACTATCACAGAAGGAAACCCTGTTGAACTCTCTTTTTTGTTTAGCAATTTTTGAATTTTCCTTTCTTTTTTGTCAAACCAATTTTGAGGTCTACAAGTGGTCTGACTCAGAGGAGTAATTGCAGTGCTATGAACCAAATTTCTGAAAATTGCCCACTCTTTTTCTGTTTCACTATAAACTATATGTCAGCTCTGTTTTCCCTCCAAGTTAGCAACAAACTGGTCCAACTCAGATTTAATATCTACTGATGTTAAATCTTCTGGCACTCATTTTGCTTTGGGGCCACCATTTTTGTTGAATGCAAATATTCATTTTGTAGAGAATAAGTCTATGATCGGTCCACCCTTCTGCATCACACATTGCCTTCATCACTCTCACATTCTGTTATCTCTTCTCTTCATGATGATATAGTCTATTAAATGCCAATGTTAGCTATGAGAGTGCTTCCATGAAGTTTTATTGCATTTAGGTAAATATTTTATGTAAAAAATGAGAAGATCATAAGTTGCACAAGTCTTCAGTATTAAATAACCATTATTATTATTATTTTTTTTTTACAACTCAATTCCTCCCAAAAACTTCTTGCAAGAGTAGGCATTCAGTGCCTACTCTTGTATTAAGGCCACCCAGAATTAAAAGCTTGTTCTTTTTCAGTACATTGATAATGAAGGTCTCCAGGTCTTCATCAATTTTTTCTTTGGCTTTATCAAGTTCATCATCATGGTGAGAGCATACACACTGGTGAAAGAGGTATGAAGCTTTCCTGCAAGAGGCAATTGTATTGTCATGAGTATGTTATTCACTCCTTTTGGCGAGTATACAAGCTTGTTGACTAGATCAGTTCTGATTGCAAAACCTATACATGTTCCCCTTTACTATGGCACTGAAAAAAATATGCATCCAGCTTTGACCTGGTCTTCATTTGCCAGTCTTGTTTCACTCAGGGTTGTTATTTGGATGCATAGTATTTTCACCTTTGTTCGTTTTTTTTTTTTCCCATGTTTTTTTTTTCCTTTTTGATCTGGTTTTTCTTGTACAATGTGACAAATAAAAGAATTGGACATATTTAACCTATATGACATTATTTTCTGTCTTGGGAAAAGGGGAGGGAGAAAAATTTGATGCACAAAGTCTTACAAAAATGAATGTTGAAAACTACATGTATTTGGAAAAATAAAATACTATTGAGAGCAAAAAAAGCAAAGCATTGGAGTCTCTATTACTAGTGGAATTCCTACTACATCAGTTTTTCTTGCATATTGAACATTTTGGGGCCCACATTTCTGGTGAGACACATGGGGACATGATGTAGATCTCATTTGACCAACCCTGCAAAAAGGGAGTCCCTATAAGAAATCCAAGAGGGAGAGCACAACTAAACAAATATTTGCTATTGGCTCCTCCATGGAAACTGGCCCTCAGAAATTCGATTTCCTCCACTCTTTGCACCTAAATTCTCCAAGCCTGAGATAAATTGCTCCAAACTGCTTTGGTGAACCTATCTTGATATACCACAAAAACTTTTCCTTTAAAAGAATATTCCCCATTGGGTCAAGAGGAACTGTTTGAGTATATTGGGATTAAGAGCTCTGAAACATTTAAATTTTATTACTTTTCTAAAAATTACATGGCCATAATTTTATTGCCCTCCATATTCTGTTGCCCTCCATTTTTTCTTTATTTTCTTTTTTCATTGTTTCATGTAGGAAACTCCAACAGTGAAAATGGTATTCTTCATTTTTCTGCCAGTTACCCACCTAGATAATTTTAAAACTTCCTGTTGGCATGATTAAAAAGATTTTGTTTTATTTTTAAATTCTTTTGACAAGGAGTAATTAAATCATTGCTACCTTAATTCCCTTAAATTGGTTGGGGGAAGAGGTTGCACTTTCTTTGGCTTACAGCAGGGTGAGGAATCCATCTCAAGAATCAAATTTAAATTGGTCTTATAGACAAAATTATGACTCATCAAGAGAGAGTAGATTCAGAGAGCTCTTAAATCAAATGGAAAGGAATAATGGTTACAGAAAGATCCAGGAACAAAATGAGAGGAGTATGAACAACAGGAAAACTTCCATTCAAGAAGGTACAGGGAAGAGGCAGGAGATGGTAATTTTTTTAGTTCTGACATCTTTGGTCCTGTTATTCTCTAAGTGGAGAACTGAGCATTACTCTTAAAAGTTGCTGGCACCCCATATATTTGCTTATTGAAACTGGAGTACTCATTCTATCTTAATTTTAAAACCCTGCTCTGCCTTCCCATTTTTCAGTCTATAAAGATTGTGGAAATATAGGGAATATCATATCAAGTGCCTTTTTTGTTTTGCATTTCTTCTTATGGAGAGCTAATGCACCAGGTTAATCTGTTGGAAGAGATTTCCTGTCTAAATTCAATCCCATCATTTCATGTCTTCCAGACAATAATTTAACCTTGATTCACTAGACAATCCAACTTCCTTATTTCCATTATTAATTAATAATAATGTCAATTTAGGTATTTATAAATATGAATATAAATTTGTAAATATGAGTATAAATCTTAATTTCTCTGATGATGAACTTCTTTCACTATTTCCTTTCCTACTTAAAACATTTGTGATAATGGCTTTAGTAATCACTATGATATTCCTAATTCCTTCTGAGCTATGTCTTCCACAGATGTGGGTCTCTTAAAATCAGCAGTCCCAGTCACCATAACTACAAAAGGAAGATCACCATCATCTCTACGTCAATATTTCCTATCTTGAGAAGCCATTGAAGGCATTATACCCATCACAAATTCATTGACAGAACAAGGGTTTACTATCCCATATAGGTTTCCCTCTAATACCTTTATATTACCCAGTAAGAAACTCAAATTAGAACCTAATAGGAAATCTAGTTACCATCTAGCTCTATCATTGTGGATACAAGGTATCTAGATCAAAGGTAGAGTGGTGCAAGCCTCAGCTAGAGTATCTTGTCTTTGTTTTACCAACTGCAACACCTTCTATTTCTCTGAAAAACCTCTAGGCAATTCAAACAGTTGTCCATTCCTAAAACAAAAAGGCAGATATTTGAATTTTGGGAGCTGCAGGATTTTGCTGCCAGTGATTCCATCATTTAATGAAATTATTAAATATCTTAGTGCTCTAGCCAAAAGACAAATTCCTGAACGTCTTGAGTTTGAACATTTCACTGTCCTCACAGAATTGAAGAGAACACTAAGGTTTGCTCCAACTCCCAGAATATATGGTAAGCCCTTCACTCTTTTTTGTACATAAAAGAAAGGGGGTGGTGTCTGGTGTTTTCACAAAATCAGGGGGACCTACAACTTTCCTTTGGTTTATTCAGCTCAGTTGGTGAATGTAGGTGCAGGTGCTTCACCATGCCTAGGAGCTAGGGAAGCCATTGTCCTCTTGCTAAAGAAAGCTTTGATATTGTATTAGGAAAGTCATTATCCATTTAGTGCCCTCAGAAAGTTGAAGTTCTATGTGTCAATGCACTTTGATGATCACAGGCTTGCTAGATACTAAGTGACACTATGTGGTAGGGAAATGTTACTAATTAAGAGCTGTTCTGTCCTGAACTCTGAAACATTGCTCCTTGATCTCCCTGTCCCAGATTAACTGTCTTCTTTTATTGATTTAGTTGAGAAACATTATAGTGACTTTATTGATCCACTAGACAATCCAAATTTTATTCTATACTAATGGTTCCTCCTTTATGAAGAATGGCAAGCATTAAACCAGAACCACTGGGATATTATAGTTAGAGTGAGGATTTTTGCTTTCTCTGGTAAAGTTATTAACAATTCTGACTTAATTAAAGATCATCTCTTTGAGATAAAATTGCCCAGAGCATTAGCCATTGTGTACTGCTCTGTGCACATTAATGAAACTGATCCTTTTCCCCTTGAAAATGTTCAAGCAGATATAGTTGCTAAATCTGCAGCTTTGAGAGAGCCTTCTTTCATTTTCCACCTTCAAGATTTTTTGATACTTTCAGACAAGCCTCCTGACAAACTTGATGACATAGGATGGGATGGCATCATTTTTCCTACAATGATGCTGAAGCTAAAAAATGAAAGCAAAATAGCTCTCTAAGAGCTGGATGTTTTTCAGTCCATTCTGAGAAACATTGTGGCATATAGAGAATAATTCATTCAGTTTGGTGAGGGTCAGTTGCTCTTGGCATGTATCACCTTAGTTGCCTCCTGTATAACTTGAAACTGTCCCTATCTGTTTATCTTTTAATTAATATGCTTTCAAAGCTGCAGATTTTGGTAGCCACCTCTTTGCTTACATTCTTTTTGAACACTTGCAGATTGCTTTTGTAAATATGTCCAATACAGGACATTTTAACCACTATTTGGCTGTGGTTGATTAATTAACTAGCTGGATTGAAACCTACCCCCTCCCCTTCAAAAACTACTAGTTCCATTGTAGCTAAGATACTGAGTGAAGAGATTGCCCCATCCATATGGTCCACCTGCCTGAGTTGACTGATAGAGAGTCTCAATTTATTGACTTAGTTTTTTCCCCGGGTATATTCTAATCTTGAAATTTCTCCCTAGTTCCCTAATTTCACATCATTCCCAGAGTTCTGGCCAGCTTGAACAAATTAATAGGGAGCTAAAAACTGGTTAATTGACAATTTGATTGAGGCACAATGACAACCTTAACAAAGGGAATGAAGGCAAAATTCAAGTAGAAAGCTGGAACTGTTTATTGGGAAAATATAGTACATGGGCCCTTGGAAAACATTAAGATCTTAGTCTGCTGCTCTGAAGATTTGGGTTTTAAGAAATGACTTATATGGCTTTTCAACAAAAGGAGGAGGTTGGGAAGATGTTATAGAAGTTTTCTGGGGGTGTTGGGAAAGAGAGTTCCAGGAAATGAATGGGGTACAAAATACTCAGACCCAGGATGTTTGTACAGCTCTATCCATTTGGGACTGGTGTGAACCAGTTTGAGCCAACCTTGTGATTACTAGTTACAAAGGTGTTTTATGTTCATCCAGTAGACACCATAAAGATCACTGGTGTATCAAGTTCAAGCAACACTTATTCTGCCTCCTGATTGGTTGATTCTGATTTCCAAGTTATTTTAGCCTCTCTTGGATAATAAGAGAGCTCAAGCAAATCACAGTGATTAGTAAACTCATTCATTCCAATTCTATATTCTCTCCTTCTAGTCAAAGTGGTCTGAAGGCCAAGGAAACAAAACTTGGTGGAACATAATTTTATTAATTATTGTGGCAGAATAGCACAGAAACAATTTTCTATAGCCTACACTAATATTATAATGATGAGGACAGTCAGAAGACTAAAGAGAATAGAGCAGGGAGAGAGCCCCATATCTCCAAGGAGCCTACTAAAGATTTCATCATACCATTGCCCCAAGAAATCAAGTTGATCTTCTCTTGGCATATACTGAGCTGGAAAGATTCAGAAATCTCATGTAATAGATTGTATACTGCTACTCTAAGGGAATAAATCCTGAACATTGGGAGCATTATAGGGAGGGCATTCCACCATTATTCTACTCCAAGATTGAGATCCCATGCCTAACACAGGGTATTGGCTAATGATAATCAGGTGCTGTGAAACATGAATATCCACAGCGGCAGAAAGGAGCTCAAGTCCACATGTTCCTACTGAAGAGGGGAAAAGAGATTTATAGACCATACAGAAACGGAAAAAAAAAAAAAAGGCTTACCCCAGAGGGAGACAATAGAGAGATGGGTACAACTGAGCCCTCAGAGTAAGGTCCCTAGAATAGAAACAGAATTTGGTTGAGAAATTAAGGCGAATAGGCAGTAGTTCCATAGGAGTTAAGTCTCATTGTAGAATTGCAAGAAGAAGGGACAGACTTTAACTTTGCCTGCCACCAAAATAGGTTAGTAGGAAAATACAGATACACAGTTAAGTTCTCTGCCAATATGACTGACTGGACTACTAACTCAGTAGAAAACCAAGGATCTCTATCATAGATAGATCAGGGAAGACACTCATAGGTAGGATCCTCTGAGACATTCAGGCAGGAATAGGATCCTAAGTGATATTGTGGAAAAAATCAAGTAAAGACATGAAAAGGAACCAGGTATTTGGAGAAATAATAAACAGGGCAAAGGCATAGAAGGAATGTTTTTCATATACAAATCCAGCAATCAATTAAGATGTTAGCTGATAAACTCTTAGAGGGCCTGCTTCATTAGATATGGGGCATATCCACAGCAGAAAGAAACTTGATGTCCTAGGAATAAAGGCAAGGTAAAGTGGGTCCTGCAGATCAGTATCTTATAGTAAAGGTTCCTATTAAAAAAACAAAAAACACAATAGCAAAGATAAAATATTCAGCATTACTCAGCACACCTCCTAAGTCTTGGGACTGCTATTTACATCAAATATTGTCTTCTTTATCTCTTAGAAGGAGCTATCTACACCTGAAGTCAGCAGTTTCTGACCCTTCTGGATGACTGCAATCAGGTCACCAGTGGGCTCAATCATCCAAACAACAACAGGATCTTTCTTCAAATGGGAGAGGTATATATCTAGGAGTCCACTTCTTGCAATCTGGCAATTATAAGGGTGGTCAACAGTACCTGATAAAGTCTTTTCACTGGGGCTTGAGGGACTGTTTTCTCCAGTCACCTACATGAAGTTTAGGGATATTGCAGGGAACTGGACCTAGCAAGAGAAAGTGAGAAACATTTTTATGCATTTCAGATATCACCTGAGAAAGTCCCCAGTAATAAGTAGTATGTGTGGAAATGTAATGGGCACAGGGAAACAAGGCTATAGGACATTCTGTGACAGTCTCACAAGGGGATAATTTGAATGAGCCAAATAACTAGAATCTAAGCTTCATTAGGACTCACACAGAGGGAAATGGTTCAGTCAGTGTGCCTTATAGGGTCTTAATAACCTCAGTAATAAGTTCTGAGAACTGGTAGTCATAGATACACTGAAGCCTGTGGAATATAAGGGAGGATTATTGTAAAATTCCCTCCCCTTGTAACTCAGAGAAGGGTTGACCTGTAAAGTGGATGTCCCTGTCACTATGGATATCTTGGAAGATTCCCCAATATGGAATGGTGTGCTCAACTAAAGACTTGACAATTATAGCAACCATCACTTAGTATGCATGGAAAATCTTTACCCACTGGGAAAACATACATACCATCACAGAACCAGACTTATAATCATTGCAGATAGAGACCTGAATAAAATCTGTCTGCCATACTTCACAGGATCCTTTTGGAGAGGGAAATTTCCTCTGAGGAAGCTTCAGAGGCTTAGAGGAATTATGATAATGACACAGTGAGTAGAGATCAATTACTTGTTGAACTACCTTTCCAAATCACTCCCACCAGTACTTTTGGGAGAGCACCTTCAGCTTTTCAGGTCTCCAGTGGTTGTATTGATAGAGGTGAAAAATCTGGAACAACAAGTCATTCAGGTTCTTCCATAATCCTCAGGATTCCAGTATCTTTTCTCATTTGAGAGTCATTCAGTAGTTGGTTTTATCATGGTGGTTTGGACTCCTCTTATATCCTTAAGAGTCAAGAATGTTGGAAGTTCTAAATTCACAGGCATAGTAAGGGTTGGGTTTAAGTCCAAGGCAGCAAAGCATACAGCCTCATTAGACAAAATGTTTCTCTGGATCTATTCAGAGTTTTCCTTACTGTGGTCCAAAATCTTAACAATAACTATTGTTTTTGTCAGGAGACAGATTAGGACTCTATATAGTCAATATCTATTCTTTATGGATTGCCCACAAAACATAAAAAAATCATTGGTCTTTCCAAAGCATACCAAAATTATGTGCAGTCCCAAATGCATATCTGCTGTTAGATGTATATATAATTATCTGCTTTCTTTTTGTCAACTCATAAGCCCTGGCCACAGTTTCTAATTCAATTTGCTGTTCTGAATAGGCATTAGTCAAGTGATCCTTCTTTACCACTTCTGCAGGGACAGCTATTCCATATCCTATAACCAGATTACTTTGAGGATCACAAAGCCATGAACAATCTGTGTAGAAAATAAAGTCAGACTCTTCTAAGGGAACTTTATTAAGGTCAGCCCATAGGACAAGAATATAATATAAAAAGATCACATACCTATAATCAATGTCAACTAATTCAACTTCTTCTGGAAGAAAAGTAGCTGGATTGAATGTTCATGTTTTCTCAATAGTGATGTTGGGCTTGCTGAGGAGACCAGCTTCTAAATTATTGAGACAACTGGGCTGAATGATACTGAATGCAGAAACTGTTGAGTAAAGCATCTATGGTATGGAAAATAAATACAGTCAAAAAGGAATCCAATTTCACATCCGCAACAGACACAACCAAAGAAGCCACTGCCATAACTCCTGGCAAGCAATCTAAAAGAGTATGCTTGGGGGAGGGAGAGAGGGAAGAGTTTTCCTGTTGAAGCAGGAGGAACTGTGCCATAGGTACAAGGCAACGATATTTTATTCATTGGGTCCTTTAATGCTTTCACCTTTGCCAAATGTGTCATTATTGATAGTTCCTAGACAGTTTCTAGGTCTTTTAAGTTTTTTTTTTTTAACATGAGGAGAGTTTTGTCTGGGAAGAATGAGATTTGGCAAGGATTAGAAGATTATGACCCTTGGGCCCATACTCAAGAGGTACATGAAACCTAGAAAAGAAGTTTTAGAGATCAAAAAGAATGGGTGAGTTTCAGTGAGCCCATCAAGAGAAAAAAGGAAGGGATGATCTTGAGAAAAGTAAAAGGGCATTTAGAAATTCCCACCTTGATGAGTTTTAGAACTCTGAGAAAACTCACAGGGCAATTGAGTTGGGTCAGGTGCTGAAAGTGTGGTCCTTGATTCAATGAAGAATGTCAGAAAACATCCATCAACTCTGACAGGTACCTTCCCCACTGACGACACATTGGTACAAAAGCAAATTGATATTGGAGAAACACCATGCTACCCAGAGTACCCCTAGCAGATGGAACCAAGAAAGAGAGAGGCTTAAGGAGGCATCTAATTGAGGTACATAATAGGAAACCCTATATTTGGACCCCATATGGTCTCAAAATAACATTACTTGTTACACTTGAGTTTTTGATATTATTCTTCTAGTGACCAAAACATTTACAATAATGATATATCCTGAGCTTACCAAAGCCAGGAGGGAACAAAGGGGCAAAGGGGCCTCTCTGATGTCAATGACTTTTATGTTAGTCAAGCTGTGAATTCAAAATGTTTTTAGCTTTAGATTTTTTTTTTCATTCCAACAACAGTCTGAAACTTTGAAGTTCTTTCTAACAGAGCATTCATTTCCATAGTCTGCCATCGGGGGACATGTGTATATATGAGGGATGCATGTCTAGGTGAATTTCTTCGAGGAACATGGAATAAAAAGTAACATGAACATCACATGTGAGCACTCTACTCCTGAATTAACATCAAAGCACTCAACAAATTCATTATAAAAATCATAAACATATTCAACAGCTTTCTGAATGACAGCCCTGATTTTGGAAAGATCCACCTGGTAGATGCTTCCAGGACACCATTTGCCAATCCATTAATAATTTTGGGGGTGATATCATAATGTGTTGGAATCTTTACAAACTGCTAACTCATTAGAGTTGATAGATTATTGATCTGATCTTACAAGGAGATGTTTTGGGCCAGAACTTGAAACAAGGTACTAAGTAGAACTAATTGATACAATGCTTGTGTTCACACCTTTACTCATTGGAGTTCACAAGTATGGGAGATTCACAAAGTTAACTGTGTAACTTTGTGAATTCACATCTTCCTTGAAGCTCTTAGGGCCAGAGAGCACTATGGGAGAAAACCCATAATCCCTCTCTCTCATATCTCACAATTCCTCTCTCTCATATAAAAGAAAGCAACAGATTTCAGCTGAATTACGCCAGAAGCCCTCTCTCTGAGGCAAGAGAGATTCATTAGAATATTTTGCACTTGGCTGGCTGATGGCAGAAGAAGAGCTTTCAGAGGAAGAAGCTACGAGTCGAGAGTTGAGCAGGAGATTGAGAAAGCTCTCTGTGGTGGCTGGGCTCCTGCACTTCCCCCACTGAGACCAAGCTGGTCTGAAAGACTCGCCAGAAAGCTAGCCGAGCCCCAAGTGAAGGAGACAAGAGATTCATTCCATTTTTGTGCTTCTGGAGGCTGAAGAAAGCAAAGGCAGAGGCTGAAGGACAAAACCTTTGGATTTGGAGACTTTCAGAGGGAGCTCTTGGAACCAAGCAGAGAGATAGACCTCTAAGAATCTAGCTAACCGGGCTATATTAGAGACAATAAAAGATCTGAACTTTTACCACTTGACTGCATTTGGAGTAATTATTGATCTGAACTGATACTAAGGCTGCCTCCAAGAAAACCTCCCCGAGAAACCTGCACCTCTCCCCCAGAGAGAACTATTCTACTTATTTCAAAAGAACAAGATCACCACACTTTGGCCCCCGAACATCTTATATATTTTAAAGAAGAAAAAGATCACCACAATAATGACCTTCAGAATCACCTTGCTCTCAATCATCGGGCAGGGAAGTAAGTAGGTCATCCCATCCAGAAATCTTAAACCAATGCTCATCTTCTGCAGTTGGGTTCTTTCTCCCTTGCCTGCCCATTTTGTAGCTGATTGTTGGTGCGATCACCTACAGGTGGTATAGAACTACTGCTCCTTCAGTTCTTCTCTCTGGCCTCGAACCCAAAAAACTCATTTTCTTCTAAGTGCCCACAGCCAGCAGCATTTCTGCCCTACTGCAACTGCACTCACTGGGGGGTTGTGCTGTTTCCTTCTTATCCAAAGTTGTGCTTCAGCACATAGAGACCAAAAGGGAATTAGTGAAGAATTTGTTAAAAGAATTGATGCACTAAAAACTGTGGAAATTCAGGAACTTTGTAGGATGGAGGAATTTTCTCCAGAGGAGGCTGTTGAAGTTGTTTGGCATTTTCAATCTCTGCTTTATTGGCCTATTTTTCTTATTTTTGCCTCTTACTCTAGGGAGTTTCAAATTCCTGGCTTCCTCAAAACATACCATAAGTGATTTATTTTTAAGGCATAAAGAAGCTGCCTCCCTTTTTAGGGAAAAGAGAGAAATAGATAATCATGAAAATTCCATCACTGAACAAAATGTTTTAAATCCTATCATACACATCCATGCCTTTAAAAATGCTGGAAACCTTATTTGTGCTGGTGTCAAAGACTTCAAGAGCTCAATCCTATGCAAAACTCAAATACAACAGGACTTGTTTGGTGGCTAAATTCTACTTCTAAGAAGGAAGTGTTTCCCTGAGTCAATTATGCCCACAGTTCCAATGCTTTACATTTGATTGATATATAGCCAAAACTGAAAGCATTCTAAATAACTGTATTATGGGGCTGCGTAGCTAAATAGGCCATAAATTTCATTTTGCTAAGGTGATTGGAACACATGGGTTCTTGATTTGTCGATCAAATTCACGTATGCTTGGGGGAGGGAGAGGGGGAGGGGTTCCCTGTTGAAGCAGGAGAAACTGTGCCATAGGTACAAGGCAACAATATTTCATTCATTGGGTCCATTAATGCTTTCACCTTTGCTAAATGTGTCATTAATGATAGTTCCTAGACAGTTTCTATGAGAATTAGGTCTTTTAAGTTTTTTTTTTAACATAAAGTTTCACATCTTAATCTATAACAATATGACCTACTTCTTATGGGCTTCCATTTCTAGTTTAGATATACTAGCAGTAATAGATTTGCTACAAGCTTATCTGCTAAACTGGAGAATTTTTTTCAGAATACTTCTGCTGTTATTCAGCACACTACTACAGATATTTTTGGACTGCAAGCAGAAATGGGTCTGCTCATCTGCCTGATGGGATCTCCTAAAAGATCCAGGTCCATTTGGCAAAGTCTGTTCACTGGCTCACTTATCAACCAAGGGGATTCTCTCCTGGAGGGAGAATTAGTTACTGAACAAATGATATAGGAATACAATTATCTTACCCTGGAGGGGTAAGGACAAGGTCTATCAATCTATGAGATTTTGTATTTTTAGCTTGGTTAGTGAAGCACTATAAAACAAAAACCCTACAGGAAAGGGGCATGTCAATCTTGAGGAAAATCTGTTCATTAAAAGTCTCTTTAATAAATGACTATTGGCTCAGAACTTCAGTGGTGTTTCTTGAAGATTGGACATTTGTTGGGGCCCACACTCTTCAGGTTTTAGAAAATGCACATTCCCCATATGATTATTCTGATGATTCCCATTTTTTGAGTCCTCTGAAGGTCTATCTCTTTCAATCCTAGAAGATCTAAAGCTGGTTCTCTCTCCTCTCTCCTTGGACTTTTATAGTCCTCTGAGGTCCAAGTTTATAGAGATCTCTATCCATAAAGACAAGGCTGAGTGAGTGGATCAGAGGCAAGCTCCAAGGGATAGCCAGAATAAGTTACTTCTGGGACTGCACAATGCAGCCACTTATTATAACACATTTGAAAAGGAGTTTCTCTTCCTGGGCTCTGTTAGTTACTGAACAAATGATATAGGAATACAATTATCCTTTGTCCAAAATTACCTATTATAAGCTGATTGATGCAAGATGACTTCTTAACAAGATGGGTAGAGTATAGAAGACTTCTTGTGCTAAATAGAATTGATATATTCAAAATAATATTTGTCTAGGTTCTCTGGTCCTGGTGCTTTTACAACCAAGTGACTATACCAGAGACTGAAACTTTCCTCTGCTAGCCCAATGAACCCTCACATATTAAGTCCATTAGACTTAAAATCTTTGCTCCCCTCAGCGAGTTCTGATTGTTCTAGAGAAATAGCTCAACTTCCTCTACATTTAGAGGCTACCTTTTTTTCTGTACTGACTTGAACAACTTTATCTCACAAAGGGCTTGGAGGACCAAAGAATGATAATGGCTCATGCCTTGCTTCTAATAGCATGGGTAAGAGGAAATTGTAGCTATACAATCATAGTGAATATATATTTACTTACAAGAAAGGAGATCTTCTAGCTAATCCAATAGTAATTGAATCCCTAACCAGAAGGGAGGGAGAGTCCTTATTTGGTCTCTTTATCCAGGGGGAAAGGGAACCAAAGATTTCATTTCAATCCTCTGATGTGGCTCTTAGGCAATAAGTTTTGATGGATAAGCCAGGGAATACTGAGTAGGTGGTAGTGGTATTGCAAGAATCTTTATCAATCTAAGTCCTAGGACAGGTTTGTATACAAGAAGTGTATGACCTCTTAATTATTTTACTACTGATCTGGATACGTCATGAATGTCATGAATGTCATCATCTATGCTGAATTCCTGCTATTTCTGGTGCTGTTTTTGTTCATTAGCTAATCATTACTACTTTTCATTGGGAGCTTTACTGTGAACTGCAAGTTTTGCTGAAATCTGAAACTTAGTCCTTTCAAAATAAGAAGGAAAAATTTCAGCTTTCTGACTCCAATTCTCTTTTGCTTTTTTTCCCTTTTACTTTACAGTAACTTTTTGAGGAAATTGGTGAATATTTTTTCTTTTTTTTTAAGTGTTGTCTAAAGAGAAATGTTTAATAAAAACTATGAAAAATATTTAAACTGCAGAACATCCTCTAAAAGATTTTAGGGTTTGCCACTACAGGATGATGACATAGGATATTCCTCTCTGGAGGCCTCTGACTCTGGTCCTGTGGGTTCCTGATCCCCTAGGGGAATACAAGTTCTCACCCACAAAGATCTAGGTCCTTCTGTCTTTACACCAAGCAAATCATCACACCCTGTCCTGCTGATCAGACATGATTCCATTTAGAGAAGATAGGAGATGCATTTATAAAAGTTAAATTCTACTGTATACTTGTGGCATTTCTTTGCTATTAAGGCCGAGGAAGCCTCTTTTTGTTAATTGTCCAGTGACTCAATGGTTTCTTTCATTTAATTCCCACATTGAACCTCAACTAATATATCATCAGCGTTACCCCTAACAAGTATTAGTGCATAGATCTAATTTTGGGCATAGGTCTAAATGCTTTCCAAAATATAGCTAGACCAATTCAGACTGAACCAGCAGTGCATTAGGATAGTTATTTACCTGTAACTCCTCCAAAAATTATCTTTTTCCTTTTTTGTCATACTTGTTAAACTGTTAGATATGAGGTAAAACCTCAAATTTATTTCAATTTTCATTTCTCTAATTACTAGAGATTTAGGGAAAATTTTTTTCAATATCATTTTTGATGATTTGCATTTTCTACTTTGAGAACTATTAATATTCTTTAATAATTTATCAGTTTGTGTAATGGCCATTTTTCTTATAAATTTGAATCAGGTCCTTATGTGTCTTAGACATGACACTATTATCATCTGAGATACTTGCTGCAAAGATTTTTCTTTCCAGTTAACTGTTTCTCTCATAATTTTTATTTCATTGGTTTGTTTGTATGGATTTGAATTATTAAAAATATTTTTTCTGTTCAGTTAACTTATTTAATATTTTTATAAAAATTACAACATTTATAATACTGTTTATTAATAACATTTGTAACAAAAATAATATTTGAGATTTGCAAAGAATATTATAAAATATCTCATTTGATCCTCACAAAAAGCTTATGAAGTCTATAGTATTGTTTTTCCTATTTAACATATGAGAAAATTGAGACAGAGATTAAATAACTTTCCTGGGATCACATAGCTAGTAAATCTGAGGCAGGATTTGAACCTAAATTTTCCTGATTCTGAGGACTATATTCTATCTACTATGCCATCTAGTTGCCCATCGAAGTGATCAGTTTTATTGTCATATAATTAGGAAAAAATATTTTCTGGTAGTTTTCTTTATTTCATTCTTAATTGTGATTTTTTTCCTTTTTGTGACAATTGGTTTTTCTTATCTTTTTTTTTTTTTTTTAGAAAATCAGATTAGTTAATGATCTATTTTATTATAAAAATAAGTCTTACTTTTACTTATCAATTTAATAAGTTTTTTTCACTTCTGATTTTGTTTATAATCTTGTCTTTGAATTTTTTAACTTCCATTACGCTATTTAAAAGTTTTTTGTTTTTCTATTTTGGTTTGTTTCTTTTAAAATTTTTTTTAGTTGCATTGTTTGCTGATCTGCTCTTTTTGTCTCTTGTTGATAAAAGTATTCAAAAGAGTTCAAAACTGGCCTGAAACACTTATGAATTGGATCAACTTTTTTGTTGTCATTGCTGTTGTTCATTTGTGTCCAACTCTTCATGATCCTATTTGGGGTTTTCTTGGCAAAGATACTGGAGTGGTTTATTGTTTTCTTCTCCAGCTCAGTTTACAGATAGTGGACTTCCCAGGATCATATAGCCTGTATTTCAGGCCAGATTTGATCTTAGGATGATGAGTCTTCTTAATGAGACCAGGCACACTATCCATTTTGTCACTTAGTTACCCTCCAGAGAAATAGTAAGCACTGCATCACCCAGGTCCTCAACTTCTACAAGTTATCAAGTTCTATTAGCTGTCAACTTCTACAAATCACTTAACCTCTGTCTCAGTTTCCTTACCTGCAAAACAGGGATAATAATAATAATAATAATAACACTTACCTCCCATATTGGTTGTAAGGATCAAATATTAAAATATTTATAAAGTGCATTATTACTAAAGATGTAATTTTTCCCTTTAAGACTTCTTTAACTGTATTTCAAAATTTTTGGTCTATTGTCTCATTGTTGTTTTATTTGATGGAATTTTCTGTTGTTTCTATGATTTGTTCTTTGATTCACCAACTGAATGAATGAATAAGTGAATGAATGAATGAAAATGCACTTATTTTATTATGTGTACAAAACATCGTACTAAGGATTAAAACACAAATATAAAACTAGGATAATTCTTGCTTTCATGGAACTTGCATTCTTTTGGGGAAAACAATACATATAGGAGGTTCCAACAATTCAGATAGAAAATTCCCATGGTCTTCAGGTTGCAGTGGCAAAGCAGATAAAAATTCATATTCTTTAATGTCATTTCCTTAGGGTTAAATTATTTAGTCACCACTAATTTTTTATTTCTTCTTTAAAGAACTTTTATTGAATCTAATTTTATTTACTTGTGGTCAGTAAAAGATACATTTGTGGCTAATGTGCTGGACTAGAAGTTAATAAAGATTTGTATTCAAATCTCACCTTAGACACTAAGGTCCCTTACTCAAGTCAATCACTCTGAGTATCAATTTCCTCATTTGTAAAGTGGGGATAATAATTACCCAGGGTAAAATTATAACACATGAATTGCCTTGCAAATTTTACAGTAATCTATTTATGTCAACTATTATTTTGGATATACACCATGCCCATTGAAACTTCCCTTATAACAAATAACAGTTTTTTAAAATGCAATAATTAAATTACCACACAATCTGTATACCCCCTATTTATCTAATAAGGATTGCATGTATAATTATTTGTTCTCCAGAACCAAGATTGCTCATTTTAACTAATTTGTAGTGCCTTTATTCTTGCTTGACCTTCCCCCCTTTGTTCTCCTAGGGTCCTGATTCTGTTTATACAAGTTTCTTGAATTTGTTTTCTGATTTTCAAAATTTCTTCAGCTTTTTTTTTTTTTTTTTTTTACTTTTGAGGGAGCTGAGTGATGCAGTAGTCAGATTGCTAAGCTGCAATCAGAAAAATCTGAATTTAAATCATGCTCTGTGTACTTACTAGATATATGACTCTGGATAAATCACTTACCTTCTATTTGGTTCAGATTTCTTCAATGGCAAAATGAGGTTATTAATAGCACCTACTTCTCAGAGTTGCAGTGAGGATCAATTAAGATATTTGAAAATATCTAAGTACCTTTCCTTTCACAAATTAGGCTCATTCCTTCCTTTCTCTTTGTTTTTCTATCCATAAATTGTATAAATTAGGATTCCTATTTTATTTTTAAAGCCTATAGATTAAGTTCTTTTTAGCTTCTCCTTTATATCAGGATTCTGAACTTTTTTGTATGTTGTTGACTACTTTGATAATCTAGTAAAGCCTATGGATTCCATCTCAGAATAATGCTTTTACATGCACAAAAAGAAATATACAATATTACATGGTAGAGAAATTATATGAAGAAACTATAAGTTTTTTTTTTAATTTAAAGTTCAGGTAAAAAACATCTTTTTTTAAAAAATATATCATAATACTTTTGACATCCTGGGAGTAATACTTTGATTTCCTTTATTATTCCTTTAAAAAATTTAATTTCTTACAACCCAAACTAGGTCATCATCCACAAACTTTTCTTAATTTCCCCAAACTTTTGAGAAATGAATTTTATCTATTTGTCATAACTTTCTCAGGAAAAATTACATAATGCAATTTACTTTTCAAAACCTCTCTTTTTTTTTTGCATGAAAATTCTATCAATACTCTCCCTTTTCTTCAATCGTTTTCCAAACTACTGTCATGTTTACCTATATAAATTCCCTAAATTCTTATAGACTCATTTTATTCATCTTCTCCTAAGATGTTTTTAAAATGACCTCTTCATTATTCTTCTTGAATATAGAAATGGGATTGTACCCTTAATTTTTCTTTCAGATTTTTTGAGGGACAGGAGAATTTATCCTTCATTCAACAACTATTTATTTAGCCTGTAATGTGCAAAACATTATCTTAAGAGATAGAAGCTCACATTAGAGTGAGCTGTACACATTATCTATGGAGATAGGAAGTGTTTGGTAGAGGAGAGAGGGAGAACACAAATGGACACATACTAACAGAAAAATAATTATAATAACCAATCAACATTAATATTCATAATATACTCTAATAAGAACATGAGAGAAGTAGATAGTACTAAATGAAATAAGTAGGCTCAAGCAGGGAAAATAATTTCTGATTTGGCAATCAGGGTGGTCTTCATGGAGGGAGTGAGATTTAAGCTGTATCTTAAGATGTAAGCATGCTTTCAACAGGTGGAGATGAGAGGGAGGGCTTTTGTAATATAAATGAGCAAAAGTGGAAAAAGCACTATGTAATATATGAGAGACATTGAATTGTCCAATTTGGATACTCTTGGATGTAGGAAGTAATGCTGGAAATCCTTGTGGAATAAGGCAATGACTTGCAGAGGAGAGAAGCTAAGAAAATTAGAGTAAGTTCTATGTATAAGGAAGAGTAATTTAGCAGTTATATGCAAAATGAATTTTGGGTGGGTAATGGGCAGGAAAATCGATAGGGAAACTGTTGTAATAGTGTAGAAAACAAGAAATTATGATTTCCACTAAGCTTGTGATAATGGGAATAGAAAAAGAAATACATAATCGAACCAATCTGACCTTGATCCACCCCCATTCATGAGAATGATTGTAGTCCTGAGATATTTATATGTATGTATATACATATATATATATATATATATATGTATGTTCATATTTGTAAATACACAATGTATTTTAAAAATCCCATCCCTTTATGACTCTTTTCCCCTGCTAATACTTATTCCCATTTTCATTCTCTTTTCACAAATACATTTCTCTCATATTATTCAACCTTGTTTCTTATGCTAAATTGAATCCAGATTCTCTTCTTTTAGATCCCCTTAGGCTGCATCTCTAGCCTTCTGCATTCTCCTACTTGTATGACATGTTCCTATTTTAACTTGTATTTTCCCAATACTTATGTGATTTTATTAAGTAAGTCCTTCAAGGCTTTGTTTGAACATACTCTTTTCTCTCCCGCTTTGACTTTTCTTCTTGTACATCTTCCTCTTTTCACAAGCTCTGTTACTCTCCCCCTCCTTTATTCTTTCATCTTCTGGGATTTAGGTTCTAGCAAAATGGATCTTTTAGCCTGGTTTAATGTTTTGTTTTGTTTTGTTTTTATTCCAGTAATTTTTCTGAATGTTTTTCCTCTTCTTCCTTCACTACATTGCCCACTTCTGAATTATGTCTCCTTTCTTCTGTAGGGATTACTTTTTCTCTTGTATTCGTATCTTCTTCCGGTGGTGGTTGTTCTTTCTTAACTATTTTATCTATTTTTCTTTTTTTTGCTGCCACAACTTGAAATCCGGCATCTACTTCTTCCTTAAGTCTTCTCTTATTACTACTTCCTCTTCTTATACTCCCAGGAGCTATTCCTGTATTCATTTGGGCAGATGTTACCAGCTTCATTATTCCTCTTCCCCTTTCATACTGGACTCTTGAAGCTGGCCCAGCTGCACTTGACACCCTTTTATTGTGACACGGCCCTTAGATAGGTAGCATAGATATGACTCTTTTCATCACAAAGGTTACACACAGTCCTGATTTTTGTTTGTTTTTGTTTTTTTAACATGAGGCCCTGCTGTGTTCTTGTTCTCCATCCCTAAAAATCTTTTCATAGTTATGCATTATGCTCAAATTACTTTTATAGAATGTTTTATGTCTTTTGTCTTTTCACGACAGCCATTTTCTTTTTTACACTGGCTAATAAAGTTTGCAATGCAAACTATATTATCTCATTTGATCCTCAAAACAACACTGTGAGTTAGATGCTATAATTACTCCTACTTTGTAGATAAGAAAATTGAGGCTGAGAGCAATAAATTGACTTGTCTATTGTTTCATAGTTAGTAAATTTGAGTCAGGATTAAAAGTTATGTCTTCTTAATTCTAAATCTACCATACTATCCATTGTACCACCTAGATACTGCTTGTTTACCTTATTTTTTAAATTAATTCTGAAGAGAATAAAGTTAAAGTGATGTTCCTCCTATCTTTCCCTCCACAAAATAGGTCTCTTGTGTCTCTTCCGTTTCTCCATTCTGTTTCTCCCTTCCCTCCTCTCCCAGTAAAATCATTCTTTTCACTCCTTAATTTTATCATCCCATCATAGTCAATTCATACCCATGCTCTCTAGGTATATTCCTTCTAATTACCTTAATAGTGATAAAGTTCTTTTTTTAAATAGTGTTTTATTGTTAATAATGGCTTTTAATTTTCAAAATACATGCAAAGATAGTTTTTAACATTTACGCTTGCAAAACCCTGTGCTCCAAGTTTTTCTCCTTCCCTTTCCCTTACTCCCTCCCCTAGATAGTAAGCAATATAACATATGTTAAACGTACAATTCTTCATTGCATATTTCCACATTAGTGATAAAATTCTTTAGAGTTACAAGTATCATCTTTCTGAGCAGGAATGGCAATAGTTTTATCTTATTTATTCTCTTATGTCCTCTTTCCTGTTTACCTTTTAATGCATTTGTTGAATCTTGTATTTGAAAATAAAAATTTCTGTACAGCCCTGGTCTTTTCATCAGGAATACTTGAAAGTCCTCTATTTCATTTAATATTCATTCTTCCTTTGCAAGATTTCATTCAGTTTTTCTGGATAGGTGATTCTTGGCTATAATTATAGATCCTTTGCTTTCTGAAATATCTTATTCTAAGTTATCTGACCTTTTAACATAGAGGCTACTAAATCCTAGGTAATCTTGACTATGACTACATGATGTTTGAATCGTTTCTTTCTGGATGTACTTTCTCTTTGACTTGGGAACTCTGGAACTTGTGATATTCCTGGGAGTTTTCATTTTGGAAATTCTTTGAGGAGCTATTTAGTGAATTTTTTTCATTTCCACTCTATCCTCTAGTTCTAAGATTAGCAGGGCAGTTTTTTTTGTTGTTTTTTGAAATATAATGTCCTGGCTCTTTTACTGATCATGGCTTTCATATAATTCTTAAATTATTTCTCCTGTATCTATTTTTCTAGGTAAATTATTTTTCAAATGTGACATTTATCTTTTTTCTATTTTTTCATTCTTTTGCTTTTGTTGGACTGATTCTTACTATCTTATAAAGGTATTAACTTCTACTTGCCCAGTTCTAATTTTAAGAAATTATTTTCTTTAGTGAGCTTTTATATCTCCTTTTCTATTTGACCAATTCTACTTTTTGAGGAGTTGCTTGGTTTTTTTTTTTCCAATGAATTTTTGTTTTTATTTATTTATATTTTTTTGGAGTGTCTTTTTCACTTAATAGTATTCTTTTTCCAATTACAAGTAAAATTAGTTTTTAGTTTTATTTTAATAAGATTGTTAGTTTCAAAATTTTCTCCCTCTATCCCTTCTCTCCCCTCTTCCCAAGAGAACAAGCAATTTGATATGGGTTATACATGTTTAATCACATCAAATATATTTCTACATTAGCCATGTTGTAAAGGAAAAATCAGAACAAAAGGGAAAGAAAAGGATGAAAAACAAATGAAAATAATATGCTTCCATGTGTATTCAGATTCCACAGTTTTTTTCTCTGAATATGGACAGCATTTTCTATCATGAGTCTTTGGAACTGCTTTGGATCAATATATTGCTGAGAAGAATTAACTCTATAATAGTTGATCATCATAAAAATCTTGCTATTACTGCATACAATGTTCTACTGGTTCTGGTCACCTCACTCAGTTCATGTAAATCTTTTGAGGTTTTTTTTTAAAGTCTGTCCATTCATCATTTCTTATAAGCCAATAGTATTTCATTATATCCATATACTACAACTTGTTAAACTATTCCACAATTTGGTGGGCATCCCCTCAATTTTCAATTCTTTGCCACCACAGATCTGCTATAAATATTTTAGTACATTTGGATCCCCTCCCCTTTTTTATTATCTCCTAGAGATACCAACCTAGGAGTGATATTGCTGGATCAAAGGGTATGTACAGTTTTATAGCTCTTTGGGCATAGTTACAAATTGCTGTCCAGAATAGTTAAATAAGTTCACAACTCTACCAACCATGTATATGTCCCATTTTCCCACATCTCCATAAAAATTTATCACTTTCCTTTTCTGTCATAATACCCAATATGATATGTATGAGGTGGTAGCTCAGAATTATTTTAATTTACATTACTCTAATCAATAGTGACTTACAGCATTTTTTTCTTATGACTACAGTTGATTAGTTTTTTCATCTGAAAACTGCCTATTTATATTCCTTGGTAATTTCTCGAATGGGAAATGATTCACTTCTCTATATATTTGAGAAATGAGCCATTTATCATAAATAATTGTTTCCCATTTTCCCATAAAAAATTGTTTCCCAGTTTTCTGTTTTTTTCTTCCAATCTTGGTTGCATTGCTTTTGTTTGTGCAAAAAATATTTTAAATTAATATAATAAAACTGTCCATTTTGCATTTCATATTATTCTTTATCTTTTGTTCTGTCATAAATTCTTCTCTTTGAAAATAAAGTTGCTAATGTTCTTCTTTTAGGGTTTTTTTTTTTTTTTTTTGGTGGGATTAGTAATAACCTTCAAGATTGCCCATCTTCTTCTCTTACACTCCCAGAGGGTAATGATAAATTCATGTAACTATATCCCATTTTTGTCACCACTAACTTGTTTTAAAAGACCAGCTTGTTTTTGTTTAATTGTTTGACATAACTTTTTTACATTTTAATTTTTCTCCTTTAGATATTAATTAATATTGATCTTTGCTCTTAACTGACAAGTCAATGATACAACAGTACACAGATGGCTGACTCAGGAATGACTCTCATGTCACTAATGCATCAGTTTCAATTTAAAAAACTTCCCTTCTCCATAGATCTGATAAGCAAACTATTTCTTGCTCTTTTAATTTGATTATGGCATCATCATTTGTTTCTGAATCATGTATCCATTGTGACCTTATCTTGATGAGATGTTGGTCTATGTTTCTGCCATGCTATTTTCCAGTATTCCCAGCAGTTTTTATCTAATAATGAGTTCTTATCCCCCAAACTTGTGTCTTTGAGTTTATTAAACAGTAGATTACTATAGTCACTTAATATTGTGTCTTTTGTACCTAATCTATTCTATTGATGCACTACTCTTTTTCTTACTCAGTGCCAAATAGTTTTGATGATTGGCACTTTATAATATTGTTTCAGATTTGTTGTGGCTAAGCTACCTCCTTTGCAATTTTTCATTAATTCTCTAGATATGGTGATATTTTGTTCCTCCGGATACATTTTTATTACTTTTTCCAGCTCTATAAAATAATTTTTGGCTGGTTTGATTTATATGACACTGAATAAGTAAATTAGTTTAGACAGAATTGACATTTTTATTATATTGGCTCAGTCTACCCATGAACAATTGATATTTTTCCATTTGTTTAAATCTGATTTTATTTGTGTGAAAAGTGTTTTATAATTATGTTCATATAGTTCCTGAGTTTGTTTTAGCAGGTAGACTCCCAAATATTTTATATCATTTAAAGTTTTTTAAAAATGGAATTTATCTTTCTATCTCTTGCTGCTAGACTTTATTGGTCATATATAGAAATACTAATGATTTATGTGGGTTTAATCTTATATCCTGCAACTTTGCTAAATGTGTTCATTATTTCAAGTTGTGGGGTTTTTTATTTAGTGAATTTTCTAGAATTCTAAGTAAATCAGCATATCATGTACAAAATATTTCCTCATTGGCTATTCTAATTTATTTTTTTTCTCTTTTCACTTTAGCTAGTATTTCTAGATTAGTATTGAATAATAGTGATGATAATAGACATTCTTCATCCTATTTTCCCCCTATTTGCTCTCTCTTTCCTTTTCCTTTTCCCCTGCTCCTCAGTGTTTTACTTTTGCCTACCAATTCTCCTGGTCTGCCCCTTCAGTAACCCCTCTTTAAGTTTTTCTTAAGCTCTTTCTCTTTTACTTTTTTGTCAGGTAAAATAGATATCTATAATCAATTCACTGATTATGTATATTATTCCATCTTTGAGTTATTACTGAAAAGAGCAGGTTCAAATAATGCCCAGGGCTTACCCTTCCATCTTCTTCCCCATTGCAATAGGGTTTTTTGTTCTTCTCTCTGTGAAATAATTTTCCCCATTCTACCTCTCTCTTCCTTCTATACCCAGATAAAATAATGGAAATAATTTTCCTGAGGTGATCAGTAGAATCTTTCAATGTCTACTTTTTCCCTCTTGTTCCAGGATATTAAGGCAATTTTCCCTGATAATATTTTGAAAAATGCTGTCTAGGTAGTCCAATGATTCTGATATTGTCTCTCTTGTCTCTATTTTTCAGATAAGTTGCTTTCCCAATGAGTTATTTTACATTTTCTTCTATTTTGTTTATTATTTTGAATTTAATTGATGCTTGATGTCTCATAAAGTTATTAACTTTCATTTGTACAATTCTAATTTTTAAGTAATTGTTTTCCTCAATGAATTCTTGTACCTCTTTTTCCATTTGGCTAATTCTACTTGTTAAGCAATTATTTGTTTTTTCCATTTGATTTTTTTTAAAGGTCCCTCTATGCCTTTACTTTGTAAGGTTCTTAGCATAAATGAGTGTTGTACTTTATCAAAGGAATTTTCTTTATTCAGATAATTGTGATTTGAGACATTTAAGTTTTACATTACATGTTTTACCTAATGTAACCATACTTGTATCCATAGATATAAATACTCCTTGATTATGATTTATTTAATGATTAAATCACTATAGTTTGGCAGGATTTTGTTTAAAATTTTGGACTCATTATTAATGATCTTAGCCTATAGTTTACTATGTTTTATCCTCTTGTTTTGGTTTGAGGACTATATTTAGCAAAAAAAAAAATTCTGCTAAGAAACATTATTTCTTAGTCTTGGAGACAAATTTGTGAATTATAATTTGTAACTTTTCACTTAAAATTTGATATAATTCTCCTATGAATACTGTAAGAGATTTTTCTTTGGTAGTACCTTTATTTTTAGTTCTATTTCCTTTCCTGAGATTGGTTTATTTAAGATGTTCATTAGTCTTCTAATACAATGAGTATTTTATGTTTTTGAAAGTACTACTCTATTTCTTTTGTGTTCTAAATTTTCTTAGCATATACCTGTGCTTATGCACAGTTCTTGTTATTCTTTTTATTTTTTTCAATTCCACTTTGCTCATTTTATTGATTTTATGATATTAAATAGATCTCTCCCCAGATATGTTTTGAAGGATTTTTTCTTGCTATAAATGATAGCTGTACCTTTCCCACTTCTTTTTTCATCAGACTAATAATTAGTTTATCAATTTTACTAGTGTTCTCAAAGAATCAGCTTTTAATTATATTTACCATTCTTAATGGGGTTTTTGTTTTTCATCTCATCAATTTCTCATCTAGTTTTAATATTTTCTCTTTCATGCTTATTTTAGTTTTATGTGTTGGCTTTCAATTTTTTTGATGTATATATCAAGTGTGCCAATCCTCTCTTTTTATATTTTGTTAATTATATTTGTAGGGATATGGTTCCTCCCGATCCTGAGAACTGCTTTACTTTACACTACAAGTTTGTGATACTGTATTTCATCATTTCTTTCATCTTTATCATGTTATTTTACATAATTATTGCTTCTACAATTTGTTCTTTGATTCACAAATTATTTAGAATTTCATCATTACGATCCCATTTAAGTCTGTGTTTTCAGTTTCTGGAAAGTGAAAATCAATGACTATTTTTATTGTATTATGATCTACAAAGGATATATTTGCTGTATCTGCTTTTTTGCATTTGTTTGCCATATCTCTATGCTGATATATGGGGTTTTTAAAATAAATTCTAAGTATGAGAGTAGAGTGTTGAGGAATACATGTTTTGCAGTCCCATTTAGAAGATATAATCAGTCTTTCATCTCTAGTTTTTACAGCAATTTATTCAGTTCTGTATATTCCATTTTATTTATCTATTAAATTTAGCCAAAATTGAGAGATAGAGACATTGAAGTTTCCTATCCCTATTGTGTTAATGTCTTATGTATTTTTATGACTCAATGTTTATTTTATGACTTTGGATACTAAGGTGTTTGGAGAAAATATATTTAATAGGTGAAACTTTGATGTCTATGCTTCCTTTCACCATAATGTAGTCTCCCTATCTATTCCTTTTTATTTTTGATGATTTGCTTTGTCAGATAATATGATTGCAATTCTTGCTTTGGGGCATTCAACTGATGCACAGCAGATTTTTTTCTCCCACCTCTTCAGCTTTGTTTTGTGTGTGTTCATGTTTTGTAAAAATTTGTCTCGTAAGACCAAGACCCTGGAGCTAGGAGCCATGGGAGTAGCAATGTTTCCACCACAATGCCCAAAGTCATCATCCTCAGATGAGCTTGTCAACTCCTCACACAAGGTTGTTCAGGGCCCAGAAAAAGAGTTCTTGTCACTAGTCATATGCATTGTCAAAGAATTCAACATCAGAAACTCCTGGGATTTTTGTCAGTGGAAATAACATTAAACAAGCATTACTGTTTGTTTTGTTGCTATTGTGTATGAAAGGATTATATTATTTTAATTGGCCTGAGAAGATAGAATTAAAAGCAATGGGTGGAAGGAACAAAAAAATTTCCTAACAGAAATATCCAAAAGAGGATGCCACAAGAAGTAGTGAATTCCCTCATACTATAGATCAAGCAAAGACTAGATAATTACTTAACAAAGATATTACAAAACAGATCCCTAATTAAGTAGATTAGTCTAGAGTTTCTGAGATACTTTTCTATTCTGAAAAAAATGTGATCTGATTCACTAGCTAAAAGAATGTTTTAGGACCATCTGTGGATACATTATCTCCATAATGAAAAAGTGACTAATAATGCTATTTAAGTAAGATGCATTCATTTCTACTGCTTCTCATGATCTAAGACAATACAGGCAACTGTTAGGTCTTATAATTTCAGAGGCATTTAGATGTTTCAGAAAGCCCCAAATGCCCCCAAACTCTTCCTTTGCCTGCAATGAACACTTAAGATCCCCTCAGCCCTTGAGAACAATCCTGATTTCAAAAGGATAAATGGTTTTAAATCTCAGCTCTCACATTTACCAGTTGTATGATTTTGGACAAGTGGCCTAACCTCTTTGAGCCTGTTTCCTCATCTATAATATAAGGTTATAATATGAGGGTAACAACATTTATATTACTCACCTCACAAAACATAAATTTTAATTATAATGTTTAAAATGCTGATACTAGAAAGTAATATTCTATGTGGGTCATTGTTATAGGTCCAAATACATCAAAACACGTATAGCAGCACTTTCTGTGGCAACAAAGAACTAGAAATGAAGGATATGAACAGTTGATTGTAGAACACCTAAGCAAATAATGGTAAATGAACATAATGGAATTTTACCTGTCACTCACAAGGTAATTAAGGATAATTATGTCATAAGAAATGATGACTATGAAGAATACAGAGAAACTCAGGAAGACATGCAAACAGATATAAAGCAGAATCATGAAAATAATATATACAATGACTACTGCAATGTAAATAACAGTAACAAAAAATATTGAGGCTCAAAACTATAATTAAATAACCAAATTTGACCCCAAGAAACTGTACTTTCTTTCCCTGAAAAAGTGGGTGACTACAGAAATAGAGTAAATCATATACTGAGGGACTTAGTTGATATACTGGTTTATTTTATTGAAATTTTTTTCACTTTCTATTTCATTGTTAAAAGGATAAGAAAGGAGAGGAATAAAGTGGGAAATTAGAATATATTAAAAAGTATCAGTACAAATATGGAGCTGTTACCCATCATCTATCTTGTAATGATGGTTCTGAGAGTTCATTTTTATAAGAAAAGGCTATGAGGGCATCAGGAATCCAGGTAGACTAAAACTAGGAGGGAATAAGGATAAAGTATACACAGATGAAGGGGGAAAAGAATCAGAAATGGGTAGCAATGTAAAGTTTTGGGTAGAGTTAATCCTATATGTAATTATCCAAAGCAAATTAGATCTTTAGATTTTTTTTTCCACCCATAAAGATATTCAATAACAAAGAAAGAAAAAAAGAAAATGAAAAGGAGGCAGACTTTATTCAATATCTTTGAGATTAGTTGTTTGGTATTTTTATGCTCACAACCTGATCTGGAACAAATGAAGTAACTGAGATACAACATTCAGTGGCAGGTCTTTTCAAAGATGAGCAAAGTCAACTTAGTTACTTTTATAGTTTTCATATTTATTAAACAAACCTTTCTAAAATAGCTAAAATACAATGAGTTACTTGTAGTGCATTATTAAAGATCACATCATTACAAAAGCCTGCATTTTCAGCAATACACAACTGCAACAATTCATAAATGCCACAACTGCTGAATACTGATTCTTGCTCTATATACAGCACAGCTGGCATAACCTAAACTAACCAAAAGAAGGTCAGAGAAATGCACAAGAAAGGGGATACGACGAGAGTGGGAAGGAGGGAAAAGGGTATTGTGAAAAGGCAGTGAAGGAAACTAAGTGCATGCATTGGTATTTAACAGTCAGAAGCTAAACAGTACAGAACAAGGCCTGCCCTGTCAAAGGAAGAGCTAAAAAGACAGAATTATATAAAAAAATTAAGGTGGGCTTTCAGACCGTGTCTAACACAACATTTCATGAGTAGATGGTATTGTCTGGTTTACTTTTTGTCAGTTTCACTGGGAACAAGAACAAAAATGTAAAATCTACATTTGGATAAAAACGCCAATACCTGCTCTGCCATTAAAAAAAAAAAAAAAAGAAATGCTCCATTTTAATTTTTTAAGGAAGAAGTAACAGTCATATTCATAAGGATTTTAAGGAGCTCATTTAAAAATGTGACCCTTTTTTCAAATGTCTTCCAGAGTATTTTTAAAAATAGTTTCATAAAAACTCATGTAAAATTATTGCTTCTCTTTTCTCTAAGTTAGGCAGGCAAGGATAGAGAAAGGAGATTTATAAGTAAATTACATTTTGTAGTTGCTCCCACTACAACTGCATATTGTGAGCACACTTGGATGTAATGTCAGTGCTTCATGGGCTTTAGTAGTATTCATTCACCCTACAACATTGAATAAGAAAGCCACACTGAAGACACAAGAAAACATGTCAGTCCAGTCTAAAGAACAACATTCAAGGAAACAAAATACCAACACCTTCTTAGGACATGGAAAAAAAAATAACTCCATCAGAGCTACCTTGCCAAGGAGCATGTTTAAAGTCCAAAATAGCACCATTCATCAGTGTCTCAAATCCTGTGGCAGCATCTCAATCACTTACCACAAGGAAACAATGAGTTTCAAACTACTTCTATACATCAAAAGAGTACATGGATAAAATATAGAGATATACAGACAATTGATGAACATAAACTACTAAGCTTGTTACATCTAAATGAAAAAAAAAGGGGGACTCTCAGCCTCTTCAAGGAGCAGTTGGGAGCTAAGTGAATGGAAAGGAAAAATTTACCAGTTGCATGTGAGCAGTAAGAGTGAGAATAGTGGAAGACAATGTTGTAGGAGAACCAGGCCTGAAGGCCCACCTGTAAATGTTTGTAAACGTGGATTCACAGTGTGAAATTCTGAGTTTTCACTGAAGTCAGAATGACTAAAAACTGATTTTATGATACATATTTGTCCACAGTAATTCTCTAAAGGAAGGCTCAGAGTCCCATAGTTTCTTCTTATACTTGATGATTTACACAGAAACAATTTCCATATATGACACTATGACTTCATCATTACCCATACATCATATGTAATACAAATGGAGGAATTATGATTAAAAAGCGTAGAGGTAATTGATTCTTGTAGAGCAGTGTCCATCACCACCACTGAGTAGAAGCAGGGATGCAGCTGCAATCTCATCTTGTTTTTTTCGATTAACTTCCCTTGGAACAGGGATGTTTTCCTACAAAGTGAGCACACATACACACACAAAGAGAAAGTTAGCAGTGTTTCTTTAATAATTATCAGTTTCCATCCCATTTTCCCATGACTGTTTTGAACTTACAATGTTTGCATATCAAACAGCTAGCTTCAAGATAAATATCAAGAATACATTTACATAAATGTGTGGCAAGGCAAAGGTAATTTTTTTTTTTAAATAAAGAAAACAATTCTCAGAACCAGGGGAATAAAAAGCATACTTTTGTCTAGCAACATTCACAGGGACCCAAAATTCCCAAATTATTTTTCCTTGAATTAGAGATTTCCTAAAATCAGACTGGTCAAAAGATGCTAAAGTCCTTTAACAATAAAATGTAAGGGCAATTCCTTGAAGAAATGGTTGTTTTTATTTCTTGTTAATCTTTGTGCTTTACAAATGTCAAACTAAGTTGAATTAACAGATTTATAGTATCACAGATTTAGAAGTGGAAAAACCACTGATTAAAACCATTTCATTTTACAAATGAGGCTACATTAAGTGACCTGACGTAGAATCCAAATCAACATTATAAATCCAGTGCCCTGTTACACCATAATGTCTCTCATTTTTTTCAACTGTCACTTTAAAAATGATTCATTAAAAACATTTCATAGATTTTATATACATACATACATGTGGTCAACAAACATTTATCAAGTGCCTACTGTGGATTAAGCACTACACTAAGCTCTCAGGATACAAAAAGAAGTAAATATCCTCATAGAACAGACAATCTAATGAAGAATACAGTAAGATCTATAAGTCAATAAAATATGTATATAAATTAACAATATACATAGTTTTCCATAAACATCTTCTTTACATGATTTGTTTTATAAGTTATTGACATAACTACTCATGGACTTTTTTGGTTTTGTTTTTAGCTTTTTTATTTATCAAAGAGACAACATGAACAACTAATTGGTTTAAGATTAGAAAAGGAATACCACAAGGCTGCATATTATTAATCTATTCATTTAACATATGCCAAGTAAATCATGTGAAATGCCAAGCTGGATGAATCAAAAGCTGGAATTAAGGTTGGTGAAAGAAATATCAATAATCTCAGATATTACTCTATTGGCAGAAAGTGAAAAAGAAATAAGAAATTTTTTGATGAGGGTTAAAGAGGACAGCGTAAAAGCTGGTTTGAAGCTTAACTTAACAAAACTAAGATCACAGCAACTGCTCTCATCACTTCTTGGCAAACAGTGAAAGAAATGCAAGTAGTGTCAGATTTTATATTTTGGGGCTCAAAGATCACTGCTGATAGCAACTGTAGTCATGAAATTAAAAGACATTTGCTTTCTTAAAGGAAAACAATGGCAAATCTGGACAGCATATTAAAAAGCAGAGAAGTCGATCTTACTGACAAACGATCTGTAGAATTAAAAATTATGGTTTTTCCAGTAACAATGTATTGTTGTAAGAGCTGGATTATGAAAAAAACTGAGTGTCACAGAATCAATCCTTTAGATTTTGTTGGAGAAGATTTTTGAAAAACCTTTGGACAGGAGGGAAGTCAAATTAGTCAAAACTAAAATAACATTCACTGGAAGGTCAAATACTAAAGTGGAAACTTATATACTTTGACCATATAAAAAAAAAGACAGGACTCACTGGAAAAGACTCCAATGTTGGGAAAGATTGAAGGCAAAAAGAGAAAGGAAAGACAAGAGGATGAAATGGATAGACAGTATCATAGAAACAACAAATATGAGCTTGGACAGACTCTGGGAGAGAGTGGAATAAAAGGACTTGTTCCACAGAGGTCACAAAAGAGTAAGTTGGATATGACTGAACAAAAGAACAATATTGTTCAATAACTACTCTATAATACTTGATAGTTCACAGAGTGTGGATGAATATATCAATTAGTATTGTCTCCTACTATCCTCCTCCCATCCCCCGTCTATGATCAGATCATAAGGCCAAAAGGGCTAGACAAAGTTAATCTGACTAGAAGTGAACAGGTGGACTAAAAAGATAATGACATTTATGAATCATAAATCATAGTCATAATTTAAACTAGTTTTCTGGAAGATTTTTTGAGGGGGGGAAGAATTCAGTATTTTAAAACAACCTAAAGATTGAATATAATAGTGCAGGATCATAATGAATCAAATTTAACATATAATTGAACTAATTAAAAATCACTACTCCTACCACATGTGTTATACTAAACACCAGGTCTATCTATTTTATGTGTTTGGTGTATTGTTTTTTTTCAAATTCTAGTTATAATCATATTCATTTTAAAACTGTGAGAAATTCCAAAAAAACTGTAATTTTTATAAATCCAACAAAAAGTGCAGAACAAACTTCAAATGCTCTTACTTTTTCCTATTTGTATTTTGGTTGAGTTTCATTAGAGTACATGGCATCAAACTAGAAACTTAAAATGAAAATACAGGAACTTTTGCTGATCTAGGAAAATTTTCAACTGTAGTGTACTGGGCAGTTCCTTTCAGCTGTGAAAATAATTCCAATCTTGACATTCTGTCAAGTCATCATAAGATAAAGAACCTCCTGTGGCTCCTGCAGTTTTAAAACAACTTTCTTTTTCAGTCACCCAGTTTGCATCATTCAGAATATGAGAAAGATTTCAATTTCTAGCTAATGAGACAGCAGAATTTCATCATTATTGCCTAGAATGGGGCAAGGAAGAAAAACAAAGTGTTTTACTAAATAATTAAATCTTTCAAATGGATAGAAGAACACAAATCCACCTTTTCTGGGCTCAGAACAATAACCTACAAAAGAAATATTTTTCTAAAATCCTGGAAATTACATTTAAAGAATTTTTCTGGACCCAGTCTTATTATGACACAACAACTTTTTTACATGGAGTATTCTTTCTCATAACCCAATATATAGGATACACAGAATGAAGCAGAGTTGGTTGAGTGTTTGATTGATTGAGAAACACCAATCTTAACCAAACTATTTCTTTTCATCCAACATAGCTCCACTCTATCTCTATCCAGAGCTCTTAGCTGATGAGTCCCATTCCTTTCTTTAAGATTTAACTCTGATGCCACCCCTTCCATGAAAATTTCCCTGTTTTCCTCAATCAAAAAAAATCTCCCTCTCAAATTTTCCTAGGGCACATTTCTTTTTGTTCTTTTCACTTCTTAGAATGTGTAATATTTAGTTGTGTTCATTGTCCTCCTTTCACAACACAAAATTCTTGAAGACAGGGGCTGAATCCCTGAGGAAGGTGAAGATAACACAAAAATTTTATTTAAGAGCCTCAACATTTCAATTTCTCCTTAATTTTCAATATGTGCTATTACTCAAGGCACAATAATATCAAATTTGTGAAGTGTAAATGGGGGATTAATTTTTTGAATGTATGGAATATATAAGCCTTCCAAAAGTTTAAAATGAGAATTAAAAGGGGGAAAGGGTGAGTCATATGTTAATTATAAATAAGCTGCAACAGATAAAAACTCAGAAGCTTTGAAGGAGTAAAAGATATCATTAAGTACATGTACTATAGGAAGAAAAGATAGATATGTTAAATCATGAGGGTAAAGGATGACAAGTGACTAGCCAAGTGAAATGGAGGAACTTAGAGGAGACCAGGAACAAGAGGTATGTAGGATAAGTAGGCACAGAGAGTGATCTTTATCCTATATCACTGAGGTCAGAGATTCATTTGAATATTAAATTTTTATGGTTAATCACAAAAGCTATAAGCATTAAAAGTAAATAATCTTATTATTAAAATGCAATTCTAATTTTTGGGAAAAGAATATGGAGAATGGCAGCTAGAGCTTTATTACCTCGGGAGATCTTCCATCCTTTTGACTGGTTGGAAATGAGTCTTGACCAACCCAAACTGTTAGTTTTGGGTAACAGATCTGTAGAAGAACAAGTACATATACAGTTTCATTAAAATTATACACTCTGAAAACACTTATCACCCAAAATTCAACTGAGTTGCCAATTTACTACCTGTTATATCTCTCCTTCAGTGTCTAAGTCCCATTAACCCTTTCAGATATCTAGGTTATTGTTTCATTTATAAGGGACTTATAGGAACTTAGCATCTCTAGCCCAATGGACACAATGTCTATTAAAACATGTCCTATCAGTCAATATAACTTTCAGGTAACTTAATGATGGTGCTGTATTACCATTAAGCAAATTCAGACTCTGAGAAAGTGCAGTTTTTAAGCTCATCTACAAATGAAGCCTTTGCAAAAACTCAAAATTCATGAGATCAAAGTTAAACTGAGAGGCAAGCTAATTTGCACCTGGAAGGGAAAAAGAAGACTGATGGATTGGGGGCAAAATTCCCTCTTATAGGAGAAAGCCCAAATTTCTCTCTGAATTTAAATTCTTGACACATTTATGTGGTCATCAAAAAGTTTTACTATGATAATAAAAGGCAATGAAGGAAAAGTCTTGATTGGTCTCAGGGTGGGGTAGGAAAGCAGTAATGGCCAAGAATGACCTCAAGAAAAATCTGAGAGGTAAGAATTGAGGGACATGGACTCATGAAATGGATTGAATGAACAATTCTTTTTTGGAACTATACTAAGGATTCTTATCCTAAAAAGCTTGTTAATCAGCTATTCTTTACATTCACAAAGGACAGAGAGAGAAGAAACCTAAATTTCAGTAACAGATTCCAGTTAGACATATGAAAGAATTTTGTAGCAATAAGGATTGTTAAATATAAACAGGTTATTAAGGGAAGCTGTGAAATCTACTGGGAAAAATTTCTGAAGTTGAAAACCATCCTTCAGAGCTAAATAGACTGAGTTTATTTATTTGTAGGAAAGGCATATTTTTTCCTTTAGTATCTAATTCAGGATTATTTATTTTTTAAAATCCTAATACTTCACCATAACACAGTTAAAAGATTAATGCATAGATTAGATTTTTTTGCTTTCTAAAACAAAAGTTGTTAGTTTAGTCACTAGAATAATTGCAACCTTTTTTTTTTTTTTTATCCTTATCTATTTTATAAATTACCCACTTGTCAAGAGGTCTTTTTATATGGGAAGTTATGAGTCACTTTTCTCTCTCATGTCCAGCACTTGGCCCTTTCCAAATTTTACATCCCAAGATGTCAAACACTAAATTATTCACTGCTTATATCCCTAAAACTGTATTTTTCTACAAATATTTCCAAAAAACTAATTAAAAAGAGAGGCAAAGTGAGACTCATCATATGCTTCCACATTTACTATACATACTTTCTACTCAATAGTCCTAACCAAGTCCACTACTAAACATGGCCTGTGCTATTTCCACGGCCTACATTATTTTCTTAGGGTAAATTTTAGCAAGAAGTAATTTCTTGATGCTCCTGTTTAAATAAAAATGGGCTACAAAAACAAAAGAGAACCTTAAGTGACTTTAAAGTTAAAAACTTAACAAAAATAGTTAAACCTTAGATCTAAAGATTCAAAAGTGACTGAATATATGTATATTTAATATGTCCAAGCAATAATTTACAAGTGGATTGTATTTGTTTATTTTTACACTTATGACTTTGGATCTTCAAATATATACATAAGATATAACCACTGATTAAATTATCAAAATTAAGTGAAAACCTGTAAATTGAAATCAAGTAAATGGCATTTTTTAAAATTAGGTGTTTCTTAGGCCCTTCTAGAAATAGGAGTACCATAAGACTACATGTTGTCACCTTATTTATTTAACTTATATGCCAGGAATATCATGTGAAATGCCAGGCTGGATGAATCAAAAGCGAGAATTAAAGTTGCTGAGAGAAATATCAACAATCTCAGATATGTAGATGACATCAGTCTGGTGGAAGAAAGTAAAAAATAAGAATTAAGAAGGCTCTTGATGAAGGTAAAAGAGGAGAGTGTAAAAGTTTATTCGAAGCTTAACATAAAAAAAACAAAGCAAACTAAGAGCATAACAACTGGTTCCATCATACCTGCCATACAGAGGGAAAAGAAAGGGAAGCAGTTTTTGATTTTATGTTCTTGGGCTCAAAGATCATTGCAGATAGCAACTGCAGCCAAGACATTAAAAAAAACACTTGTTCCTTGGAAGGAAAGCTATGACAAATCTGGATAGCACATTTAAAACCTGGACAGAGACATCACCTTATTGAAAAAAGATCTGTAGAGTCAAAAGTATGGTTTTCCAGTAGCAATGTGAAAGTTGTACTATAAAGCAAGCTGAGTGCTGTAAAATTGATGCTTTCAAATTATGTGGCTGGAGAAGACTTCTGAGAATTCCTTGGACAGCAAGGAGATCAAATCCGTTAGTACTAAATATACTAATAATTCAGATTATTCCCTGGAAGGGCAAATACTGAAGCTGAAGCTGAAACTTACATATTTTGACCACAAAATGAAAACACAGGATTTAACTAGAAAAGACCTTGATTTTGAGAAGAACTGATGGTAAAAGAAAAAAATCTTGGCAAAGCCTGAGCTGAATTAACAAAACAATAAACATGAATATGGACAGACTTTGGGAGATAGTTGAGGGCTGGAATGACTGGTATGCTATGGATTCAGAGTACAACATGACTGAAGGACACCAGTTAAGCAATGTACATATGCACTTGTAAAACCAGAATTTACTATTTGAAGCAGCAGAAAAGTAGTGAAATCCACAGGGCAGTGCTATAGTTAAGACTAGTCTACTCTCAAGTGTTGCTGGTCACATGCAATATTAAGAATGTAATTTTTAACTCTAATAGGTTACAAAGATCATTTTTTTGCAACAGCATTAAATCAAAGAATAGATGGTTCTAAAGTATGACGCAGTAATATTCTCCTGGAGTAATATTCTGCTGGAGACCAGCATTTAAGATTGGAATGTTTAAAAGTAAAATGTTTATTTTTTTAAAGTAGTGTTTTACTGTAACCTGTGAATAAGAACTAAGATAAAACCACACAAAAGGAAGAAAAGCTCAGTATAAGGTGACAAAAAAAATCTTGGCAAAGCCTGAGCTGAATTAACAAAACAATAAACATGAATATGGACTGACTTTGGGAGATAGTTGAGGGCTGGAATGACTGGTATGCTATGGATTCAGAGTACAACATGACTGAAGGACACCAGTTAAGCAATGTACATATGCACTTGTAAAACCAGAATTTACTATTTGAAGCAGCAGAAAAGTAGTGAAATCCACAGGGCAGTGCTATAGTTAAGACTAGTCTACTCTCAAGTGTTGCTGGTCACATGCAATATTAAGAATGTAATTTTTAACTCTAATAGGTTACAAAGATCATTTTTTTGCAACAGCATTAAATCAAAGAATAGATGGTTCTAAAGTATGACGCAGTAATATTCTCCTGGAGTAATATTCTGCTGGAGACCAGCATTTAAGATTGGAATGTTTAAAAGTAAAATGTTTATTTTTTTAAAGTAGTGTTTTACTGTAACCTGTGAATAAGAATTAAGATAAAACCACACAAAAGGAAGAAAAGCTCAGTATAAGGTGACAGCAAAATGCCACAAAAGTTATTCAGAAAGCTCAAGCATAACCTCAACTTTATAGGGAGAGAAATGGATTAACACTTTAATGACAAATTACATTTTATAATCCATTGTAGCAGGAGGCGAATATTTCATTGAAAATACAGAAGGCCTTGAAAGTTAACTGTTATGAATACTGAATTACTAATAGTTGGGGAAAGGAGGATAAGAGAGATCAAAGAGACAGAGAAAACAGACCCTGAACATCTATAACAAACAGTTATAAATCACCATTCCCTTCTATTGTCCCTATGTAGCCTTCACCTAATTATCATACAATTATACTGACCTATTCAATGAAGTCAAAGGTCTTTATCAATTTATTATACAGCACTTCTAATAGTTGCAAAGTTTCCACACTTTCTAAACATGTGAAAATGTATTGTATTTTTAGATTATCTGTTTTCATTATTCAGATTCACCAGATAATTGCTAGTGTTTTTCCTTTGTATTGTGTAAAGCTTAATCAAATAAAAGTATCATAAAACAAGGTTCTTCATGCATAAATCTATTTTTCCATTGCAAATTTTCTTCCACATATATATTTTATTTAAGAACAAGAAGTGACAGCATTGTACCTTAATGGCATAAATCAAATAATGAATGTAACTAATATAAATATAATTTCTTTGGCATGATTCTCTATTGACTAATTGATGCTCATGATGAAATGAATATCGCCAAATATTATTTTGTTATCTTTTTGCATATCTTTGCATTTCTTTTATTTTTTATAATAGGTTTTTATTTTTCAAAATACATGCAAAGATAATTTTCAATATTCACCCTTGGAAAACTTTGTGTTCCAAATTTTTCTTCTTCTCTCCTGCTTTCACTTCTCCTCTAGACAGCAAGTAATATAGGTTAAACAGGTACAATTCTTATAAATATATTTCCACATTTAACATGCTGCACAAAAAAATCGGATCAAAAGAGGAAAACATGAGGAAGAAAAAAACAAGCAAGCAAATAACAACAACAAATAAGGTGAAAATACTTTGTTGTGATCCACCCTCAGTCCCCATAGTCCTCTCTCTAGATGCAGATGGCTCTCTGCATTACAAGTCTACTGGGATTGTTCCGAATCACTTCATTGTTAAAAAGAGCCAAGTCCTTCACAGTTGATCATTATATAATCTTGTTGTTGCTATGTATAATATTCTCTTGGTTCTACTCACTTAACCTAGCATCAGTTCATCTAAATCTCTCCAGGTCTTTCTGAAATCAGCCTGATGATCATTTCTTATAGAACAATAATATTCCATTACATTCATGTACCATAACTTATTAAGCCATTCCATTGCCAAATATTAAAGTTTTTATTACACAATTAACACTTTTACAATATTATCATTTAAAAATAAAAAATGTCCACATTAAAGCATATGCATTTTATATAAAAATAATAGTAATATCAATAGCAGTACTACCTCATTGAGGGACATTTTCCAATTTTTATATGTGTGTATATATTTTTTAAAAATTTGTATGTGTGTGTACATATATACATATACATATTTTTTAAATTTAATTTATTTCCATCATTCCTATTTGGGAAGTATAGTTCAAATATCTCAGTTTTAATTCAAATCAACACCATTACACAGTAATAAATGATGTTTGAATAAATATGATATATCATAGAATGGCTTTTGGTTTACTCTTCATTTCTTCTGATCTGTCTCTCTCATCCCAATCCCAATATGAGCATATATATTACCTATAATTAGTATTGTATATGTGGTTTGTTTTTCAGTTGTGTCTGACCCTTTGTAACCTCATTTAAAATTTTCTTACCAAAGATAAGGGAGTGATTTGTTACTTCCTTCTTCAGCTCAATTACAAATGAGAAAAGACAAAAAGGGTAAGTGACTTGCCAGGGATCATATAGCTACTAAGAGTCTGAGGCCAGATATGAACACAAATGTTAAAAAAATTTAAAAATTTAAATATTATATATGTACATATCCCAAACATATATTTGTGCACAAATAAAGGTCTCACTGCAGAGCTGTAAAACAAATTATAAGAGTGACCATGTTAAGAAAAGTATGAATCTTTCTCCATTTTATTATTTTTTTTGGAATGAAGTTAGTAGTGTATTTCATTTTCATTCTTTTGCATGTTTTGTTTATCACTGTGGTGATTAGAGTTTCAAAGTCTTTCAAATTTTTTCTGTACTATATATAGTATAAATTGTTGTAAGTTCTTCTCATTTCACTCAACATCAGTTCATAGGAATCTTCCCACTTCCCTGTGAAATTGTCTCATTTTTCATGACACAACATTTTATTACACCCAGACTACAATTTGTTAAGCTATTGCCCCATAGGAGTATGCCCCCTTTTTTATTTTTTTTAGCTTTTATAAAGAAATCTGTTACATATAGTTTTGCACATAATTTTTCTTTCTCTTTGAATTCTTTGGAGATATAGGACTATGAGCAATAACTTAGGTCAAAGGGTATATACATTCTAATAACTTTTGGGCCATAGTTTCAAATTGCTTTCAAGATTAACTAGATCATACATTGCTCCACCAACGGTACACTAATGTGCCTGTTTTCTACAGTCTCTGCAACATGTCATTTTCTTTTTATTATCTTTTCCAAAACAACTGTGAAATGGAGACTTTAGGTGTTAGTAAGAAATCTTTCACCCACTATAAAACTCAAAGTTTCTTTAATTTATGTTTTTTCATTGTTGATGCCTTAAATTTCTTCCTTTGGAAACTATGGACTCATATCTTTTGGCTTTTATCTACTGAGGAATAGCTCAGTACTATAAATACAAATCAGTTATCCTAGATAAGAAATCTTTATTAGAGAAATTTGCAAAGATTTTTTCTCAGTTATCTGTTCTCATATAATTTAAACTATTAGATTTGTTTGTGTAGAAACAATTCAAATGTGTATAATTAAAATTGTTAGTTTTATTTTGTGTGATCCTAAAATTTCTATAGTCACAAATTCTTTCTCTTTCTTTTGAAATTTTCATGGTTTCTGGAAAGTGATATATAAATATTATGTCACATTTAGATCATGTATCAATTTGAAGTTTATCTTGATATGTGGTATAAGGTTTTTTCTACATCTGATTTGTCACTTTTTTTTTTTTTTGCAGTTTTCTCAATTAATTTTGTCAATTAACTCAGTAACTGGGGTCTTTTTAGATTAAATATTATGCCCCATTTTTCTTTATTTCTTTGTTGTATACATAATTGGTCCTACTGATTACTTCCTCTTTTTATTTTTTACCAAAAAATTTTAATGATCACTACTCTGTA